>NC_069397.1:28747856-29065062 GCF_027475565.1 Acinonyx jubatus
GCACCCTTGGCGCGCATCTCACCCGCTCCAAAATAACCACACCAATTTGCACACGAATAAGCAAACACAAAACCCCAAAGCGAAGACATTCAAAACCGAAAGCAGCTGCTAATCACCTGTTTAATTTTTTTTTTCCTAAATTAGCTGCAACTAAGAATTTTCAAACTCTCAAGTACAATACACAGCTTAACATTTTCATACACCTGTAAAACCACTAAGTTAAATCCCATTACAAAAGACTCCAACTTAGAAAGGAGCAGTTCAAATACAGTTCTTATCAACTACAAACAATGGAAAATGATTTAGGCAGAGAACATCAGTCACTGGAAATTAACATTTGAAAAAATTTTTTTACATAAAAACCATCTGTGTATTGAGAGGGTGCACTCTGCTAAACCACAGGCCTAATTAAGGAACTAGGAATCAAGGCATTACATAGTAATGCATTAAGTTTTGTGTGTTTTCTTTTTTTTCTTTCTTTTCTTTTCTTTTTTTCTTTTTTTCTTTTTGAGTCCTGCTGAAATCTTATCAATACGGAACGTGTTGTCCTTTCTTCTCCGTAAATCTAAAATGATGTCTGTGTCAAATTGCTAAGTGTGCTTCAGGCTGACAGACAAAACACAACTTGTCTTAATCTGGGTGGTTCTCCCTTGCCAGCATCCCCACCCAAGGATATCTGTTAAAAAAAAGTCCAGCCAGGGCAGAAACGTACCAAGGAGATAAAAATGAAGAGGCATGCCCCCTGGGAGAGAAGTTACACAAAGGGAGGAGAGCCGGTGTGGATGGGTAACAAGGTCCAGAATGAAAATGTTACATCTTTCCCCCAGCCATGTTCTCTCCTAAGCAAAGGATTAAAAAAAAAAAAAAAAAAAAAAAAGACCAATTAACAGTTATCATCCAAATGGCACTTTACATCTTACGAAGCACTTGGTGGATATCTTAGTTGATGTACAAGGCAACTCGGTGACCTGAAGATAAGGAAACAAAGTCTCAGAAAGGTTAAATGCCCTATCCGGGGTCACGGAGCTAGTTAGGAAGAGACAGACCAGAGCCTGGAACCCAGCCAGGCCACTTCTCAAAATAGCACTGCCAGAATAAGGGAGGGGTTTGGGCCCAGCCCACAGAGCAAGAAAATCATGCGGTCTGAGCAACGGTGACCGAGAAGCAGCACGTGATGGTACCTCTCCGTGAGTCTGTGCCTGGAGGGTAACGACACGGAGCTCATTTGAGCTCTGGCATGATCCCCAACACAGAGGCCCCAGGGAGAGAAAGGTAAGGGGGACCAAAGGCGGGCAGACCGCTGTGTCACCGACATACGATGTTTTGTCTGCTCGGCACGCCTACCTTTGGGGAAGCAGCCCTCCCTCACCCCATGCAGTTCTCATGGGACTGTTGATCAGAGACGGCGCAGGGGCTGGGTCTGTGACCCAAGCAAGGGCCAAGAGGGAACTTCCCTGAAAGTGATACGCAGATGCTAAAAGAAAGCAGTAATATTTCCACTGGAGCTGCCAAGCTAATACGTGAACCCAGGATTCCGGTGGCCATCTTATCCAACTCATGGAAAACATTTATCTACAAAAGGAGTGAATGAGGCCAACCCACAGAGGGAAGGAAGGAACAGGGATTGATGAGGGTCAGAGAGAGCCACGATGACATCATCTGAGTCCTTTGGAACCGATAAAGGCAAGAAAACTCCTGGATGCTACGGTTACATGGGCCAACATATCCCTTTTCTCCTTGGGATCACTGGAGTGGGGTCATTTGTAACCTGAAGGATGCAGACTTAGGAAACATCGTAAGACACAGTTAAATATACACTGACTACACATACCACGTTTTTCAGACTATCTCCACTTTCAATGCTCAGTTTTGTGGCCCCATAAAACCACTTCCATTCTTGCCTTCTGGAATCTTCTGTCAGCCTAGCAGCTGGAGCACTGCTCTTCAACAGTTAATCCTATTACATCATTCTCTGGCTCAGATCCCTCCCACGACGTCCCTTCACAATCTCCTTTTTATGGGCTTCAAGGTTCCTCTTATCTGGCTGGCCCCTGCCTTCCTCTCCAAACTCCCCTCCTATCTTCCCCACCCAAAGCCCACCCCTCTGACCTCCTTGCCGGTGCCCACCCACAGGCTTCTCCTGCCTCAAGGCTCCCACACTGGCTGCTGCCTCATCCGGAGCTTTGGTGGCTCCTTCCCTCCCTTAACTCAGGTCTCAACCACCTCCTAGAGAGGTCCCTGAAACACCTTTCTGGCATTACTTACATCCTCTTCTTCCACTTCTTCAACGACCTCTACCTAGAATCATAGTTTATACTTATTTATTGGCTTATCGTCTCTCCAACTGGAATGAATGTCAGCTCCTCAGGGCAGTGACTTGAATCATCTTATTCACATCTGTATCCCCAGTGCCTACCCTCTCTGATGCTACTTACTGAACAAATAAACAAAATTCCAGTATAATGGCATCCACACGTCCATCATGGAATGGAATCCTGGGCCATTCCAGATCCCGAGTCTTTCTGTCCCAAAACAAAGATCGCCAGAGTTTATGCTACTGACCGGGGGTTGACAAACTGCAGCCTGTGAGCCCAGCCGTCTATTTTTATACAATCTGTAAACTAAGAATGGTTTTTACAGATGAACACTGTGATTGATTGGATACTAGAAAAAAACCACTTCGAACTCCAATTCAGCAAAATGTTATCCAGCCCCCCCAAAATAATAACATCCACTCTTCCCGTTACTGAAATAGTATTACAAAATATTGCACTCAATGTTATTACGTTTTGTCTTTCATCAGTAAAAAAATTTGTATAAATTTGTTTTCTCTCTTGTTATATAAGTACTTACATAATAGCCTCAATATTGCCTCTTGATCCACAAAGCCTAAAATATTTACTATCTGGCCCCTTTACCAAAAAAAAAAAAAAAAAAAAAAAAAAAGTTTGCCAACCCCTGCTATAATCTTACTATTTATCAAGGGAAGAAAGGAGATTTAATAGGTCAGTCCAACCCCTGGCACTGTCCAGAAGGACTAAGAAAACAAGACCGAGTCATAAATTGTCCTTAATGTCTTGGGACCCAGAAAAAAAAATCATCAGATTAAGTCCTCTACTGAAAGCACTTAAATTTAAAGACCGTCAGTAGGAAACAGATACTCTGGTTCAGCAAAGGCCCCTATAGGAGAAAGGACCACATCCCATGCCCCACCCTCCATCTCCACTCACCTCCTAAATCAATAAGGAAAGAGCCATCTTTCACCCTAGAATCTCTGAGAGGCTCCTCTATGAGTTCCTAACTGAACTACACAGCGGTGCGTGGGTTTGCCATTGGCCCGACGGTCCTTAGGATAACCCCAAGAAAACCCCGCACTTCAGAACCCCATCAAATCAACCAACACAACTCCATCCAATGTGGAAGGCACAGGGTTCCTGCTCCACCCCACAGCTGGTCCAAGGATGATTCAAACAGGAGCAGCAGTCAAAGGCTAAACCCACTCCTGTCTTAGCCAACAAAAGTCTACTAATGGTTTGGGAAACACGGGAGCCCGACTCTACTTGAGTTGCCAGAATACGAAAGGAAAGAAACAAGTCCTTCCCTGGAAGGGAACACACTGACAGGAGCTGTCTGGGGAAAGATGGGCCAGCGGGCTGTTGATATTCAAATCATCATTAAATGACTCAAATTTCCAGAAATAAAAGGCGTCACAGTGGGAAATTCTCCATCTTGACTTTTCTTTCTGGCTTCCGCAGAATAAAGCTGCGGAGCAGAGAACCAATTAATTTTTTAAGCATTTCTTTAAAATTACAAGAATCACCCTCACCCAGTCCAGTCATTACTCATTTCCGGCTTTCCACAGCCCGATCCTTAACACCGCCCTGCAAAACTGCGATGTGCCCACGACCACATAGGAGGTACCGGAGGAGCCCTCTTGGCCAGAGCAAACTGCTAGCCTCAGGGGCCCCATCCAAATTAAATCCACGTGGCAAGAGACCCAGAGGCTTAAACACACGAAAACAGCTCCTTCAAGACCTAAAACCTAGCCCGGGTACAGCCCTAGCAAGGTAACAGTGACTCAGGAATGAGCTGACACTTATTCCACTTGACCTTGCCCTTTTCCTCTTGTCCAGGGTCCCCTCAATACTTCTTCCTAAAATTACACACCCAGGGGCGCCTGGCTGGCTGGGTCGGTGAAGCGTCCGACTTCAGCTCAGGTCACGATCCCACAGTTCACAAATTCGAGCCCCACGTCAGGCTCTTGGGCTGACGGCTCAGAGCCCGGAGCCTGCTTCTGATTCTGTGTCTCCCTCTCTCTCTGCCCCTCCCCCATGCATGCTCTCTCTCTCTCAAAAATAAATAAAAACATTAAAACTACATAATTTTACGCGTAACTTTTTTTTCATAAAATTACATAGAAAACATGAGGAGCAAATTTAGAGTCCTCTGAATTCTAGAAATCCAAAGGATAAATCAGAGGGGCAGCCACAGATTTCTTCAGTTTGGAAAAATACCAAAGTGGCCCTAGGTCCCAAGACTCACTCACACGCTGATGAACCTCAGGGGACAGTCTGTTTCATCAAGAAACCGGCCAGGTTTGTGACTTAACGTCCAGATTCACTCGTCTGACAAATACGTGTTGAGGCGGTGCGGGGGACAAGACAGCACACAAAACACAAGAAATCCCTGCCTTCCTGGGACCACATCGAGCCTCCTGCACCACCTAGATTTGAAAGGGATGCAAAGACAGGCCAGCCCACATCACACCTTCCCCAGGTGTTTCTTCACACAGCAGAGCTTTTTCTTCATTTACTGTCTCACTCACTCACTCACTCACTCACTCCATCAACAAGTACGTGCTGAACACAAACCTGGGGTCGGGCATGAAGCCAGGTCAGCGGGGGCTCCAGGATTTACAGGCAGTGGGGACTTCTGAGCAGCATCGTCTTGAGTGGGAAGGGGGATTTGTCTGGAAGCTACACAAGCACTCGGGTGTCTGCTTCGATAGTGTCCTTAGCTGCGGTGGCCAGGTGGTGCTGAGGGAAACTGGGGAAGACAGCAAAGCCCCGGTCCCAGCAGTCCACGCAAACAGGCCCTGGCAATATGCAAATGAGGACCATGCCGACGCCCTTACTGAGATACCCCTACACAGAACAGAGGGGTGTGCTGGTTATCTGCGTCTGACCCTCCAGAACCATTATCTGCTCTCTTCGTCTCCGCTTAGTGCCTGGCAAGACTGATCTCTGCAGAATAGGTCTCTCCTGGGCTCCCTTGCCCTCTGGCTTCCAGTTGGGTTTGGTCAATAGCCGACACTGTCAGAAGATGGGAAGAGAGCAAAGAGGGGGATGGTCCCACCCCTGCCTGCTGGGCCGCCTTCCTCTTCCTCTTCCTCTGCCACGGCTCCTGTCGGGAGCCTCTTCCTAAAGCTTCATTCCAGTAACTGTGCCCTGCTCTCGCCCCTTGAGACTGAGGAGAAGTAACTGCTCAGCGCTGCTGACAGTCCCCAGTGCCTCATCATTCCTCACTGCACCTTGAACTCTGTCTACACCTCTGTAAGTAGTCTTCTCATTCCATCTTTTCAATTACCCCCTTCCATGAAGCATGTGTTTCCTACAGGGACCCTGACTAATCTGCTATAGTGGGTGAACAAAGAGTCTCAAGAATGTTGTGGGTATTTGGTAGAGAGGACTTCCAGGCACAGGAGGACAAAGGCAGAGAGGTTAAGAGAAGCTCGCAGACAAGGTGATGCTTCAACCAAATAAGCAACATGGAGGCAAGACCATTCCAGGCCAAAGAGCCCATCAACAAAGGCACAGAAACATCAAAGCCAACGGGAACCTCCAGCGGCTCCTCGTGGAAGGGGTGTGGGCAAGACAGGCGATGATGCTCGAGTGGAGGGGACCATAATGGCATGCCTTATTAGCAATGCTAAGGCATTTGGACTTCATCCTGAAGCAATGGGCAGTCTCCCATGCCAATCACATGGTGACTCCATCCAACACTCCATGTGTTTCCAGACACATCCTTCCTTGGACAAACTGAAAACTGGCATTCGTTTAGGACAAATAAACATAATCCCTAAAACGGCTATTTCAGAGCACTGCGTCTGGAACCTAAAGCCAAAAAAATACCAAAAAACAAAAAACAAAAAACTAATAAATGATCAGACCATGAAATATGGTTCACTGTAATATCGCTCTGTCAACACACACACACACACACACACACACACACACACACACACACACACACTTGGCGCTGTTAACAACAAGCTTCAGAGCATTAACAACCTCAGGTGAAAACACACCAGTCATTAACAACAGATTTTGAGATTACAACCTGAATAACTATCATTGGAACGCGTAAGTTACTTAATATAAAGTGGTTCCATATGGTTCATTTATAATTCACATGGCATCAGTCAGCAAGAATCCGTTCAGATGACATCTACTAGAGTCACTAGATGTGCTTTTATTCTTCCAGAAGGGCAGCAGAGAAGGGCATAGTCAAGAGATTTTCAGGTACTACTGGATTCTAGAATATTCTTGGACGTAGACATTATTTCTTGGCTTCCCACTCTTCTTTTGGATTTTGAGGTACATACATCTGAAATTGACTTTAATAGACTTCAAGTAGAATAATTTTTAAAGTCATCTGCTTGATAAGTTCACTGCAACCAGCATTTTCACTTTTCTGGTTGCTCCTGGGTTGCAAGCAGACAGGCTGGGACGTAAGCACACATGTGAACCAAACTGACTACTGTAGTAAAACTAGTCTGTTGAAGCATCGGTGCCCCTGTTGTTGGTTACCTGATACTTAGACACAAACATACACAGTTCACGTTTCCATAGCAAGTTATTCACACACTTCGTTTTTCCTCTCCCGCCTTCTTTCTTCTTTCCCCAGGATATATGATGGACTCGAAAGCTGACAGCTCTCCCGTATTTCTTTAATCACTGTCAGGATTGCTCATAAATGTTAATTAAGAAGAAGATTTAAATGTTACTCCCCAACTGTGCCAAATGGAGAACCTCTGAGTTTCTTATGTTCTTCCCATGAGCTTTCTTCTCCAGGTCGGCTCCTTTACCCCCTCCAGTGGCGCGCACACACGCGCATGCCAGCCAAGCACACACACGCACACGCACACGCACGCATGCACACGCACACCCTGACTCAGCTGCATACAAGCCAGGCAGCAGTGGTCATCACAGAAGAGAGGATGGCAGAGGAGGAGATGACAGCAGTTGGGGGTGGTTCAGAGACAACCGCCTGGCCCCCTCAGCTGAGACCTCTCAACCCGGGACAGGGGAAAGCGTGACCAGCCAGGAACCTGGATGGAGGGCCAGCCCGTGACTTCTCTTCAGAAACATCAAGAAGGCTTCTCTGTACTTCCAGTATCTCCTTAGCCTGCTGGCCAAGACTCCAAGCCTTCAAACTAAAGACAAAGCCTCTCGGTCGGTAATTTGAGATAAAAGGCTTACCTGGGAGAGCTAACATGCAAGAGTGTGAACAGTATCAGACTCTTCCAAAATGATGTGTAGCAGAAAACTGAGACACCAGAATACCCTAGGAGGGGCTGTGGTTTGGGGAGAGGGGGACACCAACTTAGGCATGTTACCATTCCCCAACAGGTCACCTTCTCTGGGTACAAAAGTGAACTGAACACCGAACAGTGGCCTGGAGTCCAGTGCGGGCACTCAGGGGTCTGTCACTGCCTGCCCATCTCCCCATACCCCCGTCCCAGCCCCCTCGCCCAACAGTCCTCACCCTAGGCAGCACAGCCGTGTCCCAGCCACTGTTGAGATGTACTCCAAGTCACCCGTGCTGCAACTCCCGAAACACACTTAGCATTGAAGAAATCAGAGTCTGGATTCTTCCTAGAGCGTCATCTGCTTCGACTGCAATGTGAGTGTCCGTGAATAGGACAGAAAGGGCCAGACGTGCAGCATGCATAGGGAACTGTGCCCACATCCTGCAAATGACCCGTGAGCTCCAGGAAGGCAGAAACCAAGCACATTTGCTTCACTCAGCGCTGACTCCTCACAGCTAGTCCGGGGCCTGGCAGAGGGCACAGGCATTGAGTGTGGCCTCAGTGAAAGAAGGAAGGAAGGAACAGTCAGACATGTGTCACCCCACAGTCCTAAAAAAGACTGAAGGATCACTGAGACAATGTGAGGAGGAACTGGTAACATCCATTCCAGCAAGTTCCATCAGAGCAGGTGATGTGGGAACCCTAGACACAAACCTATTCTGTTGAGAGAGACCCCAAGACGAAATTCCACTTCTCTGCTTCCCAGGGGGTACAGGGTGCTCTGGGTATAAACCCTGGGAGGTGACTTCACTGGACATCCCATTCACACATGTAGAGACAGAACAAACCCCCAAAAAGACCAATGGGGTAGAGCATGTGAGATGTTAGGTGGACAGATGGGGACAGCGGACTATGCATCTACATTACAAGAACACCCACACAGACGGGCTTGTGCACACGGGGCAGCCCTGGAAAGCAAGGAGACCCACGGAGAAGACAGTGGCAAACACTCCCTCTTTCTTCCCTTAGTGTTTGAAAAGTGCTGTTACCATGTTGCATCCATTATGAAAACGTAAGAACGGCTGAGATCATTTTTCAAGAGCTATTCTGGAATAAAAGTCTCATGCTTCAAATCTGGAGTCTGGATAACCGGGGACACCGTGGAGTGCTCCATTAATTACCGCTTCCTTTCTAGAACGCAAGTCCAGGACGCATCACGTCACTACTATCTACGGCACCATGAGAACGAGTAGGAAGGGCCAGGGATGTTGTTATTCATTTCCAGGAACCACAGTGAACAGGAATATTGACTATTGGCTGCTTCACTGAGAAATCTGCTACTGTAAATGCTGGCAAATTCCCTGGTGGAGCTCCATGACAAAAACAGGGGCAGAACTGGTAAGTATTTGACACGGCTCCCATGTGACCCTCAGAATCTCTGTAAGGCCCTACCGTAAAGATAACCAGAGGAAATTTACAATGCACACACACACAAACATACATATATTCTGCACCCCCCCTGTGTAGTCTGTTCAAATTTTACTATAAATGCGATGCTTTGTAAAGTGTTTAGTTAGTGGTTTGAACAACAACAAAGAAAGAAGGAAGACTTTGTTTTACTGTCACACTTTCTTGCACATATTAGATCAGTGGGTCAGATCAATGAACTCAGTGGGTCTGCATGTTCATTAAGAAAAAATTACGCCAGAAAAATGTTTATTATTATCTGCGTGTTTTCAAGTCTTGCTAAGAATGAACATTAGAAGGGTTACTTTACATGTGTAAGTTTTTAAACTTCAAAAGGTTGTTTGTTTTGAGAGAGAGAAAGAGAGAGAGAAAGCCAGCTCCCGCAAGCGGGAGAAGGGGAAGCAGAGAGGGAGACAGAGAATCCCAAGCAGGCTCCACATTCAGTGTGGAGCCTGATTTGGGGCTCGATCCCATGAACCGTGAGATCACGACCTGAGCTGAAATCAAGAATCAGATGTTTAGCCGACTGAGCCACGAGGCACCCCAAAAGGTTGTGATTTTTTATGCAGGTCTCAGAAAATACAAGACGACGGTGCTTTTTCATTTGCGGTAGTGACATCAAATTTTCTTATAAAGTGTCCTATGGCCAAAAGTGAATCAATATAAAGAAAAATATTAAGGGGGCGCCTGGGTGGCTCAGTCGGTTAAGCGTCCGACTTCAGCTCAGGTCATGATCTCGCGGTTTGTGAGTTCGAGCCCCGCGTCAGGCTCTGTGCTGACAGCTCAGAGCCTCGAGCCTGCTTCAGATTCTGTGTCTCCCCCTCTCTCTCTACCTTCCCCTGCTCACACTCTGTGTGTCTCAGTCTCTCAATAATAAATAAACGTTAAAACTTAAAAAAAAAAAAAAGAAAAATATTAAGTAAGTAATAATACATGTAGCATGAGAATATGGTAAAAATCATGAAGGTGATAACTAAAATTTGGGGGACACGTACCTAACGTTTTTCATTCTCATCTTTGACCTTCCTCTTTCTCCTCCATCCACCACCACCTTTCTATCTCGAAAAATAAGATGCGACTGTCACGGCCAAAGGGAACCTGGGAACCGGGTCTACTGAACGTCATGTGATGTCACAGATCAGATCTTGGAACAGAAAAAGGGCAATAAAGAAAAACTGAGGAAACGGAATAGAGTATGGACTTTCATTGAATTCTTGAAACCAATTAGATGCCTTTAAGAATATATGCTTTGCTACCTTTTCTACGAGAAAAAGGGGGAAATAAAACATACTAATATCTGTTTATCTTTACAAAATAAAGCCAAGAAGGACAAAGTAATCCCTGGCTACCTCTCAGGGGTAGGGAGACGGGGCAGTACAGATAAGATATGGGAGTAGCAGGTCTCTAAGTGACCTTCTAAATACGTATGAATGTCCCATATAATAAACAAAAGTCAATTAAACAAGGATGGGAAAGGAAAAAAAAATCATCAAAAAAACAAAAAAAAAAGCATTACCATGATGAAAGGCAGGTGGCTGGGTGGGACAGCTACACCTCGGTGTCCTAGGAACACCGTATCTGACTACACACCCTCAGCTTTTAGCCGGGGTGGGTGGGGGACAGAGATAGGAGTGAACGGTTAACAAATCCTGAACTCTTTCTAATAGAAACCTGTCTTCCAGTAAGGAGTAGAATGGGCAAGTAATTCTGGTACTATTGGGAGATGTATTTCAGGACGGAGCTACGTAGTTAACCGTGTGCTGATGCTGAGCGCCTGCATTCTCGTCTGTAGGAGAAGGACACACAAAGACGGAGTGGGGAGGCCAGGTAAGAAACCTATTCCAGGGGGAATGGAAATGGAGGTATGGCATGAAGTCCAGGTTTCTCAAACAGCCATGCGTATGGTGCAGGTAACACATGCATATGTACACGCGGGCGTGTCAGTTATGTTCACACTCCTCTGTCTCCGAGCTCTCTCCACTGACATGACCTAGAAGCACAGACATCCAGTAACAACGAGCAAAGACATCCAGGAGCCGTAAGCATACCTTGTACTCAAACCGTGCTCTCTAAATCCCCGGTAAAAGAAACCGTATCTTTGCAGAAATGACTAACTCCAGGGCTGGGGCACGGTGGACACAAGATAAGCCTGAATGTCTTGTTATGCCAGAAAGTCATGTTCAAAAAAAAACGTTGGTGGGATGTGTTCTCGGGGAGCAGAATGAACGGCCCTCCCACTGGCGAAATCTGAGATAATTTTAGCACCAAAATAATGAAGTACGGTAATGAATTATAAGCTATTGAAAGAAGCCCCTACCTACACACGTAGATCAACAGATGAACGGAAGAGAAGGGAGGCCTCTTACTCACAGCAGAATGCCAAGTGCCAACTGGTAAACATGGATGGGGGGTAGGAGTTGAACGATCATTTGGCAACCATGGTAGTAAAGACCAGATCAGATCAGGCAAACGTCATCAGTGAATGCTATTAAGCGGAAATTTTGATGGGTCTACCCACAGACTACATGTCAAGGAAAACACAATGACTAAATCGGGGAGAAAAACGAACAGCTACACCAAGTGATCAAAATTAACATCATTAAAAGACGGGAAGACGGACATCCAGCGCCCCCAGATGTGATCCCCTGAGGACATAAAAACATTTATGTAGCATCCTGGCCAGGAAAGCATGACTTGAATCTAATCATGAAGAAATATTAGACAAGAATGTTCTCCTGGACAAAATGGGATTACAGTTGACCCTTCAACAACGTGGGAGTTAGGAGCGCGGCACCCATGTGAAGTCAAAAATCCACATATAACTTTCCACAAAACTTAACTACTAATGGCCTACTGTTGACCGGAAGCCTTCCTTATGACATAAACAGTAGATTAACACATCTTTTGTATGTTATATGTATTATAGGCTGTATTCTTCACAATAAAGCAAGCTAGAGAAAAGAAAATTGTAAACAAAACTACAGGGAAGAGACTATATATTCACACAGGAGTGTATTTATAGAAAAAAACTAACATACAAGTGGGACCATGCAGCTCAAACCCGTGCTGTTTCAAGGGCCAACTGTATAGTCTTTATAAATGTCCTAAAAGACAAAGAAAGCCTGTGGAAATGTTTCAGATTAGAGCGGACCAAAGAGGCATGTAGCAACTAAGTGTAATACCTGATTCTGCGTAATATCCTGTGCTTGAGGGAGAAAGAATTCTGTGTAAGCAACAGATTGGGTCCACTGACAAAACTGGAGTGAAGACAGTAGGTAGATCACACAAAAAGCCCTGTGTCCGTGTTGAATTTCCTGAAGTCCGTAACCGGACTGGAGTCGTGTAAGGGAAGCTCCCCATTCTTAGCATAACTGATGCATTTAGGAGTGAAGGGTCATAGGGTACACATTTATTTCCAAAGGATTCAGGGAGGAGGAAACGTCTATATAGAGACAGGAGAGCACCTAACAGAGCATGGGGGGAGGAGGGGTACAGGCAGACAGCTGACAAAAGGTTGAGTGGAGGATATGTAAGTATTCTTCCTACTTACTTTGAAATTCTTTTCTTTAAATTTTAAGTTATTTCCTAATAAAAAGGAGGGGGAGGGGAGAGGAGGGAAAAGGGAGTAAGGAGGAGAAAGGAAGGGAGAGGGGGAGGAGGAAGGAGGGAAAGGGAGGCAGGAGGGGGAAGGGAGAAGGAGGGAAAAAGGCAAGGAGAGGATCCAGGGACTAAACCCAGGACTAGGACTAGCTAGGAGCTTAGCACCCCATGGTTCACTCCCCGCCATCCAAGATGCATTTCCTCATCTATAAAGTGGAA
Organism: Acinonyx jubatus; assembly: GCF_027475565.1. NCBI lineage: Eukaryota > Metazoa > Chordata > Mammalia > Carnivora > Felidae > Acinonyx > Acinonyx jubatus. Next base: position 28,760,674 of record NC_069397.1, read on the forward strand.
CAAGACGGTTTAACCCCTACCTCGCAGGTTTTGCAGAGATAAAATAATAAGCACACAAAGACACAAGAATTTATTTTAATCATATTTTCTGAGGGAGAGCGTTAAGACCTGTATCTTTCTTATTTGGCATCACAGTTTGCAAGATTCAATACTGAACTCTTGGCAAATGTGGGTGACTTCAAAAAAGGAATCAAGGTCACAGAACTCTTTCATTATTAAATAAATATTTGCCCAAACACAATCCCCAGAGAATTCAATGGAGCCTACGTTCATTTCGAGATGCGTGTGCGTGCATGGGCGCGTCTGGGCGTGATACGTGCAGCATAGGCAACGCGCCCAAATTAAAAACAGTTGTTGTTTAGAGTGACGTCATTATAGGTCATTCTCCCCTTCTATTCTCCAAAGTGTTTACAGTGTTATGTATTTCCCTTTTTTAATTTTTAGAGAGATTTTTGTGCTCACTCAAACATGACTGAACGTCTTCTAAAATGCACCCCGTTTTCACCTAACCATACACCACCGACGCTGGTAAATTTGGGGGTGGGGGAGAGAACACCACTGTGCAATCTCCGCGTAGGAACGAAACAGGGGCAATCTGGAGGTTTTCCCCTGACACGCTGCCGATTTCCTAATCCAGGGTTAGATCTTCTGCCTCTGACCAAGAGAAGAAGTCATCTTCCAACTTCACAACCTCACTCAAATACTGCAAATCAGCGACTGGACATTTCTTCACGAGAAGCCAAACAAGGAGGTCTCCACTGAACCCTGCCCCCCAGAGCCCCACGGATGGTACCCAGAGGACAGAGGCCCAACCCAGAGGGCTGGAGAAAGATCAAAATCTCAGCGGGGGCATTCCCTTCAGAAGGTAAACTGAGTTTCAACAGCACCTCTTTCCTCCAGCTGATGCCAGCGGGGATAGGATGTCCGCGTCGCGAAGAGGTGTTTTGCCAACATCCCTCAGATCCACATCAAATATAATTTTCAAACCAATTAGCTGGAAAAGCATCACAACCAAAGCAGTATCTCCCACATCCTCATTATGGGGACATCCTATTCAATTCCTAATGAGAGGAAAGACAAAGGCAGTAGATGTGATAGGGTCTACTTCAAAAATTCTTTTTCTTTTAGAAAACAGATCCTCTTTTGTTCTGGTTAAACACCAATTACTCTGCTCTCTCTAACATGCAAATCAGCCGAAAATAGGGCAATATGTAGCTCACTCGGGGTTCCACCGGGCAAGTTTGAATGAAGAAAGGGAAAGGGGACAGAGAGGGAGAGGGTAGGAAGAGAGGGGAGAGGAAGGAAAGAAAGGGGAAGAAGAGAGAGAAAAGATGAGCGACGGAGGCCGATCCCTGGGGGTCTTCAATTCCAAGTACTTTGTGCTCAGATAAAGCTCTTTTCAAAAGGCTTTTTTGTGTTTTCTGTGGCAGTGCCCACAAGTGGTGATTCTGCCATTACCCAAGAAAAGCAGCAGCACGTTAAGGTCTATAATAATATAAGCAAGAAAAGCAAAAGTGGCCAGCAAAGCAACTTACCCACAGCCCCCACTCACTACAGACACTCTCCCATGTAACAGGGGAAGAGAACAGAGGATAGGACAGACGGCATCCTGGTCTTAGACGGTGCAGGTTTCCCGACAGGTGCGTGTTCAAGGACCGTGCCAGGAGCTCCACCTTGACTCCACCTTCCACCCAGGCCCCAGGTGGTGCTTTGTTTCGTCTGATTCCCTTCATTCTAGTTACACTGAACTGATTTCAGTCTTCTAAAAACAGTATTACTTTTTAAAAAATGTTTGTAATGTTGGGGCACCTGAGTGGCTCAGTTGGTTAAGCGTCCAACTTCAGCTCAGGTCATGATCTCACGGTTTGTGAGTTCAAGCCCCGCATTGGGCTCTGTGCTGACAGCTCAGAGCCTGAAGCCTGCTTCGGATTCTGTGTCTCCCTCTCTCTGTTCCTTCCCTGCTCGCTCTCTCTCTCTCTCAAAAATAAATAAAGATTAAAAAAAAATTTTTTAAATGTCTGTAATGTTTATCATTTATTTTTGAGAGAGAAAGAGAGAGTGTAAGTGGGGGGGGTGGTTGGGGGTGGGCAGAGGGAGAGGGAGACAGAATCTGAAGCAGGTTCCAGGCTCCGAGCTGTCAGCGCAGAGCCCGATGTGGGGCTCGAACCCACGAACAGCAAGATCACGACCTGAGCTGAAGTCAGAAGCTTAACTGACTGAGCCACCCAGGCGCCACCAAAACATTACTACTTTTTATTTATTTATTTTTTAATGCAGGTATGTGGGAGGGTTTAATCCTAGTTGCCAACAGCTCTAGAGAAAGCCTAAGGCGACGCTTCTCAGACCTTCCTTTGCACAGTCACCTGGGGAGCTTGAGAAAGATGCAGATTCTAAGGCATCTGGGCTGGGGTTTGAGTTTCTGGGTTTCTAACAGGCTCCCAGGTCAGGCTGGGACCCCACTGGGCCAAGGGTCACCCTCCCAGTTTCTCCCCCTGGTTTAACTGTCCTTCCAGACTCTCCAACTTGACCTCTTTCCCTGGCCCACCCCAGCCCCGGTTCTGAGTGGGGAGCCCCTACCCATGTTTCCCGTAATATCTATGTTCTAGAAGAACAGCCTTCTCACGCCAGGCCTGGAACTTCCTGCTTCCCACCCACACCCCCTAGCAGCACCGAATCTTGCTTCAGTGGACCAGAGAACCGGATATTTTGAGAGCACTGCAAATCCAGGTTCAGAGGAAAAGCCCGACTCCTGCTGAGGCTCCCTCCTGGGGCCACGGCAGGGACAACTACAGAGGACAAGCAGCCGGAGATGGCAGTAGTTACCAGAGACCAGCCTCCTGCACCCATGACACTGTCCGGGACACTGGAACTCTCGACAGACAGGCGCACGCTGGGTCTCCGGGGCCCAACGCCAAGCCCGCTCGAGTCAGGACAAGCACCAATGTCCATGCCAGTTAAGTCCCCAGTGTCTACCTGCCAACGCTTCCTACTACACGTTCCTGCAGAGAGAAGTTTCTGGCCGGCCATCCCAGGCCCCAGAACCCCGCAGGCCAGTGCTCAGAAGGCTTCTATGGTGAAATGAGGGGCTGCAATGATGGGGGTCCCCCATGCTCTCCCCTTCTGGTCCTGCCCTCCTAACGACCAAAGCTGCCAAGCAGGACATGAATGTCCCTTTGTTTCCCATGCCTCGCCCCCCTGTCCCTGAGGAACAAAAGAAAGGAACTAACATTTGCTGGACTCCTCCTCTGTGCCAAGTACTGAGCCATGACATTTTATCTTATTTTATCCTCAAAAGAACCCCGCAGAACGTGGAGAACTGTGTCTCCATTCTGCAGATGGGAAACAGAGGCCCCCTCGGGAGTGTCGGTAAGTCACAGCACAGGGTTGGGACGACGGTGCAGTGGCTGGTCGCCAGGGTGGGGGATCCGGACAGCAGCCCACCTTCGGGCCGTATGAATCTGGGCCCCGTTAAGCCAAATAAAAGGGAAAAGGGCATAAGGAACAAAACCTTTCCCACAAGCTTGTTGTGAGGACTAAATCAGACAACATCAAGTTAAGGTGAGCCTGCCTATGGCAAATGGTCAAGAAATGTTCATTATCACACACACTCAACAGTGAGGAAGGGCTGGAACCCACACCGGGACCTAGGGGGCTGGACTCCAGCACTCTAGTTGTCCATCACGTGACTACTCAGTTTCCCGCAGGCCCACGACTTTTTTTTTTTACTTCTTTAAAAAAATAAAAATAAAAATAAAAAGTTTATTTGTGTATTTTGAGAGAGGGGGTGGGCAGGGAGAGGAGAGAGAGAATCCCAAGCAAGCTCCACGCTATCAGTGCGGAGCCCGATGCGGGGCTGGAACCCATGACCCATGAGAGTGTGACCTGAGCCGAAGTCAAGAGCTGGGTGCTTAACCAACTGAGCCACCCAGGCACCCCAGGCCCACAAGTCTACTTTAAAGTGGCAGACTCGGATCCTGTCTACGGAAGGGCTCTTGGAGGACCACCACACAGGGGCAGGGGTCCGTGGGGAACCACCTTCCAGAAGACCACGGTCCAAAACACACTGAGCACAGACGATGGGAAGGAAAAGGCTCCGGGAGTGACAGGTCCAAAGGTCCTCCCTGGCGACGGAGACCCCACTGGCGGAACAGAGAAGCAGCTCCAGCTAAACACAGGTCACATCCTCAGACACTTACATGAAGGATCTTTCCTGGGAGGGAAAAATGGACACGCTGGCCTCCAGGTTGCAAAGGAGAAAGACTGGGAAACCGCGCTCCAGCGCTCTCCGCCGCGGACCAGAATCCACGAGAGCAGAGCCAATGCAAAACGGCCACCAAACACCGAAGGAGGAGGGAGCCGAGCATACCAGCTCTAACGGATCTGCCGGCCCCTAGGCCAGTGAAGAAGTTAACGGCGCAGGTGGAGGCAGAAGCTGAAGGCTAGTCAGTGCAGATCAAACACGGGAAAATGGAAGTGGCCTTTACTTTTTCACATGCGCGTGGAAGATGAAGCGCTTGGCTTTGAAGACAATCCCGAATCAAGCCATGAGACAATGACCTAAATAGGCCGCCCCCCTGGAGGCTGCCCCAGAGCAAAGCCAGGGCTCCACAGAACCTCTGTGCCTGCCTCCCTCTCCCAGGAGCACCGCGTGATGGACAGTTCTAAGGAATAGAACCTATAATCTGCATTTGTGCCATTTGTCTCTTGGATACATAAAATACAGATATTTGCATCATTTAGTTTAACATGCGTGATTTTCTTCTGAAAGCCACAAAGAGAAGGAAAGTCTGATCCCCAGCGCCCCACCCCCCACCCCCTGCCATCCCCCCTCTTCTTTAGAAGACTCAGAACTTAAGCCTGGCACCCCTGACAAGCCAAATCGATCTGGAAAGAATCTTCACAGGCCAGTTGCATTAAAAGAACAGATAAAGGGCTTTCCTTGCAAAGGCGACAAGGAAGACAAAGGGAAGTGCATCTCCTTCCCCGACGGTCAGCCCTCCTAGAGGCTGGCCCTCGGCCTTCCTAGAGGCTGGCCCTCGTAGAGGCGATGGCAGGGAGGTCTGAGGGAGGGCAGGAAGTCGCCTCACGAACTGCTCATCCCCACATTATCTGCCTTTGTGGTGGAACTCAATTACGCTCCCTAAAACCGCAGCCTCGAACAAAAGGCCATAGCGGGGGTGGAAATGAGGAAGAGCCGTTTCCACACCACGAAGACGGAGAGGCCTACAGGCGGGGACGGCTTCCCTGGATCAGTGAATCGACAACAGCGGGCTCCTCATGGCAGAGGCCCCGCTCGGAGTGACGCAGTTACGCAGACCCTACCGGATAGGGTCCCCAGCCACGGGGACGCCACAAGTGTTCCAAGGACCTGCGAAGCCGCTTAGCCCTTACTCATGCTCCCACGGACACCTGAACACAAGTGTGGGCACAGAATGGCCACACGCCCCATATCGCGCCACCAATGAGCTCCAGAGGCGCCAACGTGGCCGTGCGGCCACATCATCTCTGACTTCCCACGGCTCCTGTTTGCCCAATGATAAGGGCTCCCGAGATTCCTTGGGGGCAGAATGTGGCATATACGTTCTTGCCACCCCTCACCCCTGCAGGGCAGGTTTATCATCCCCACTCGTCCGAGGAGCAAACCGAGTCCAGGGTGACTGCCCAGGATCTCGCCCAGCCCCTCCCGCCACCTGAATCTATACTCTAAAAACTTTTTGGCAACACGCTTCAATTGTCTCTGGTTGGGCCGGTCACCTTTACTTGGGACATTTTCCTTTCCTCGGCCACTCATCCAACACTCATCTGTTGAACACCTGCCCTACGGAGAACAGCGTCCTAGGTGCTGAGAATGCAGTGCAATCAAGACGGGGTGGGAAGGGAGCTTCCTCCCAGGAAACCTACCTGCAACGTAGATAGACAAAATTGGTCCAGCGTCTCCACTCGTGAGTCCACAAATGCTGACGTGTGTTCCCCTAACAGCCACAGGGAACCCACGCAGGTTCTAATTTCCCCCTCCTTTCTCTTAACTCAAGACCCATCTATGCCTGGCCCCTGCCACTGTCCCTTCTAGAGAAGCCCCAGCACAGTACACAGGTGATGCACAGTCACAGGATGCTCCTAGCTGTAGAAAGCAGCCCTCACACGACCACCGCCTGGGGTCCCTGCAGTCTTGCCAGGAAAGGGCTCTCTCTCCCATTCCCCCCATTCCTACGAGAGGCATGTTCAGGAAGATGATTCTCCCATTTGCCTATCTGACTACAGATAGTGTTGACCCCCGTATCAAACAAACCCCAAAGCACGGACAGGGTCAGGTTCAGCTTGGACACCTCTTCCAGCACCAGCCCCCCACAGTGACTCCCTACTCCAGCCCCAGGCTCCCCTCCATCATCAAAACTTCCTGCGGCTACCTGCTTACCTAAGGGACATCATCGACTCTAATAAGACATCCTCCTGACCACCCCTCCATAACATAAACACAACCTCCTCCTCTGGACAGGATACCAGAGCAAACATTCAAAAGCCTTGACTCCAAAGCCGTGAGTGCGGGACGTCCAGGAGACTGACATGGGAGTAATGGAACCAGGGTCTTTAACAAAAATAACGCAACTTGCCGTTTGTGAAAGACTGGTAGAGGCATTCTCTCGTGGACTCTGTCATTATGAGGTACGTAGTGTCACCCATGTGTGACAGATTAGGAAACTCAGAATTTAATTATCTATTAAATAAGGAGACTCGTTAAATAAAGGAGTTTCAGAATTTAAATAACTTGTCAAAGGGGCAAGATTGAGACTCAGATCCAGGACCTCTAAGTTCCAACCTGTAGCCTTTTTCTGCTCTACTCTGTGCTCTACTGTGTGCTATGAAATTAAATCCATACACATTTTGTCCGCGGCAGTACGGCATCTTTAAAATACAGACGTGTAGGGGCACCTGGGTGGCTCCGTCAGTTAAGCGTCCCAACTCTTGATTTCAGCTCAGGTTATGATCTCGCGGTTCTGGAGATCAAGCCCCACGTCTTCGGGCTCTGTGCTGACAATGTGGAGCCTGCTTGAGATTTCTCTCTCCTTCTCTCTCTGCCCCTCCCCTGCGTGCACACACACATGCTACACACTCTCTCAAAATAAATAAATAAACATGAAAAAATAAAATATATCCGCATTTTTCATGGAGATGATTGAGTGGTACGCAGCAATTAAAACTGTGGTTTTGCAGCCATCAAACGACACATTGAAATTATCATAACGCACTACTAAATGAGAAAACCGAATACACACACACACACACACACACACACGCATCATGGTATAATTCCAATTCTGGTTTTTTCCAATTCTGTTTCTAAACGGACATGTACACACAAAAATGATAATATACCACGATACATTAAATGGTTGTTATCTCTAAGTAGTGGGATTATGGACTCTTTTCTTGATGCTTTCTATATGCAGTAAATCTTCTGTAAGGAGCAGGCATTCATTCTCTCATTTGAAAAAAAAAATATTAATAACCATTACTTCTGGAAAAGACAGAAGAAGCCACGGTTTGGGCCTGGCAGCAGACCAGCCCATGATGTGAAGTAGGGCCCCGGGACCCAAGTGACCACCCAGCCAAGGACCCAGCGGTGGGGCCAACACCAGCCGCTTGGTGCCACGGGGCAAGAGCCACAGAACAGCAGCCAGAGAGGCTCGCCACGCCAGAGCATCACGGCTAGCCAACGACCCGGGGGCAAGTGCCTTCCTGGGGGGACAGCAGAACTCAGCCCCTGAGACACCCCAGCCACAAGGGCTGGAGACTGAGGAAAGAGAGTGAAGAAGGTGGGGTGGGGGTGGGGGCTGAAGACAAAATCACCCTCCAAAACAACAAGGTGATTTCTAAGCTCTGCTTTTGTTAGTATAGACCCCACCAACACCACCAAACAGCTGAAGCTGGACCCCAAAGTGGTTCCTGGTGCCAATGAAGGACACGAACAACACAGTGTGGCCTTAAAAAAAAAAAAAAAAAAAAAAAACAAGGTCCCTCTTACCAAGGACGGTGTCCTATTCTAATTAGCTGGCTTGTGTGTGGCCAACGTCCCTGAGCTTTAGTTTCCTCATCTGGAAACCTAGGCTAAAATGTTGAGACAAGAAGAGAATTTTAACAGCTGAAAGAAAACTGTGGTTCTAAAGCTCCGGGGCGGGGGGGGGGGGGGGGGGGGGGCAGCTGCAGGGCTGTGAGAGCCCTCAGGCACTCTGCAGAGGTCCACATGCGGAGGAACCAAGGCCTCCAGCCAAAAACCCTGACAGTGAACTCGGAAGCAAACCATCCAGCCCCAGGCGAGCCTCCAGATGACTGCAGCCCGTGAACCATTGCTGACTTCAACTGTCTGAGTGACCTTGAACCAGAACCGTCCCTCTAAACCCACTCCAGATTCCTGACCCTTAGATGCTCTGTGAGGTAACAAATGTTTACTCTTTTAAGCTGCTAAATTCTAGGGTCATTTGCTACACAGCAACACGTAACTGATTCAGATTTTGGTTCCTGGCACAGCAGAGCTCCATAGATGGTTCCTACAGTATTTCTTCAATCCCTGCATGTCCAAACCACCATAAGATGCAACACTGATCACTAACAGCTTTCTCAAAACAAAAGAAATGCCACTGTATTAATTGCAAGATGCATCTATTTTTTTTTATTATTTTTAATATGAAATTTATTGTCAAATTGGTTTCCATACAATACCCAGTGCTCATCCCAACAGGTGCCCTCCTCAATACCCCTCACCCACCCTCCCCGCCCTCCCACCCCACATCAACCCTCAGTTTCTTCTCAGTTTTTAAGAGTCTCTTATGGTTTGGCTCCCTCCCTCTCTTTTTTTTTTTCCTTCCCCTTCTCCATGGTCTTCTGTTAAGTTTCTCAGGATCCACATAAGAGTGAAAACTTATGGAATCTGTCTTTCTCTGTACGACTTATTTCACTTAGCATAACACTCTCCAGTTCCATCCACGTTGCTATAAAAGGCCAGATTTCATTCTTTCTCATTGCCAAGTAGTATTCCGTTGTGTATATAAACCACAATTTCTTTATCCATTCATCAGTTGATGGACATTTAGTCTCTTTCCATAGTTTGGCTATTGTTCAAAGGGCTGCTATAAACATTGGGGTATGAGTGCCCTTACGCATCAACACTCCTGTATCCCTTGGGTAAATTCCTAGCAGTGCTATTGCTGGGTCATAGGGTAGATCTATTTTTAACTTTTTGAGGAACCTCCACATCTCTTTTCCAGAGCGGCTGCACCAGTTTGCATTCCCACCGACGGGACAAGAGGGTTCCCATTTCTCCACATCCTCTCCAGCATCTATAGTCTCCTGATGTGTTCATTTTAGCCACTCTGACTGGCGGGAGGTGGTATGTGAGTGTGGTTTTGATTTGTAGTTCCCTGGTGAGGAGCGACGTTGAGCATTTTTTCATGTGCCTGTTGGCCATCTGGATGTCTTCTTTAGAGAAGTGTCTATTCATGTCTTCTGCCCATTTCTTCACTGGATTATTTGTTTTTTGGGTGTGGAGTTTGGTGAGCTCTTTATAGATTTTGGATACTAGCCCTTTGTCTGATAGGTCATTTGCAAATATCTTTTCCCATTCTGTCGGTTGCCTTTCAGTTTTGTTGATTGTCTCCTGAGAGACAATCAACAAAACTGAAAGGCACTGCAAGATGCATCTAAAGCAAAAAGGTTTTCAAACGCGGAGCTTCACCTCCACAGCTGCTCCTGCCAGTCGTCCCCATCAGCGGAACAGGCTACTAGTTGCTCAGGAGTCAAAGCCCTTGGCCTTACTCTTGATTCTCCTTTTCCCACACTTGCCACATCCCAGTGGTCAACAGATCCCACACGCCCTCCCTTCAAGACATATCTGGGGTCGAACTACTTCTCGCCACCTCCTCCCACCACCACCCAGTCCCTGGACAACTACAGCAGCCTCCGAGCTGGCCTCCTTGCTTTCACCTTTGCCCCTCTGCAGTCTTCAGGCCACGTAGCAGGTGCAAGTCCTTCTAAAGTGTCAGCCATCTCTTGTCAATCATCTGCTCAAATCCTACTGTGGCTTCCCCCTACATGCAGAATAAATGCCCGTGTCCTTCCCAGGGTTTTAGTGATCTGGTCTTTCTGCCTGTCCATGCCTGCCTCCTTCCACTAGCCCCTAATCCAGTCCACACAGACCCTCCTGCTATTCCTCACCCAAGCAAGCCTCTGCCTCCAGGGCTTTGCCATCCTTTTATGCCCTGCACCTGGACTGCTGTCCCCAGAGAGCACTCCTAAGCATCCACACAAATAGCACCTCCCAATAAAGGTCCTGCCTGATGATCCTACGGACAATAACACTCTCCTCCCTGTGTCAGTCTCGATGTCCTTACTTACTTTATTTTTTCATAGCCCTGGTCGCTAACCGACATACTGCAATCATTCCTCCGGATATTTCATTGTCAAGGCTTTGTTAAGCTCCCAGCTGCATTGCCAGTGCCTAAAACAGCTCCTGGCACATAGTAGGTGCTTCTTATATATGCCAACAGGCAGCAGACGTTTTCATAAAGGACCAGACAGTAAATCCCTTACAATCTCTGCTGCAACTACTCGACTCTGCTGCTGTAGCACGAAATCAGCTGCAGATGATACATAAACAAGTGAGTGTGGCTGAGTTCCAATAAAACTTTATTTATGAAAACCGGCGGTGGGCCAGATGTGATCCAGGGGCTGTCGTGTGCCAACGCTGACATACCCGATTAATCAGTTAATTAAAAATATATGCCTCTCCAATGTAACTGTTTTCCATCTCCATGCTGGATGACACAAGGAAGGATGGATGGAAAACATGTCAGGGCTCTGGGCGGAATTCAACAAGAACCCTCCCATAGTGAAATGGTTAGTCAAAACCCAAATGAACAACAAGCCATCTCATCATTTTTTGGGGTCTTCCAGCACAGATTAGATGCTCTCATCCAGTTTAAGAAGTGGCTGATCTAAATAAAGGTAGAGTGGTGGGGGCGGGGCGGGGGGGGGGGGGCCTGGGTATCTCCATCAGTTAGGCATCTGATTCTTGATTTCTTTTGGCTCAGGTCATGACCTCACGGTTTGCAGGATCAAGCCCCACGTCAGGATGTGTGCTGACAGTGCTGAGCCTGCTTGGGATTCTCTTTCCCTCTCTCTCTGCCCCTCCCCTACTCGTTTTCTCTCTCTCTCTCTAAGTATATAAACACTTAAAATAAATAAATAAATAAATAAATAAATAAATAAATAAATGTAGGGCGGTGAGCCAGCTCACTTCTTTGTAGTCTCTTGACTGCAAAGCAGGTACAGGTCTAAGGTTCCACCATGTCCCACCCTTGTTTAAACATTAGCCACTTCAGAAAAAAATCTACATTGGGGCGCCTGGGTGGCGCAGTCGGTTAAGCGTCCGACTTCAGCCAGGTCACGATCTCGCGGTCCGTGAGTTCGAGCCCCGCGTCGGGCTCTGGGCTGATGGCTCAGAGCCTGGAGCCTGCTTCCGATTCTGTGTCTCCCTCTGTCTCTGACCCTCCCCCGTTCATGCTCTGTCTCTCTCTGTCCCAAAAATAAATAAACATTGAAAAAAAAATTAAAAAAAAAAAAAAGAAAAAAATCTACAGTTCATGCTTGCTAACTTCTCAAGGATGGGGTGTGGGGGGGGGGGGTGCTCGGGAGGACATCAACACAGTCAAAATATGTCCAGAGGACAACAACCCTGGCACTGATGGGTTCCTGTGCAATGCAAAAGAATGGTCCCAAAAAGGGGCACCTGGGTGACTCAGTCGGTTGAGTGTCCGACTTCCGCTCAGGTCATGATCTCACGGTTCGTGGGTTCGAGCCCCGCATCGGGCTCTGTGCTGACAGCTCGGAACCTGGAGCCTGCTTTGGATTCTGTGTCTCCCTCTCTCTCTGCCCCTCCCCTCGTGCTCTGTCTCAAATAAATATTTTAAAAATTAAAAAAAAAAAAAGAATAGCCATGAAAATAAACATGCAACCCTGGCGGCCAGGCTACTAGACAAAGATTATGCTTATTTGAAATTAACCACTGAGAAGGAAGGGGGATAACTACAGGACATTGTTTAAAAAAATTTTTTTTAAATGCACAATGTGCTCAAGTCTTTCTGCTTTAATTGTTGCTGAATTTGTCATACAGTGTCTCCTACTCGCCTTAGCTTGTTTCTCTTCCCAAACCCTTTTGCTTCAGCTCAATCCATTGGAGGAAACATTTTAATGAGATCTTGGGGAGTGCTGCTTTCGAAGGTGCTCCCCAGCTGCCCTACCAGTCCTCAGGCAGCCCCTAAAGCCGAGCCCCTGTGCACATTCACCTTCAGTGGCCGCCCAGACGGCCCCACCGGGGAAGTTGTGAGGCTTGCCATTTTTAATCACCACCTACCCAGATGGCAGGGGACCCTGATGGGCTGTTTCATTTCATCCCGCTCTCAGATTTTATCAGCATTTTGCCACTGTCCAAGAGTAGGGAAGAAACAGGAATCAAAAACCCTTTCATTCAAGGGTACTTCTGACTTTCTAAACCCACTCTCAACTTTGCTTATCTTATTGCAAACTCAGAAGAAACACACAAGGCAGCAGAGCAGAGGCTTAAATCTCCATCCATCCATGTGTTCCGCAAACATCTACTGAGTGGCCACTGAGTATGTGTAGGGGTGAGGGAAGACAGAGCTCTCACTTTCCTGGAGGTAACAGGGGGGTGGAACAGATCTCTGTGATGTCATAAGGAAACTAAGGCACAGAGAAGCGAAGTGACCTTCTAAGGTGACAGATCGGAGTGAAGCCTTCACGGCTGGTCAAACAGATAAACAGGGGCCGGGGAAGCCATACAGTAGCAGAAGACAAGAGAAAGTACTTCATCATTTTCTTGATCTTCTGGAGAAGTATGTCAAACATAGAAGACACATCTTTTTTTTTTCCTTTATTTAAAAAAATTGTTTTTAAAGTACAACCACACCTTGGCTAATGACGCCAGGATTAAGTTGGCTTGGTAGATCAAGGATCAGCCTAAGAAAAATCAGAGTTGGAAAAAAAAAAAAAAAAAGAAGAAGAGGAAAGAGATGAAATGTTATTGTGAAATTTCCAAGGAAATGGAAAAAATAATGCCAGACAGTAGTAATTTGCTAGTATTAGGTAAAACTCAGGGGCTGTTCATATGTGCGAAGGCACAGTTCTTAGGGTCTTAGGTGTTACCCAACTCATTAACCCTCACTGCAATCCTATGAGAAGGAAATATTATCATCCCTATTTTGCAGGTAGGAAACCGGGGAATAGGGAAGTTAAATAACTTGCCCAGGATCACACAGCCAATAAAGTGATAGAGCCAGGATTTGAGCCTCCGCTGTCTGGTCCCTGAATCCATGCACTTATAGACTACACTAATCAGAATTAGTCTCAGTCTCTCTCGGAAAGTTTTTGCATTTTTCTAGCAGCATGAAATCTTTGCCGTCTCTTTTTTATTTTTTTGTGTGTTCGTTTTTAAAGTATTTTTACCCCATTGTTTTGCACAAGAGCTCTGAGATGACTAACAAAAAGAGACATGAAACCAGCAATAAAATTTAAAATTTTAAAAAATCATGCACATCTCCAGGTATATTATTAATACACCACTAATGAGGCCGATGACTGTTCACATCTGGCTCTATGCTTCCTGGCAGCCCAGGTAAAAAGGGCAACGTGATCATTTACAGAACTGTCTTTATCAAAAGGAGCAAAGCTTATCAGCTTCTCTGAGAGAACCAAACTTTTCTTATTACTAAATTTCCACAGAATTTCTCACTTAGTAATAAGAACAGAATACAATGAGGTAGTAGACAAATGTCCTCGCTGACATTTTCTTTAGTAGGATTTTAAAAGCAAGGTACAAGCTACTCAGGAGAAGGCAAATCTATAAACAGCCGGGGTAAGAGTCTGAGTGTGTAGCTCTCTGCGAGACACTATCACCCTAGACGCTTTAGTGGTGTAAAGTTACAAAACAGAAAGAATTACAAAAAAACCTTTCTCTGTAAATAAGCAGATCCTTGGGGGTGGTTGATATATGCCTTCAGTGCTCCAAGACAGCCGCTGGGGAACACAGGACATGGAGGGAGGTTAACAGAAAGGAGGGTTAAACACCAGGAGTCACGTGATACGGGGCTTCAGGCGTCACTAGGGCGTTCACGCTCACATCCCTCCTGCACAGATGTATGTCTTAGGGTTCTCAGGTCTTGTTTGGAGGTGGCAGAACTAAAGCTAAGCCCCCGCGTGGCTTACCCATGGTAAAGTGACGGTCTACTCATGTCCCGTATTTCCTTCCGTGACATCTCAACTCTCCTACTGGAGAAGCTACTGGAAACCCAACTTCCTATCCCTCATGCGTGCCCCTTCCCGGCTTCAGAGAACTGGAAGAAACAAAGTGTCTTTGTTTAACGGTTTGATTTGGTTGAGGGTTCATCAAGAAACCTTTTGGAAACATAGACGTGGGGGGGGGGGGGGGAGACAGGACAGTGTGTCCTGGGTCAGTACTTCCAGAAGTTTCATTTTATTTAGTTTAAAGAGCTTTGAGACACAAAGACACAAATCCTTTTGGAGTCAGGAAAGGAACGTAATCCAATTCTCCATTTCACCGAGAAAAGACATCAAAGTCTTCTTTGAGTCACGTGCACTGGAGACTTGAACTCCAGGGTCCCACCCCTGGCCAGTGCTCCTTCGACTACATTAATGATGCTCCCCGGAAAGAGACAGAATGAAGCCCAAGTGTTGTCAGCTCCCGTCCTCTTCAATACCATGAGGATACAGACCAAGGACCCCCAGGGCCCAAGGATGAGGAACACTGAGACCAAAGTTTTACCAGGCTCCGAATCATGCAGGTGTCCTTTACCTATTTAGAAGGCAGAATAAGTTGAAGCTTTTGGAGTACAAGCGGGGAGCAGAGGACATTCAAGAGACACAGACACGCTGTGTGCAACGCCCACGAAACCCAGAGCCACGGCAAACCACAGCGGTGCCGAACGCTCAAGCCTACAGCCTTCCTTTGCGCTGGCCGCCCTCTGTCCAGTTTGCTGACTGAAAGAAGTTGGAAACTACCATCCAGCCTCCCGAGTCATTATTCAACAACAAACAGGAGCTATTTTTAGAACTTTTTCCATGAAGGCGCCATAGGCAAAGGCCACCAACCTCTGAGACGCAAGAAGGTTAAATAAGGCTATCAGACCCCCCAAAAAAAAAAAAAAAAAAAAAAAATTTAATAGGCAAGTTCCATTTCATATTGAAAATGGAACACAGCTTCTGCTCAACACAGCTTCTGATTTTATAAATGGACCTTAAAATTAACAGGAGGACAGGCAGCTTTTCCCAGGAGCCTCTGTGTCCATTCTGCAAAATTACGTAAGTCAGAAAACGAAGGTTCTGATTTGATTATGCTTTTAACAGCCTGCTGGCTGAGCCAAACTCACTGTGCACATCAGCGCCCCGAAAGGGACTCACACACGGAGAAGCAAAGCAGGAGAGAGAGGCAGGACAAACCCTTTTTCACTAACTCAGGTAAATAAATACATCTTTCAGAGACCTCTTTACACCCTCAGTGACCCACCCCCCCCAAACACCCAGTCTTACTCCCCAGTAAAACCCCACTATGGGTTTCTGGCCCACCCACACTGGGTAAGAAATCACACATTTTGGAGCTTGGGTTTACCATGTTGTCCACCCTTAATGGAGGTTTATACATGCCTCCCACATAGGGGCATCGTTAGAAAGAATCAAATAATTTACTGTTGCACACTCCGGGTTTAAAGGACAGAACATGGTCTTGGGAATGCAAAATATTACCGTTTACCTTTTTTAAAAAAAGTTTATTTACTTGTCTTTTACAACCACGCCAAAGGAAATACAACTTTTTCCAAATGTAGCTGGAGGTGCTGAAAACCTCTTTAATAATCCCATTTCTCCAAAATGTAGAGCTGTTTTGCAGGAAGAAATTCAAATAAGCCCCTGGAACCATTTTCCTCTCCAGGTGAGGTAACACACGTTCCCAGCATCCTCCAGGTATCTCATTACGCAGGGTACCACCCACTTACACAGTTTCTGGGCACACACTAGCTGCTGTCTCCCCTCTCCTCCTGCCCAGGACAGATCTACTTTCTAAATCATTCACAAATATTGAAATGAGCTTATATTCCTATCAGAGGGCCCCGAAGCCAGCTAAGTGAGGAAGTACCAGCAAGGTAACTACAACGCACTCACATAACTTGGCAGAATGTATCCAAAGCCCTCACTCCCCCCTCCAAAACACACAAACTTTGACCCAGCAATTCCACATAGAGGAATGTCTCCTCAGGCAATAATCAAACAAGTGGGTTGTTTTTTTTTTTTTTAAAGGGCTATTCAAGGATGTTCACTGTCACACTGTTTATACAGGCAAAGCTGAGCCACCCAGCTGTCCAACCACAGAGGATTAGTTAAATGAGGTTATATCCATACAATGGAGCATTCTGTGGCCACTGAAAATGTTGATGTTGAGGTGTGTACACAGGGTGAAAACTGCAGGCAGAGAGAGCCAAAAACCGTGTATAATGTGATCGAATTTTTTTAAAAATTTTTTTTAAGTTTATTTATTTTTGAGATAGAGAGAGACAGAGCATGAACGGGGGAGGGGCAGAGAGAGAGGGAGACACAGAATCGGAAGCAGGCTCCAGGCTCTGAGCCATCAGCCCAGAGCCCGATGCGGGGCTCGAACTCACGGACCACGAGATCGTGACCTGAGCTGAAGTCGGAAGCTTAACCGACTGAGCCACCCAGGCGCCCCTTAAGAGAAACAGATACATAGTAATGACTTAAGAGAAGCCAATGTGACAACAACTATGCGCTGTACGAGTCCTACCATATGACATTCTGGAAAAGGAAAAACTAGGGAGACAATAAAAAGAGGAGTAGCCGTCAGGGAGGGCAGGTGGGGATGCACTTTTACAGCAGTGAAAACGCTGTATGATATTTTAATGATGGCTACACATGTCATCAGACATTTGTCCAAACCCATGGAATGCACACCACCAAGAGGGAACCTATGCGCTCTGGGTGACTACGATGTGTCACTGTGGGTCTGTCAGTAGTGACAAATGTACCACTCTGGTGGGGGGTATGGACGACGGGGCAATCTACGGGAAATCCCTGAGTCTTCCTTTCAGTTTTATTATAAACCTGAAACCACTCGGAAAAATTAAGTCTAAAATTTTTTTAATTTTTAAAGAAAAGAAATATATACAAAGTTGTGTCTATATTTACATTGGAGAGCCCAGAAGGAGAGAAAAAAACAGAATACAGCTAGCTAGATGAAAGGACTAGATAGACAGGTAAGAGTTGAGGCTGGTCTTCTGGGAGATTTTATCAAAAATCTTCTATGTTGGAGCGCCTGGGTGGCTCAGTCGGTTAGGCATCCGACTCTTGGTTTCGGCTCAGGTCATGATCTCACAGTGGTTGGAGAGTTCCAGCCCCGTGTCTGCGATGTCAGCATAGAGCCTGCTCAGGATTCTCTCTCTCTCTCTCTCTCTCTCTCTCTCTCTCTCTCTCTCTCAATAAGTAAACATTTAAAATATCTTTTACGTTGTTACTTTTGAGCCCAGTATAATTTTTAGAACATGAGCGTTGCTGAGGACAATAGGCAGTTAAAAAATATTAATAAAGATGGGGTGCCTGGCTGGCTTAGTGGGTAGAGCATGTGACTCTTGATCTCGGGGGGTTCTGAGTTTGAGCCCCACCTTGGGTGTAGAGATTACTTAAAAATAAAGTCTCTTAAAAATATATATTAATAAAGAAAATTAGCAAAAAAAAAAAAAAAAAAATCTGTGCCTTCTCTTCCCCCCACCAACAGCCAAACTTTTGCACACTGAATTCTAAGGGCGTGGGGGAAGAAAGTTCTGACCCATTCCTGGGGAAGGCAGTTCGTCTCTCCCTGTGGAGACTGAAAGAACTATCTATTTGCAGTCAAGGGCAAATCTCTCATCCTGAACAGAATGAGGAGCCTGTGCTACAGGTCCCTCTTACCTGGCTCTACTCACAAACCAGGGCCTCCCCAGCACAACCCAATCAGCCAGTGACCTCGGGGGCATCTTGGAGAGGCTCCATTTTTGTAACATGATTGTAAAAGCAGCTGCCACTATAACTGTTGGAATAGACACATATCAATCCTCAGTATGCAGACATACTGCATGAAACTCAGAGAATGCCGCCCCCCAACACACAACACACACACACACACACACACACACACACACACACACCCCTCACTCCTCCTTGTTGCTGCAGAGAAGGCAGTGTTGAGTGGAGCACTTCTTGTGTGCTCAAAGTCTGACACCTATTCCCAAGCCAGGTGGTCAGCCAACACAGTAACCAACCAAGGTAGCATTTCCACAGTCGGGGCTGAAAACCACACAATCCAGCCCTCATCCCCAGAGCCTTCCCTGAGGCAAGAGCAAAAACAGCCACTGAGGGGTATCAGAGTTGGGTCCCTAAAGTGCACACCGGCTGTGCAACCTCAGGCCAGTCACTTTACCTCTCTGGGCTTTGGGTTTGTCATCCTTTTAGATACCGGACAAGGTGATCACAAAGACAGTTGTTACTTTAGATGGTCTGTTTCCGAAAGTGCTGAGGTCCGTTTCGCACTCAGGAAAACACCCAATGACCACTGAGATGGTTGTTGTTTGTTTTTGTTTTTAATTCCCACACCTAATCACTTTATTACCCTACCAGAAATGCTCCGGGGATGAGCATACTGTTCCAACTCAGTGACAAGAAACTGCAAACCCTGCGGTGACACAAGGAAGAGTCCTTCCAATTGCTTCCACGTTCTCCTACAGTTTCACCTGAACCACTAAACACAATACCCCAAGCCTCCACGGAGGCAGCAGAACCTAGCGGTTCACAATCAGGCTTCCCGGGAGCACCCGGGTGGCTTAGTCGCTTGAGCGTCCCACTTTGGCTCAGGTCACGATCTTGCAGTTTGTGAGTGTGAGCTCCACATGGGGCTCTCTGTTGACGGTGCAGAGCCCGCTTCAGATCCTCTGTCTCCCTCTCTCTCTGCCCCTCTCCTACCCCCCTCAAAAATAAATAAACACTAAAAAAAAAATCACAGAAAAATCTATTTAAAAAGGATCAGGCTGCCTGGATTTAAATCCCAGCTCTCCACTTCCTGGCCATGAGATCCTGGCCAAGGCACCTAACCAGCAGCTGCCTCAATTTTCCCATCTATAAAACAGGGGTAAAATCAGTACCTTCTTACAGGACTGCTGGGAAAATTAAATGAGCAGAAATAAGGAAGCATTGCGAACGAAGCCTGGCACACAGTGGGCACTTAATAAATGTTAATAAATGCTAGCTATTATTATCCATTCACCCAGTGGACTCTTACTGGGTATTTATTCTAACGGTGCCAGTCACTCTTGAAGACTCTAGTGAAACACAAAAGTGTTGAACAGGACACAGTCCAAGACCTTTTGTGTCTAGTGGGAAAACGCCAACTTGAGCCAGTAAATAAAGGCCCATGCTCCCTTAGCCAAAGCCCTTGGGCCAGATAGGTTTGAGATGACAGGTAACAGGTGCATGTACCATATATGTCATGTATTATACAGCATTCATGGCCCCTCTCCTCTTCCCCCCCCAACTCCCCACCTCCGGAGTGGGGGGTGGGGGTGGGGATCAGCACCTGTGATCAAACCCATTGGGATTTCTTCAGCAAAACACTTATATAGACACTCTAAGCCTAGGTCAAGAAATACTGCAGAGTCACAAGTCCGTTCAGGTGAGAGCTTCTACGGCCAAGTGAGTTACCAAAGAAGTTCTGGTTTCAGGACTTCGTGGGTATCAGAATTGCGGATAAGCGTCTGCAGACCTACGTCACACAGTAACGAGGTGTGGAGGGTCTTCAAGTAAAGCAATGGCAAACAACCAAATGGGGGTGGCAGAAAAGCCTTCGCCAAAAAGGCACCGTTTAAGATGACATCTGAATGGGAAACAAGAGCCCCAGCGAACGAGGTGGGTGAATATTCCCAGAGGAACCAGCAGATGCGTAAGTGGGGAGGTCGGAACCAGCGGAGAACGTTCAGAAATAGCAACAGGTCGTAGGGTGCAACCTTAGATGTGTGTGCGACAAGAGCAAGACGCTGAAAGAGGAGGGCAGAGTCAGATCCCGAAAGGCATGTGAGCCCTGGAGAACTCGCAGCAGTGCCCACAGGCCACAGGGAGAGCAGTTTCAGCATCTGAAGCAGGGAGAACAGGATCCAATTTGCATTTTTGTAAAATGCCTGTGGGTGGCCGCCCAGGAAGAGGAAGAGGAAGAGAGGGAGGAGGTGCCCAGCCGGGGAGACAGTGCCAGTGGTCAGGGAAGAGACGATGGTGCCAACTCAGGCAACGCAGGGGGTGAAAAAGAGGGACAGCCACCTCAAGCCTGCAAGGTGCACACGCTCACCCCTGACTGTGCTGAGGAGGGTAATTAGTGCCAGACAGCTCACACCCGTCACAGGCAAGGTCTCACCGAGGCCCTCTTTCCGGAGGCCGCTTTCTGATATACCAAGTGACAAAGTGACAATTTTAACAGCACCAGAATCTGAACTGCAGCAGCCCAAATCCTCACTCCCCTTCCCCTCCCTCCTCCACGTTCCAGCTGGTTGGCAAAGTACACGGGTCAGGTGCACGTGATCCCAGTCGGTCCTGGCCCCTGTGGCTCAGAAGTCTGAGAAAACCCAGCAGTGGGTCACAGAGGTGGGGACAGTGTCCGCCACCCATCCTTCTGAGCCACAGGGCTGACACTACATTTGTCAAGCAGAGCAAGGAGGAGATCCTGGAGGTGAAGGTCCCAGCTGGGACGCAGCTGGCCTGTGCTAACTATGAGAATGACCCACAGCCATCCACCCGGACACGGTCTCTCCTCTCCCCCAATTAAAAGCAAAACCAACTAAAACAGAACACTGGCCTGAAGCCAGGGAAGGAGGTAAATTTTTCAGGGAGATGGGATAGATCCGAGCGGCCATCTGGGAGACTGGAGCACCAGCCCCCCTCCCCCCCTCCCCCCCCACTTACCTGCCGGTTCTTCCAGGTACAGAAAAGCTGAGGGCTGAGGACAGAGGGGATGTGATGGACCAAGCCGAGGGGCTCTCGAAGGTACCACTTAGTGATACAAAAGATTCCCCCCCGCCACCCCCACACCAGGCTTCGGGCTCCACGCACAAAACCTCAAGACCCTTTACAGGGACTACCTGTTCGTTCTTTTACGGTTCCCTGTAATACCCCTAACGTAACAGCGACAAAATCATCACCTGCAAAATGGAGCCACCCCGCAAAAGAAAACCATTTCATGAGCACCTTGCAGAGCAGGAACCGGACCAGCGACGAGTAAATGGTGAACGCACACACCACACAGGCACGAATTGTTTCCCAGTAGCAAGCATTTGTGCAGACAACAGCCGGTGTGTGGTCGACCTGGGAGGCCTCTCCTCACCCCTGCAGTGGCAGAAGGTTCGCCGGCTCTCAGCCCTCTCGCCCTACCCACCCTGGCAACCAGAAGTCCCTCCTGCTGAGGCCACAAGGTGCCAGAGGGGACAACTACGCCTCCACGTGACCACGGTAGCCCCTGTGGGAGCCCACGCCCCAGCACTGCCAGGGAAGAAGGGGTGCCCGTCAGAGGAAGGGCACGCCCCCCAAGGGGTCACTGGGCCAACGGCAAAGGCCTCCTCGGGAACCGGGAACTTGGATCTCAGGCAGTATCCACCCAGTGTCCAGCGGGCCTCCCGATCTCCCTGGACGGTTACGGAGTTCTATCAACCCTGCAGGCAGGGAAAAACCCAAGGTGCTTCTCCAAGAGCGTGGATCTCTCAAAGTTCACGGGACAAAGCAAAGCTCTCAGTCAAAACCCTGATAGAAGTCTGTCTCACGTTTTCTTCTTTCCCACTTCCCTACAGGATTTGGGACCTGCGTCTTTGAAGAGTCCCTCTGCGTAGAAGAGATGAGAAAACAGACTTATACCTGACACAAGGGGGTGATGTCTGGGACCGGGTGGCGGGGGCGGGGGGGGGGATTCTCCAGGTCAGCTGCTTCTTTTATTTTATGACCTTTCATTATGGGCATTTGCAAACATTCACAAAAGAAAAGGGATTAATGTGCTAAACCCCCTGTACTCACCACCCAGCTTCAACCATTATCAATGCACGCACACTCCACCTTGCCTCCCCTACCCCCCTCCTCCAGGTCATTCGAATCAACGGCTTCTTTCTCAAGCTGTTTTTGACCAACAGGACACACAACTCCCATATGGGTTCTGCTCGCTGCCACGTGTCCCTCACATCGTCACCTGTGACGGATCCAGCGTGCCGTGGCCGTGTTCCGTTTTAGTTGGTTTTGTCCAACTAATCCAGAGACCCACAAACTCTACAACCAGCTTTTCCAGTTTGGAACCCCGGTGGAGATCGGAAGGAGCCAGGGTGCAGTGCGGAAGCCGACTGCTGTCAACAGCTCCCTGGCCCAGGGGAGGGGGGAGGAGGAAAGTCCAGGACTGCCCCGAGCACCCAGAGCCCTTCTGGGTGGCACCTCACTCCCACAGCCGAGCTCAAACCCCACTGCCGCCGATGCGAGTGCGTCCTACGTGGTTTGCTGTTTATGTCTGATTAAGGGCTGGTTTGTGTTTCCTCGGGGAGTTTTTATTTCTATGCTGTTATTTCACCCCTAAAATTTACAGTGCCTGAATTCCTCCGCCCTGTTTGACTCAACCCCACTCCCTCCCCTTCCTAGGCTGTGAATGGCCAGAAATAGTTTCCATTGTCATTGACTTAAATTTCCCCTTTGATGATGGAAACAAATATTTTTCTTGCCCTTTCCTGAAACAGGAATGAATTTTTCCATTCAAGTTCTTCTCATCAGACTCTGTGGGCTAAACCCAGTGCAGAGGACACCCGGACAGACCAGACCCAGACGAGGCACGAGGCCTCCTGCCCTGGAGCTGGCACCAGCACTCCCCCCCACCCCCCCACCCACCCCCAGCTTTGCTGCCACGGCACACCGACCTGCTCTGGAATCCTGCTGGGAGCTCTGGTCTAGGCCCTGCAGGTAGAGCTTGTGAACAAGACAGAACCCGCCCTACCCTCACTGAGCTTACAATCTAAAACTCAGGGCAAAGCTTCCCACAGCCCAACACAAGAGTCCTGTTTCCCAGGACTGACAAATCACAGCCAACAGCACCACACCTCCCTATCCAGGGCACCTCCTTCCACGCCCCGAGCCTGCTTCTTTAGCACAAATGCGAGGGGTCCCCCAGGGGGCAGACCAGACGCAAGCCAGAAGACAAACCAGGCCCCCTCCCTCCACCGCGGGGAAACCCGCGGGCCTCATCCAGGAGAAAGCCCAGAATGAATTCTGTTGTGACAGAGCTCCTGGCCTCCAGAGAAGCTGGCTCCAGTTCCACTGATATTTTGGACACAGCGCTGGAGAGCGGGGACATGACAAGAGGGTGGGGTGGGGGGCTTCCTTGGATCGCCTTTTCTCCTTCTCTAATTCTGATCTAATGTTCTGAGTCACCTTGCCAAGTGAGGCGAATGGCGGCTCTCAAAGTGTTTATAATTACCGTTGCTATCTGCTCGGTGGTGCACAGTAATAACAGAGATTAGGCCTGGAAGCCACAGGCGCGAGCTCCATGAGAACCTGGCTTTCTCAGGAGCCGCAATAAAGAGGCTCCTGCATGGTCACTCTCCGCAGCCCGTGTAGCCAAGCCACGCTCGGAGTGTTCAGGGGTACTCAAGAGCCCACAGGAAGCAGCTAGTGCCCCCCAGACTCCAAATCTATGGCTCCCCATTAGAGCCCAGAGTACGAGAGTGGAATGCCCTGGCACCCTCCTCCCCTTGGTCCAGGCGGGCTGGTTGCGGGGCAGGAGGGAGGAAAGGGGACCCCAATGGAAAGAGGGCAGTGTGGCAGGGAACGGGCTAGCGGGGAGACTTAGATGCCCCTTTTCCATCTCTGGGGAGTGACCACAGGGCTCCGGCAGCTGCCAAAGCCCTTTATGGCTCATGTCTCTTCCTGTTCCCTTCCGGGGCCACCCTGTGCAGGGTCCCTGCCTGCTTACAAAGACAGAGTCTGCTTTGTATTTCTTTCTTCCTGCACCTTACAACGGGGGTTAGGGGCATCCCTCTACACGATCGCCTATTTTAACAAGAAGAAAGCAAAGGAAGCTTGGGACTCAGAATTCTGGAAGAATTATTCATCCCCTTTGGGTGTCACTTAGCTCTTTGATGAGACTCTAAGAGTAGGAACCTCTGACCCTCCCCAGCTGTCTTAAAATATTACCTCCAAGCACTGTGCAAACCGGCAAGAAACATCTGACAGTGCTTCCCCCCTCCGGTCTTCTCCCCCGAGGGCTCTCCAAACAGCCCCGGCATACCTAACAATCCCCTCTGCTACCTTCCTACAAATTGCCTTGCACCTGAAAGAGGCGAGATATCACCTCTGCCCCGGATTCAGGTCCCCACATTAACGCCTAAATAAAAATAACTCTCTGCCCTCCCCCTGGAGAGGCACAAAGCTGACCATCCTGGTCCCAAGATAGAGCCAAAGGCCGTATAGATCATTCTCCACCCAAAGATGGCTTTCCAGTCCTCTCAAGAGAAGACACTCCAAGAAGTATTGAACAAGAAGGCAGATTGCAAGTGTTCACAATTGCCCTCAAGTCTCCGAGTAATTGTGTTTCTTTCGATCGGAACACAGTTCAGCAGTGAGTGTCCTGAAAGCTAGCAGGCGGCAGCCTGGTGACCACTCGAAGGAAGAAAGCATTCTCATTCCGGAGAAGCTGAGAGCGAGACGAAGGAGAGGGAGGGGCAGGGACCGGCTGGAGGAGTCACACCGTCAACACATCCATCGCCCATCCATCGGAGGCCGGCCTCCAGTAGCAGTGGGGTCGGAGGGCTGCAGGGAGCCCGTCCCTCTGAAAGGCAGCACCGGTGTGAGGCCCCACTCCAGGCAGCCTCCCCACTCTGCCACCGACCATCAGCGGGGCTGGAAAGAGGGGCCGAGGCTACCCTGTCAGAAATGGGCTGCGAGGGGTGCCTGGACAGTTCAGTCAGCTGAGCATCCAACTCTTGATTTCAGCCCAGGTTATGATCCCAACGTCGTGGGATTGAGCCCCGCATCAGGCTCCACCCTGAGCATGGAGCCTGCTTAAGATTCTCTCTCTCCGGGGCGCCTGCGTGGCTCAGTCAGTGGATCAGGTTGTGATCTTGCAGCTGGTGAGTTCAAGCCCCACGTTGGGCTCTGTGCTGACAGCTCAGAGCCTGGAGCCTGTTTTGGATTCTTTGTCTCTGTCTCTCTCTGCTCCTCCACTCCTCGCATGAGCTCTCTCTCTCAAAACTAAATAATCATTAAAAAAAAAAAAAAAAGATTCTCTCTCTCTCTGCCCCTCTGCCAGCTCATGCTCTCTCTCTCTCTCAAATTAAAAAAAAAAAAAAAAGAAAGAAAGAAATGGGCCTTAAAACCCCTACTCAACAGGGCTCAGGTTTTGTTGAGGGCTGAATTGAGCAGATGCGTCCAAAGCACTGTGCCCAATACTAGTCATAAAGCAAGCTGATGATAAACATGTCTGGTTGAATCTAGGGCCCCATGGAATGTCAGACTGAGCATCCTGACACAGTGCCACTCATTTTTAAGATGCCTCCTGATTTTCAAACGTAGATGTAAATGAAAATGCCTCTCGCACTGAGGTAGCATGGTATTTCCAAACAGGAATCTGGACGTTCAAGTTCCTGTCCTGGCTGTGCCACCAAAGCACCAGTGTGATCCTGAGAAAGTCACTTCACCTCGAGTCCCAGTTTCTCCAGCGTGAGGGGAGAGAATAACCATTTAAAAACCCTGACAAAAGGGGTGCCTGGGTGGCACAGTAGGTTGAGTGTCCAACTCTTGATCTTGGCTTAGGTCATGATCTCACGGTTCGAGAGTTCGAGCCCTGTGTCAGGCTCTGTGTTGACAGTGTGGAGTCTGCTTGGAATTCTCTCTCTCTCTCTCTCTCTGCCCCTCTCCCACCCATGCTTGTGCTCTCTCTTGCTCTCTCTCTCTCAAAATAAATAAACTTAACTTTTTTTTTTTTTTTATTCTAACAAAAGTACCCAGTCACCAGTGACAGCCCAGGCTTTGCCTGTTTCTCGATGCCTTCTTCACAACCCTCGAAAGGCTGATCTCAGCCACCCAGCCAGAAGGCACTGTTCGGCGTCATCACCGGCTGCTCTCAACAGCTTGCAAGATGGCGCGACTTGTCCCTTCAGGGCCCACACACCGCACCGGCGAGGGCCAAGGCTAGGATAAGAAGGCATGGGGGCCGGTGGCCTTGGTCCTGCCCTTCCTCAAGGCTGGCCCTGGAGCCGCACGCACCACATGAAGCTGGGCGGAGAGAGCTGTTTCGCGGCCAGCTCCCCTGTTTCTCTCCTCCGCCAGCTCTATAACCTACATGAGGACATTTACATTTAACAAATCCGCCACAGAATCCTAAGGAGCACAGATGTTCCTGCTGTGCAGCATCTTCTTTGCACTTAAAAGGCAAAACAACACAAGAAAACACAAAAGGGGATCCTTGCAACTCAGACACTCCCTTTTCGCCCAGACCTGGATTCGGGGACAAGCTTTCAGTGCTTTGATGTCTGGCTACTTTGTCTCCCCAGGCTCCTGCAACCCAAGACCCTCCCCCCCACCAGGCACCTGTTTCCTACCTGGGTTTCGGACAGGAGGTCCCCACGGCCTTTCTGTTCAAGCTACTCAAGAACAACGCCAGCACCCTAACTGCCGTCCATCCCCCAAGGTTACTGGCCCCCCAGGTCCTCCGTGACAAAGTGGCTGCCCTCACAGAACATGGGAAGAAGAAGACACTGGAGAAGCCCCCCAAGGCCTGAGCTAGGGGTGGCCTCCGAAGGAAAGCAAGAGCCCCAGACTGCCATTCAGAACACTATCACGAGGAAGAGGCAGATAAAACCAGTAAAGAGTCCAGAACGGAAGAAAGGCTCGGGGAGAAGAACACCTAGAGGTGCCCACCCACCAGTAGTGAAAACCCTCACTGGACCTCCTGCCTCCCCTTCGCGGTCCTCCTCGCCCACCTGCAATCCCGCTTTACATGCTACCTCGGGGCACCTATCCCAAGAGGCACGACAGAGGCCAGGCCTCCACGGCCCCGCACGCCTTGGGCTCCGCGTTCGCCAGCTGCGTGGCCTCGGGAACCAAGTGCCCATCTCAGAGTCCTGACTTCGTTGTCTGCCATCTGAGTCCATTTCTGTCCTATCCACTCCCCGTGTCAAAACTACAAAATGTGATCCAGTGTTAGAGGGCGGTTATTACTAAATTATGCTAATAGTGCTAATTGAGATTGTTGAAATTCTTCAGGCATTAAGGCCTCTTTGTGCATATATTCTGCCTCCCTGATGGGACTGTAATTTCCCCCAAGGACAGAGGTTATGGCTCTTTCTTTTTTCAAAATGCCACACATCACGGTCTCATTTGGTGATGCAGACTGAAGAGCTGGCCAGGGAGAGCACGCCTGGCCGCTGCCCCACCCCCTGGCCTTGACAGGCATGACTAATCGAGTGCACGCTCCCTCCACTGATCAGAAGCACTCGGGTAGGCAAGCCACTTCCAACGGATCAGACATGGCAGGGGGGGAAGCGAAGGAATCTAAGCCCCCAGTCTAGATGGTACCCGTGACCTCTGACCTGCACAAGTCCCAGCTGGTGATAGGCACTCCAAAAAACACAGCCCACCTACACAGAGGGCCTCAGGGCACGCCTATGAACACTGGAGACGAACAGCCTGATTCTATCTACCTCTCTTTTCTGCTGCCTCAAAGCCTTTTGAGAAGATCAGCAGGATGTAAATTATTAAATTATGATGCCCGGTGTCATATCACTAACAAGCAGCCTATAATCTCTGACACAGGAGAAAGGGAACAAAGGACAGAATTTGTGATGAATCCATAAAACCGGACCCCACGCTGTCACTCTGAAACTACAGCTGCCTCTCAAATATCCACACAGTCAGATAAACCTCCCTCCCCGGCTTCATGTCCATCCAAAGACAAGGGGGGCAGGGCAAGAGAGGCGAGCGCAAACGGAAAAGGAAGAGAAGCGTGCGCCCGGCCAAAGCCAAGAGCAGGAATGACCCCAGGTCTCATTTGCCTGGGCTTGCGAAGGAGGGAGTGGCAGAGATCTCGCTCGGAAGGTTCCCCTCTGTTCCAGGGGGGTGAAGGATTGTACGTTTACTACTTTGTGTGATCTCCCACTTTGTCCTCTCCAAATGGGTTTCTCTTGTCATTAATGTTGCAACCTTGGGTTGACAATACAGCAGGACATGGGCTGTATTTCAAGAGGCACGTAACAAGGCCGCCATGCAGTCATGTGGTGCCCTTCTCTGAAGAAAACCTCCATCCACTCGTGGACCCTCAGAAACTCCGTAATAACAGTGATGATGACAAATGGCGATTTCCAAGCCCTCTCCTCTTTACCGTCTAGAGGCCTCTCAATACCCCTGTGTGAGTCTATATTCACATATCCGTGTACACCCTCCACCATGGCAAAGACCTAATTTAGACGGAGGCAAATTAGCTCCGTGGGGTGAAATGCATTAACCAAGTCTCCCAAACAGCACAAATCTAATTAACTGAAAATCAAAATTGCAAAGCTGCCGAAAAAGATTTCCACGGAAGAAGTCTCCTAAGGATTGAAGAAAAGTTGTGGGCCATGTGACCTGCCTAATCCAAGTATCACCGCTAAACTGGGATAAACGCTGTTTGGGTGTTTGGGTCTGTTTGCTTTTTCACTCATGTTTGTTTTCTCTAGATCACCTTTATCACCAGTGGGCTTTAGAGAGCTTATCTGGTGCATGCAACAGCCATAAAAAGCATCCTTTCCGAGGAGTGGGCTCAGCCTTCGAGAACCTTCGGTGCTATGGGAAATAAAAATACCATTTCCGGAAAACCCAGCTGGGAATTTCTCTCCTACCCCTGCACAGCTGCCCCACCTCCCCCATTAGAGGCTCACCTCGCCCAACCTCCAAGACCCTGAGGGTGTGGGCAGCAGTGGGGCCAGAAGCCACCCCCTGGGGTCCTTGAGATCACGGAGTCAGGGTCAAGTCAGCCCCTCCCCTGCCCCCACCCCTGAGATAGGCAGGTGAGAGCAGGGCCTGGGGTATGTCCTTCACTCTTCTGACCTGCCCCAGGCAAAAGACAGCAGGATAGTCACTGGGGTAGGAGGGGGTTCCTTTTGACTCCAAAGCCTAGGACTTCCTGCTCTTAGGGGAAAGAGTGGACAGAAGCAGTTTCTGTGCCTTCTACCCCACCCCACACCCTGCCATGGCTCCCCACTGCCCAAAACAGCAATTCTCAATCTGGGCTGCAATTGGAATCACTTGGGAGATTTAAAAAGAAAACAAAGACAAGAACCAAAACAAAAACAAAAAACAAAGCCCAGGCCACACCCCAAACCAAGTACATCAGAATCCTGGAGGGGAAGCCCTTGGGGGCAACCAAGGCCAGGAACCACCGGTCTAGAATGCCCGTGTGAATTTCCTGGGGCTCCTACTAGAACGCAGAGGCTGACTGGGCAGGTCTAGGGTAGGGCTCAGATGCCGCGTCTCCCAGACACTCCCGCCGCTGTCACCCGTTCAGAGACAGCAGAGACGGCTCTCGGAGCTACAAGGTGCTAGAATGAGAGTCTAAACTCTTTAGCTCAAGACACACTGTGACCTGACCTCTCTATTTTCCCTCTTCCATCTCTTGCCCGATTCATACCCCAAAATGCATACAGCTCCCAAAATACACGTTGCTAGTTCTCTCCTGGGTAGCTATCCCCCGTTAGTGGGAAAGCCCTGCCCACAACTACTCCTTCTCCTGGAAAACTCGACCATCTGTCATAGGCTGGATACTGTCCCCATCCCCAAATTTCACAGGCTGAATCCTAATCCCCTAGCACCTCAAAACGTAACTGTTGAGAGGTGGAGATTTAAAGAGAGGTGGAGTCTTTAAAGAGGTAATTCGGTTAAAATGGCACATCGGGGTGGTCCCCAATCAACAGGACTGATGTCCTTCTAAGAAGAGGAGGTCTGGACACAGACACAGGCACGTGTCTACGTACAGGGGGAAGACAACACGAGGACACAGAAAGAAGGCTACCACCTACAAGCCGAGGAGAGAGACCCGAACGGACCCTTCCCTCCCGGCCTTCAGGAGGATCTAACCCTATCTACCACACCTTGACCTTGGACTTCTGGCCTCCAGAACTGTGAGACTAGAACATTCCATTGTTTAAACCATCCAGTGTGGGTACTCTGTCACAACAGCCCTGGGAAACTAATCCACCTTCTTTCAAGACCCACCTTCTTTTCAAGACTTCTTTCAATCTGGCACCGCCTCCTTCGGGAAGGCTGCCCTGATTGGCCCCAGCGGGCCCATCCCTGGGGCCACCCTTTGTGCCTCCAGGCAATTACTGGCTCTTCAGACTCCCCACTACATGCGAGCTCTCTGAGGGCTGAGACCCTGCCTCCCCTGCATCTGGGGCTCCAGGACCTCGCACCGTGATGGGCACCGGGAAGGTGCCCACAGATGTGATCCGGACTGGACTCACGAAAGCGGCCCTCACCTCCCACAGGCTCCCCTGCCTGCCGGGCCCTCTGCAGTCTCCCCAGCTCTTGTTTCCCTGTAGGCAGCCAAGAAGGATCACTGTTTTGAGCAGGGTTTTGTTTTTATTGTGTGTGGTTTTTAAGCCACCATATTGAAATGCAAACCTCCAGGTGTTCAAAATGCTGCCGCCAGCCATAAGGGCAGCTGGTTTCTACCACTAGCATTTACCACATTTGCAGTAAATACACAAAAGGTCCTGATTCAAAACCAGGAAGAGAAAGTAATTCTTTTGTCGAAGGCAGTGGTAACTGAACGCGGGGCAGGGAGTGATCTGAACTGGCCCCGGGGTTATGCTGGGAGAGGAGAGCAAAGAAACTCAGCTGGACACATTTTAAACGTGTGATATGTGACCAAGCACTTTCCTAAACCCACTGCACTTGAACTTTTCGCTGCAGTCCCAGAGAAGGACTGACGTACCGCAAAAGGCAAGTCCACCTTTGCAGATAGGAAATCTTAACCCTTCTTTGGAACGAAGATGGTGTCCTGGAAACCAGTGCTCTGAAGAAGGATCCAAAACAGGTCCATTAATTCATACGAATACAAAATACCAAAACCCCTTCAAGTTCAAAGAGCAAAGAGGAGAGTCGAGTTAAAAGTTACGGTGCCCTCCAAACCTGTAAAGAACAGCCCAAGCATCTTCACAGAATTTTTGTTTTCCTTTTTCGCACAGAATCTGAAATATGAAAGGGCCACTCTCTATTTGGGGTCGATTTATACTCTGAAGACTGCAGGGTTTGCGCTTTTGAAGGTTATGAGGCTGGCCGGCCTTGAAACTCCAGCACGGCGGCCTTTCATCGCGCCCCCCCCCTCCCCCCGCTGGCGCCTCCTGAGGAAGCCCTTCCCGACCCGGGCCCCTGGGGGCCTGTGGCCTTGCATCTGGAGGTCTGCACCCACCCAGAGCCCCTCAGACACCATGAGAGCAGGTCTCCTCCACTTGGTGGTTTGAAAACAAGAATGTGGGCAGAGGATGCAGAGGGCAGGCGGCCACTGCTACACAGCCTGACACGGGCTTCAGAGTCAAGGCACTTTCCTTCCTGCAAACTTGCCTTCAGGCACCAACAAACCACAAATGAATGCAGGTCGGTTCTCCCAGGCGTGGTGTTGTCTGGGGGGACTCCGACAGCAAAGCCAGGGGCCCTCCGGCAGCACGCTCCCGGGCCTGGCTGAGGGAGTGGCTGCCACGACCATATGCTCTGTGCCCACCTGATCTCAACAGTTGCCCTTCCAGACGTGAGTGTGGTGACTCATCTCGCAAGAGAGCCAGTGTCAAAGATACTACCACGTCTTGAACTTTCCCCTCCACCTCTCTTGAGCCAAGGGCATCATACCACCCATCCTCAGTAGGTAGGGACCTCTGGAAACCTCCTAGAACAGCAGTGAGTCTCTTACTGTATAGGGAACTAGAATCTCTGCCTTCTCTCTTCTCCTTTGCAAGATGGGATTGCAAAATCCAGGGAAACGTGCTCCTTAGCAAAGAGGCATTCCGTCCCCGGTCTCGATGGCCAGCGCTCTCCTAGTCCCAGTGAGCACCAGCCGCCAGCGGGATGGGCCTGCAAGCCTGACTTTTTACAGACCACCACCCACCACCACAGTAGCGGGAGTATGAACAAGGGCCACCACTTATGGAGCACATACTGGGTGCTGGGCACCGCAGGAATCTGACATCCGTTACACAGAAACTGACGGAACCCTCACGGCCTTGAGAGGCAGGTCGCGCCAGTCCACTCAGAAAAGTTTGTTACTCCTTTCATTTTTATTTTCTTTTTTTGCCTGGATGCTATTCCTTTTATACTGATAAGGAAACTGCAGCTGAGAGAGCACATGCAACTGGCCGCTTTGGTGCCGCAACGGCTTCTGGGCCTCTCCCCGTCCAGCTTTCAAGTGCACGGGATCCAGGAGGGGGACAGAGGCAGGTGGGGCACTCGCTAGTATCTCCACCGCACTGCTGAGGGCCTAATGAAGAAGCAGAGTGTCCCCAACCCACACCTGGGGGGAGAAGACAAGTCCCTTCCCGTGCCTCAAACCCAGGAGGACAGGGTCTGCGAGGCCTCGCCTCTCTGCCGAGCTCTGCTCTCAGGCCCGCGGGCGGTGGCTTGCAGGTGCGCTGCTCCAGCTCCCTCCAGGATAACAAGTGACGCGACAACTGCCCCTGGGGCACCCTGGGCCACCCCCGCTGCAGCTCCTCAGGAGGCAGCACGTGATGATGAGTGATCGTGATGGGGAGCCCACAGCGCAGAAGCGGGATGCAGGTCTAGGCAGGCCTGCTGGACCGGGAAGGAGGACAGAAGTGGTCCCATAAAGGGGCTGCCTCGTCCTTTCCCACCCCGACTTCCAGGCCAGCCCGGTCTGAACCGACACACGCATGCCAGCGCGTTCACTCAAGGAAGCCAACCCTCCACCTCCCGCCCCTCCACCCCCGTCACCACGTGTGCCAAAGGAGAGGCTGACGCCAGTGGACAGAGACCGCCCACCCGTGTCTCACGGCAGGCCTAGGCCGTGCCTGCGTCTATTGATTACTAATAGCACTTTACTCTGGCCTCAAGAACCCTTCTGCCACAGAGTCGTGACTTCTCCCTCCTCCGCTCCGGCTGCCATCCAGTGAGCCTCCCCAGGCAGGGCCTGCCCTGCCTCCCCTTCCCCAGTGCTCCTTGCCGAGCTGCTCAGATCGCAGGGAACCGACACGTGACCATCTGGAGCCGACACCTGCTTTTCTGAGAAGGAATTCCCCTCAAGGACGATCAAGTCACAGAGACTAAATCCACTTTTATTTGTGCAAATATTTCCCGATGCTTATAGCATACACCTTCCTTGCAATGCCATACACATACAGACACATGCGACACACCGACACGTACGAGTTCACCCTGTATACACGTATGTATACACACACACACACACACACACACACACACATCCAGGGTCTATTATGTACTTTTCCCCATGGTAGGGACCTGTAACAAGTGACCGATACAGGTTTGAAGCCACCTAGTCTGCAAGCCCATCTTGGAAGCTGACTGCTGGCAGAGGGGAAGATGAGCTGTCACAAGGCCCAAAGCAATTTCAGGATAAACTGGCACCAGGGGGCATGATCCAAGTAACAGGCAGAGCTTGCTCTGAACGCAGCTTCCAGCCCCTTGGAAAGAGAGAAGCACTTACAAGCTCCTTAGCCTCAAACTTGAAGCAAAAATTCCCTAGGATGATTAAGCCCAGTAGGATAGATGATCTATAGACTTGCTCATGTTCAAAGAGTCTCTGTGCAGTACATTTTAACTTATTAAAGAGCATTAACATTTCTTTCCAAAGGTCTTCTCCAATCCACAGAAAACCTGGGGTGCCATTCCCCAGAAGACTCAGTCTAGCCTGTAGGATCACACAGGCTAACAGCTGAGGACACACTATCCGCCCACTGCTACAAAAATACAGGCGAGCCCTCAATTTGGGAAACCTGCCAGATGGTAGGAGGTGACCTTGGACAAGTCACTTACCCCAGCTCTAGGCCTCAGTTTCTTCATCATTAACATGGGGCAACTGCAACTGCTTCACTGCATTTAAACAGAAATTAATGAAAAGATGCCTATGAAAGAGCTTGGTACTTAGGAGGGAACCTGCAATTCTGACCCTCTATCGTGTGCTAGGAATGTTATATTCGTTACCTCACTGAATCCCTGAAATAACCGTGGAAAATGATGGTGGCACCGCTCGGTGGCGGTGGTGGTGGCAGTGGTGCTAACAGGAGTAGCCATCATCACTGTTTGGTTCACTCTGGCTTACAACTCCTATGTGCCCAACAACACATCGTCTCATTTCATCCCTACAACCGCTGGGGGACAGATATCATCCCCCCTCTGTTACACATGAGGAATGTGCCATCCAACAGCTAATAAATCATAGAGCCAGGACTGTGAGTCGGGTCTGTCTGACCACAGAGAGACCAAATTCCACTGCCTCTCGGTGAACAGATGCCTTCACTCGCTCTTCATATATTTACTAACCATCTTCTGTGTGTCAGGCTGTAGGTAAGGCACCTGAAGTAGAGCAGGGGACAAGACAGACACTGTCCCTACTCTCATGGAGCGTACCGTCCAACAGGGAGAAAATTAAACAAGCAATTATTGTGACAGGCGGTGGATTAGTCCGGCTTCTCCAGAGAAACAGAATGCACAGGAGATTTATATTATGTTATGTTATATTATATTGTATTATATATTATATGTTACCTATATGTATATACAGTATACGTACTATGTTATATTACATGGAATAAATAAAAGGTTATTTATTTCAAAGAATTGGCTCACAGTTATGGGAACAGTCAAGAAATCCATGACAGGCTAGCAGAATGGAAAATTCACAGTTTTCTATGATCCAGTTTGAGAGGGAGACTTGCTTCTTGCTCCAGAAACTTCAGTCTTTGCTCTTAAGGTCTTCAGCTGATTAGATGAGGCCCCCCCGCCCACATTATTGAGGGTAATCTGCGTTACTGAAAGTCAACTGATTGAAACTGCTAACCACATCTACAAATCCCTTCATAGCGGTATCTAGACCAGCGTTTGACCAAACCACTGGGCATCATGGCCTAGTCAGGCTGACACATAAAATTAACCATCAAGGGGTATATGAAGTGTTAAAACACAGAGAAGAAACTTGAGGATTTATGAAAATGCCTCAAGAATAAGCAGGCACTGGAGCTCAAAATTGTTCCTCAAAAATCATGGAAACGTACTTACCAAAGAACAAGTCTTCATATAACTGTACCAGGGACTCCCCACCTGAGAGAGCCCCAGTGAATCCTTCCAAACACCAAATAATTACTTAGTTCATCACTTTTCTTTTCCATAGGATATGGGAGGTAGTCTTACACCGTATTTCCATAGTAAGTCACAGTTGAGCGTCCAACTTTGGCTAAGGTCATGACCTCCCAGTTCATGGGTTCGAGCCCTGCATCGGGCTCTGTGCTGACATCTGGGAGCCTGGAGCCCGCTTTGGATTTTGTGTCTCCCTCTCTCTCTCTGCCCCTCTCCGCTAGCACGCTCTCCCTCTCTCTCCCTCTCTCAAAAACACATAAACATTAAAGAAGGGCATGCATGTGCATCTATCAGCGGGTACTCCCAATGCTGGGGGCATGAGGGGCCCACAGAGTCTCCCTCCCGCCCATCCACTCAGGACAAACAGCAGTGTCCTGCTTGACCCATCGAACCTCATCCTCATCTGACCAACTGCAGACCCTAGACTGGAAAACTCTAGGGCCTGTGGCTGAGGAGTAAGAGAACAACAGGGAAGGGGAAGATGTCCCCAAAGGAGACATAAAGAAGTGGACAAGAGTCCATCTGGTTCTTCAGTCACGGTAAGGTCATCTGTTCAGCGAAACTGCAGAGGAGTCTAACTTTTTAACAAGCAGATCTCAGTGGGACTCACTCTCTCCCTCATTAGCAAGCCGAAAAGGTTCTTCTCTACGGGCACCAGTAAACTCCAAGCCCCAGAAGGCCTGCAGGTGGTAAGGGACAAGCAGACTGAAACACGAGAGGCAGCCAGGTAGCCAGATAAGCTCTTCCTCATCAAACTGAGGAATGGGTGGGGCCTGGCTCAGTCTCCCCAGCGTCCCCCCTCCCAACCCTGGAAGGCAGGAGCCAGGCTTCCCTCTACCCTGCGGGGACGGACCCAAGGAGAGGCTCACCACGTTGGGATCCTTGTTGGTTTTACTCACACAACAGACACTCAATAAATATCTGGTGAATGAATGTGTGTACCTTGACTTTAATACAGTACGGGCGTCATATCCTCTTTCAATAGAGAGAGAGCAGATGTTTAGAAATGCTTTTCCAGTTGGAAGTGACGGTTCACACAGAGCCTTTCACGCTACCGTGTGGATCACGCTACCCTGTTTATAAACAGCTTAGAGGAAGGAGGATCATGGGAAGGCCATCTAAATGATGGAGAAGGAACAGCATATACGACCCTGGTCTCCATGGAACCACAGCTACTACTTAGCGAGCGAGCCTTAACCTGTGTGTCAGATTCCCCCTCTGTAAAATGGGATTGCGTCCTCACACGACTGCCGTGAGAGCAAGCTTTGACGCCAGTAACACCCACGGGCTGCCTCTCCCCTTCGTGAACCGAGCCGCGCGCTCACAACGAGGCGGGCCTGATGTCCAAGGCCGGGACCCAGCTGCCCCAAACCTTGTCAGCAACTACACGCAGTTATCAACGTGTGTTTGACTACACTAGCCAAGTCCCGGCCCGGGCTGCTGAAGCAGATTCTTTTCCCAGAAGATTATTATTAATTCTTCCTGAAAGCCGTTTGCTGGGGAGGAGAACGCACCACCAGCTCTAGGTAAGCGGGTGTTGCTAAGGAAAAAGGGCCCAGAAAACCAGAGTGTTCCTAACCTTCATCCTCAACATCCCCGGAGACGCCTGGCTTCCTCTGAGACCCTGGCAGAGTGGTTCACCCTCCCGGAACGATGAGCCATGACAAACACCGGACACACCTGCACCACTGAACCCCACGTAGCCCGGCCCTGAATCCTGAGGGCACCTGCCCCTGAAGACAGAGATTTGGCCCGTCTATTTCTGCCGTATACCCAAAGCCTCACAAAACATCGGAACACAGTAGGCGCCCAATACACGTTTGTTCCACTGACTCGGGCGCCCCAAGGATGGGGAGTCCTCGGACGCTGTAGGCAGAGCCCCCTGTGTGGGGGCCTCTTGTGGTTCTAAGTGCATGTGTACCTAACCATTCTTCTCAGGAGAGGGTCCGAAGTCTTCAGCGTAGGCTCAAAGACCACCTAGCCAAAAATAGCCTAAGACTGCCGACAGAGGGTGAGCTCCCGGGCGGGAGTAGTGGGTGAACTCGTATCAGTTACTCCTTATCCCAGCAGTCAAGGAGTCCTTAAGGGCCCCTTCCCTTCGGAAGAAGCTCACCCTCCCTCCCGACGACCTTTCCTCCTCCATTTATCAGATCCTCAGGTGCGCCAGGGGCTCCCTCAAGACCACCTCCTCTGAGAAGTCCTCCCCAAAGCCCCCAACAACAGCCCGCGCCTTCGTCCACCTGCACGGGCAGTGAGCTGGGTGCCACCGTGCATGACCCCCATTACCCTACTGGCAAAGTATCGCTTACATCCTGGGTGTTTACATTCTAGTACCCCACAGTGGTCTGTAAGCTTCTTCTCGCCGCTCAAAGTGCCCATCACATTAGGAACTCAATAAACCAACGTGCTGGCAGGCATTCAGAGAGGTGTAATAAAATAACAGGCTGCAGGGTCCAGGTTCAGTTAAGGCTTTTTCTTATACAATAATAATACAAGAGCTTTTAAAACATTCACTATCCCACCACACACACACAAAACCCGCCATCCCGGTTCCCTCCCAGACCTTGTCCGTAGCACAGGTAAGACTTATAAACATAGTTGTGTCCGTAATACAAATACCACGTCAGCCTCTGATACTCCCCCCTTACCCCTGTATCTCTCAACCTGCTTTTACTTGAGACTGAAAGCCTAGATTTTGTCCTGCGATGCTCCTCGTGGGGTTTACTCGAACAACCAACCCAGCATATGTTAAGTTGTGCAATACCATTCTTTCATAACAGAACTTTTTTTTTTTTTCCACAGCAGCTTCTCTTTCCCCAGGTGTTAAAGCTGATTTTCTTCCTCGTTTTCCAGAACATCAAAGGTCTATTTTCACATGAAAGCACTCATCTGAACATGTAGTAAAACAGGCCGCCCTCCCCCAGAAGCCTCATCCACGGCAGGATCCTTGCTGGCCAACAGGTTCCTAGTACGCATGTGGGAACCACCCCATGAACACCCAACTCCTGTACCCCAACAATCCTGCCCAACCCCTGCATGGACCTCTGACCCTCCCCCCACCCCCCACTGGGAGTCGGGTCCCGTTCTCTCTTCTATTCACATACAAGTGCGTTACTTCTCACTCTCGCCTCTTCCTCACTAGAGAGCCAGCCAGTCACCACCAATGTCCCTGATGTTTGCCTGGGATCATCTCCAGGGCCTCCTGAAAGCCACTCCCTTGCCTGCCACCAAACACCCCGGGGGGACTCTGCCTGGACTCTCATCTATTTGCGAATTTACATGGAAGGGACAGCATGCTCCCATCAGACAAGGAAAAGGACGCCTTGCTGTCATTCAGGAGCCTTTCCTAAAATCAAAGGGCCAACCAGACCAGGCATCCGCTCTGTTCCCCAAAGACAGCACACAGAACCCAAGTGTCACCAGCTAACAGATGCTCCCCCAAATTCTCCCACCGAATGAAACGAATCCATCTGATTCTGTCCCAAGGCAGGAAAACAGCATTAGGGAAGACGGGCCTACCAAAGCAGCCGGTTTTGTAGCACCGGAGAAGAAGTATGTTACAGAGGGGCGGGTGGGTGGCTCAGTCGGTTGGGTGTCCGACTTCGGCTCAGGTCACGATCTCGCGTCGTGGGTTCGAGCCCTGTGTCGGGCTCTGTGCTGACAGCTCAGAGCCTGGAGCCTGCCTCGGATTCTCTGTCTCCCTCGCTCTCTGCCCCTCCCCGACTCATGCTCTGTCTCTGTCTCTCAAAACAGGAATAAACATTAAAAAAAAAAAAAAAGAAGTATGTTATAGCGTGCCCATTCTTTTCCCTAAAACAAAACGAAACACAAAACAACAACAACAAAAACAAGTATGCCGTTCAGCCTCATTACCGATTGGGGAAGCGCAAATTAAAACCACAAGGAGATACCACACGACTGGCAAAAGTTAAGAAGTCTGACGATACCAGCTGTTGGTGAGAGTCCGGGGCCACGACAGGGGTACAGGGTTGCCACAGGGTGTCTTGAGAACATGAGTCCCGGTAAACCAGAGTTATACACCGCCCGACTCCGCAGCCCCACACCTGGCCATATGTTCTGGGGACCTGTGGCATACAGACGCCAGGAGATGCGTACAAGCAACACCGAGGGGACAAACGGAAACACCCTCAAGAATTCGAATGTCCATTAAAAGGAGAAAAGAATGGTTGTCCCCCGTTCCTACGGCGAGCCCCATCCAGCACTGAAAGCAACTGACCGCAGCCGCGCGCATCAACAGGAATAAAGGCACAGACATTCCCCCCAAACGAGACAAAGTATTCTTACAAGGGTGCAAAGCAGGCAAACTTACACATGGTGGGTGGCAGGGGCACTTGAACTGGGGAAGACACACACAGAAGGGGTGTGAACTCCTGGAAATACTCCACTTCCAAGCAACGTGGGGAGTATGTGGGTATCTGTTGTAGTGTCGTTCATACTTCACATGTGCATTTCACGTTCGCGTGTACAAGCGATATGTTACACGTGGAGGAAAACACAACAACGAAACGCAGGGTAGACGCCTCTCATCTTCCCTACCACCGTGTTTCCCTCTGGGACCTCTCATTCCCTCCAAAGGAATTTACTTGTTAAGGGCTCTCAGTACGTACTACCACTCTTTTCCCTTGAGTTAAGTCAAAATTCTATCAGGGAGACGCAAAACCAAAAGGGAAATGAATCTGTTCAAACCGCAAAGCAAAATCTACCCTAGAAAAATCTCTGCGTCCACAGCGCATCGCTAACCGGGGGTTGTATCAGCAGAGATAGGGCTTCCGGGATTTCTCCAAACAAGGATTCCCACCCCTGGGCACTCCACAGTGCCACGCCTCTTCCAGAGAAGAAACAGGGCTTTCCAAGACTTCTGAGGACCCAGCAGGTCAGAGACAGACTTTGTCCCCCACTCCGCAAGCACCCTGCAGACAGCTCTCAGAGCCTCCTTCAACAAGCTTCTGTCACGGAGCACTGCCAGCAGAGATGGGTTTCCTCATCAAGAAACTCTCCAAAGAGTTCGCCCTCTTAATGCCTACAAATTCCTAGTCATTTTCTGCTCAATTCCCCTTCAACCTAGCAGAAGCTTCTCTGTATCACTATTGTCCCCTTCGCTCCAGGAAGCCCCAAAAGCTACTGGGGACCAAATGCCCACCCCCTGCACTTCAACTTATCATGAACTGCCAAGAATGGACCCCTACTCCGCCATCCGTGCTGCAACCCACAACGCCAAGGGATCCGCGACTTGGTTAGTCCTCTTCCCCTTCCCAAATCACCCTCCTGCTACTTGTCACGATTCCAGCTCCCGAAATTCTAACGCTGTATCTGTTCGAGGAAGCCGATCCCAGGTACTGAGCAGATAAATATGTGTCTCTCCCAGCAAAACCAAGGCTGTATCGTAAACCACTCCCACATCGACCTGCGCCTTCTCATCCGAGCACACGTTTACCATGTGTTCTCAGTCAAGTCACCTGACTGAATACAATAACAATAACAATAACAGTCCATACCTACTGCATGTTCACAGTGCGCCTGGCAACGGTGCCGGTCAATATATGGCGGGACACCCCCAAGGGAGCGACAAGGTGCCCAGAGGCACAGCCGTTCAAAGGGATTTTGTTCACTGAGAAAAGCAGACCGCAAAGTGGGATGTATAACAGGATCTCATACTTCGAAGCCATAATATACATTTGTAATTTACACAGGGGAAAAAAAAAAGTATGAAAGAATGTATTCTAATTCATTAATGGCAGTAGAGAAGGGAGGGAGCGCTCTGGGGAACTTTTACTTTGGATGCTACAAATCGTCTAATGTTTAATTTTTTTATCATGAATATGCATTATCCATATAATGGAGAAGCTTTGAAAACTAAATTTTAAAAGAGGGCAAAACAAAATTGCAACTCTCAGGAAGCTTCCAATCTGGCTGCTAAAGTAAAAGTTCACATCTGTGGGGAAGAAGCAAACAAGACAAGAAATCCGATCGCAGCCTCCTTCCAGGAGAAGGACAGGGTATCGCAGGATGACGGTTGCTCGCGTCAGGCGATGGAAGGCCACGCAAGCGATGAGAAGGTCGGCCAGCCACCAGTTTTCAGAAGGGTGTGGGTGTGCAGGCAGGGAGGGATCTGCCATCCGTTTGATGGAGAAAGGGGGGAATGAATGGGATGAGAAGGGGGACAAGCCAGGAGTGAGGGGCTCCCTGGGTCCCCTGAGGTCTTCACTTCCCAGTTTCCAAAGCAGGAATGGAATAATTTCCCCTGCCTCCAGGCAGATCGTTTTGAATGCATGTGAGACCAATAAAATCCCAAACAAGCCAAAAGGGATACCCCCAATATACCTTTTCTTTAGAGCTTATCATTCTGAAATGGTTGTAGAATGACAGGAGAAAGGCAAAGAGAGAGTCCCTCTATACCCTTCACCCAGCTTCCCCTAATGTTACTATCTTCCCTTAACCACGATACGTTTATCAAACTAAGAAATTAACTTTGAGTCAATACTATTAACTGCAGACATTTTTTGGATTCTGTCAGTTTTTCCACGGATATCCTTTTTCCGTTCCCGGATCCAAACGAGGATATCCACACTGCATTTAACAGAACTTGTTTTTAAACCAGAAAAACATTTTATGATTATTTATTCTCCCTTGGTAAGAAAATGTCCTGGCAGTCAGGGCAAAGACTTAGCCCTTCTCCTCACCATCAAAGAAAGCAATCGTTGACACGATCTGCCAGCCTCCACAGGGAACAGAATTTGATCTACAGTGAGATTAAAACCCAGACAATGACCAAACCTCTTAACCCTCCATAAGCAGCCACAACCCTGGCCTCTCTCCACGGCAACTAACTGGTATTTAAAAGTAATTTATGTTAATTGCAATCGGGCATATATGAACATTACAAAGCAAGCTGGCTTCAAACAAAAAGGCTCAAGAGAGGAGCCTAACAAAAAATTAATTTTGTAAAAGACCTATTTCTTATTCCAACTTGTTTTTAAATATATGTTCTGAGTCACACACCATTAACTGTCTCAATTTATTAATAATCTCAGGGCAACCAACTATCTCAGATCATGCAAAGATGAAATCTTGCATAAAGAAGAAAATGAAATATCTACACACCAACATTAGGCAGGTACTCAGCTGTGATGACCAGAGAGGATTATTAGTATTTTTTTTTTTTTAACCAGAATTCGTGGTAGGGCAAAAAGAGGACGTGAACCAGTAACTCCAACTCTGAAAAGAAAATTTTTCTCCTCTGAGCACGCGAATATTTTAGAAACGACTGGTTCAAAGAAAGTTCTTTGGAATTCTGCTTCCTCTCTCCATAAGAGAGGTCTGTGATGGGAAAAGGCCCCCATATTCTCAAAGACCCCTCTTTTAGCCGAGGAAATGACAGTGCTGTTTTGGCATTTTAAAGCAAGAACAAATACTTTAGCTATAAAATCCACTTTGTAGATTGAATCAGCAACACAGCTGTTTATACAGAAACCCTTTCCTCTCTCCC
This sequence comes from Acinonyx jubatus, assembly GCF_027475565.1. Lineage (NCBI taxonomy): Eukaryota > Metazoa > Chordata > Mammalia > Carnivora > Felidae > Acinonyx > Acinonyx jubatus. The sequence goes on from NC_069397.1 coordinate 28,803,659, forward strand.
TCCGAGCCCCTCAGTGATTCATATCAGTAATAAAACACTGGCTGGAACGAAGAAAAACAGAGTTTGAAACAGAGAGAGATGCACCCATAGCACAGTCCAGCATCTGAACACCAACCTAGCCCACCTCTCTGAATGATGCCTTCTGAAGCTACCCGACTTGTGAAACACACACACACACACACACACACACACACACACACACACACAGTCTCCCCAAAGCAGACCAACTTTTTGTTGCCGAGCCAGAAACTGGGCTCTTGTGTAAAACACCTAGTGGGTGTGACACAATTCATCTTTGATATGCCCTAGGCTTTGAAGTGTGCTCTCGTTCTAGCCACGGGGAACCTGGATGAGTCATCAGCACCCTTGTCTCTCCCTTCCTCCCTCACTACGAGCAGGACCACCAGATTGATTCCCCTTGGTGACATGGGCTCCAGGGGGGAAGGAGGACAGGAAGGCACGTGACCATCCATCAGGGCGGAAACAACAAAACCCCAAGAACCATGTTTGCCCTGGGGGGGGGATGCTCACCGCACCCCCCCCCCACTGTAATTCTTGCCTGTTCACTCCCCAAGGCCAAAGTCAAGTGTCACTTCCTCTGTGAAGCCCTCCCTCCCCCTCCCCAACACTGCCGCCCCCTGGGCCTGTAACACCATTAGCATCCTCTGTTGAGTTAGCACCTCCGCCTGTGGGTTACCTGCACACTCAAGAGCACAGGAGGCCCCTTCCTCTTCTCTGTAACCCTAGCACCATGCCCCGCACCCAGCCCAGAGGAGGGGATCAACAAATGTTTGTTCAATGAATGAACACAACTCAACTACCCCCAGAAACCACATTCCTAAATGCTAATGACCACTAGCTGCATGAATAATGAATGAAGAGAGGAACTAACAAACGTGTCCTTGTTAGCCAACTTGCCAAGTCCTTCGGGAGCACAAAGAATGCATCAACTGGCCTGTGGCTGTGGTCGGAAGGTTCAAAGACAAGACGAGTCCTCTTGACGGGGTGTGTGAGATGCAGGGGGGAGGGGGACCGTCCCGTCCTGCAGCTGGCATCGCCTTGGGACTTTACCAATCAAGTTCACTTCCCCACGGCAACGAGCCCCCTGCAGCTGGGGTTGGTGTGGCACACTCAGGAGAACCCACCAAATCGCCCAAGGACAGACCCAACTTGGTCCTCTCCCCCCACACCCACCCCGGTGGTGCCCACTCCTTGACTCGCTCATGGGCCACAGCCTCCTGCACCTGCCGGTACTTAAACCCCAGAGCCAGATGCTCAAACAGCACCCAACTGGAGTGCTGTATCAGAGCAAACAGCCAGGCAAGATTTATGATAATGGAAGCACGGATCTCTTCCCACTCACTGGAATAAAAAGGTCAGGCGAATATTCGATTTGGTGCCGGTCAGAGCTGGATGCTCTCGAGTCTGGAATTCATTCTACCCATCAAAAGTAAACAAGCCCACCTCGGGAAGCCTTCATTTGGGCCATCTGTAGGGCTGATCTACTCCCCAGTCCCACACCACCAGGAGAGACAGAAGCGGAGATGCACACACCCACTTAAGAGAGACACAGGAGCTTTGTTCAGTGTCTCTGGACCGATCCTCAAAAAAGGTAAACACGGATCACCTATCCATCTGTGACATCTAACACCCCGTATTCCTTTAAAAACAAATAACAGAAGCACCGACTATATATATATATATAGTGGGATGTGCTATAGATCCAGGAAAAAATCATGATCAGATACTTAAGTCTTTTCTAACTCTACAAATAATCAAGTAATGACAAGGTAGAGCCAAGCACTGTCCCGCCTGGGGGAGGAGGGGTGACGGGGGGGGGGGGGGGCGGTGCAGGAGGGCTGGAGGTGGAAAGGAGGGCTTCATAGCCATGAGCTCACAACAGGCTTCAGCCCAACAGCCCTGCAGGGTAAGGAGCCCCCGAACTCTGCACGTGCCCCTTGGTGGTTCCATACTCCACCTTGGTGGTTCCGTACTCCATGCTAGAAGCAGGACGTGCCATGTGAAAGTGCTTCCAACAGTGAGGCCCTGTCCCTCTCCCCAGCCTCAGCTGCAGCCCCAGGCTCCAGAGAAACTACCACTCCACATTCACCCAGGGGCGGCTCTGAAAACCTCGGGCACTCCAAAGACTGCTGGCCAAGTAGATAGACTTGTTTTGCTTTGTTTTGTTAACCTGTTGAACATAAGCAGTAAACTCCCCAAATGTCTTTGGTTTTGTGATAGAGGCCCTCCCGAGGGAAAACGAAATCTTACGTTTTGGGTTGAAAGATCAGCTCATTACCGAAAAGGATCTTCTTCTAAAACCTTTGCTACCAGCAATAATTCTCTTTCACTTTGCTTGTTCCAGAAGGCAAGGTGTTTCTATAACGGGTTTTCTTAAAGTGGGGCACACCTGTGCAGTCAGGGTACATTCACACTTCCTTCAGCTCCCTAAAGTCTGAAGCCCCTAAGGCACTTGGAAAAGTTGTAGATATTCTTCCACTCTTCCTGGCCCCAAACACTCTCCGTGGAATAACCCATTTGATCCCAAGGGAACCTTGGAGCCACCTCTCCAGATGGCATCTCTGGGGGCCCTGGTGACTGCAGGCACCGGGGACCTCAGCAGCTGGAGATCCCGGGGGAGGGCCTCCCACCTCTGCTTCTAACAAGCACCCAACGGGAAGTTCTTACACCAGTACTGGCTCGGCACGGATTCACCCTCCCTCGGAGCACCCTGGCCCCATACGCCTGGAGTCCTCAGGTCTTGGGCACATGGGGCATCTTAACCCTCGCCCCCCTGCTCTCATACCCACTGGTCCCTGCTCTTGAGCAGGCCCTGCCCTCTTAACCAACTGGATCGCTCTCAATCCCCACAATGCTGCCACAAATTCTCTAAGATGTGCATTTGGTCCTGCTGTTGCTCGCAAACCTCCGTGGTTCCAGAACCTCCTTTAGGGGCAGGCTCTGTATCTTGGCTTGAAATGCAAAATCTTGCCCCAAGCCACCGTCCAGCCTCCTCTCCCACCTAAACCCTGACCCCACCAACCTCCAACCCCCCTCCCCTGGGGCCGCTGTCCCACTTCTCTGGCCGGCACTCACAGTACCCCCAAAGGCCTTCCCTGCCCCCAATCTCCCCCCAACAAACGCACCTTCCCCATGAATTCTCCCCTCCCTCCCCTATTTTCCAGCCTCTGCCTTGATTACAGCATCCTCCTCCCTTGAGAAGGGGGCTGTTTTACTCCTGTTTACAGTCCTGTCTCCCCATCTCCAGCAAAATGCTCAGCCCTGGTGAGGCTCAGTCAGTCAATTTACTCCAGGATCGGTGGGTTAGCTAGAATGGGATGCTAATGAGGCCAGGGTCATTGAGTTCCACACCCCTTGGCAACCTTGCCTTTCACCTGCAAAAAGCCCGTTCCCTGGCTAGCCACCTGACTTCTGGTCACAGGAGGGGCAAGGTCACAGTGCAGGGAAAACAACTCCAGTGCGGCCCTGCTGGTACCGGGTCACACGTGTCACCTCCGCACATAAGAAAAAGCAGCAAAGTCAACCCAGCCTCTGATGGTACTAAGCAGCATGTTTAGCTGTTATTTCAATCAGCCTTATTAAGACCCAATTTTCTTGGGTCTTCTTTCAGATTCTGCAGCATTAAAAGCCTCGCTGCTTAATTACATTAGGAGCACCTGTATATATTATGTGCAATAAATCAACTTTAATTTACCACCACACAAGGCTATTCATCTTCTCTGGGTTATTTATTGCTCAGTATTATTGGTGCTGAATTGTATCCTCTCCACCGTAAGAAAGAACAGTTGGGGTAAGAAAAGCCAAAGCTGTATTTCAGAATGCTCCGGGATTCTGATCACACATATACACAGCAAAAAGGAAAGAAAGAAACATATAAGCGAGTCTTGGCAATCTGCTCCTTGGTATTTTCCTAAAACACTCCCCAAACATTTTGATGTTTTCTTTTACACGCGTGCGCGCATGCACACACACACAACCAGTTACCCACTGAAACAACACAACCTACAAACAGGCCCTCTGCTCTCGCCGGCAAAGTGAGAGCCAGGTGTGGGACGCTAGCTTAGCCAGAGACAGGGACGCACCGTGGGCCGGAGCAGGTGATCCTCCCTCGCCCCTACAGCTGCCCGCAGGCGGGACCTGACCCCGGTGGAGGTAAGCAGCCGGCAGCCACCCACACGGAGCACGCCCAGCAGCGGCCCAGATCAGACCCGTGTCCACACCCCCAGGGGTGAAGGAAGGCCCTGTGATGACCCTGGGGATCCTCATTCCTCGAGGATCTGAGAAATGCTGCCCTTCAAGAGTCACAGAGTTCTCTGAAGATGCCCGCAGCGGGGCCGCCTGAGGCGTCAAATGCAGATTCCCGGGCCCCTCCGCTGGGACCACCGATTCCGCGTGTCGAGGGAAGGGCCCACGTGCGTTTTCTGCAGCGAAGTGGAAGAACCACTGGCATGAAACCAGAGAAGCAAAGGTCACCGTGCATTCCAGAATAATATAGCTCCTAACGGTGTAACTAAGAGGGTCTCTCAATCCCTGCCGGGCTCTCGGCTCAGCCCCTCTACTTCCATTTCCATTCATTCTCTACCGCCACCCCGAAGGAGACACTATGACCCTCGTCCCCATTTTGCAGATGCACAAATGGAGGCACAAAGGGATTAGGGTAAACGTGCCCAGAGTGCCATCTTCATACTTGGTCCCTGCACCTGTGCTCTCAACCCCTAGGCTGGCCTGCCTCTCCACTCCCAAGTGTCTTTTGTTCTAAATAAAAGTCACAGAGACCTCAGCGGACTTCCAGCCCATAAGGCCATCCGGGTCCCCCAAGTTTAAGATCTAGAGCTCCTGCTTGGCAACTTGCTGGCAAGATCCCGGTCCCATCTCCAAGCTCCCCACCAACCAGAGGAAGCAAGCCTCTCACTCGTTCGCTTGCCAGACAAAAGCTAAGAAAACAAGACCCCGAGACACAGTGCCGATGGGCTGCCTTCCTCCAGCGTGGGAGCCAAACCACTGGAAACCAAACTAACATCACTAAATATTTCCCGGCCCTCTTCCCTCTCACCAAGGGAGCCGTGATGCGTTTTATGACACACAACTGACTGTTTTACAAGCACAGCAACCACAGGCAACTTCCACTTGATAATTTGTCTTTAATCAGGGTCTAGGGAAATCCCTGGCCGGCCAGTCTCACCAGACAGCCCCTTCGAGGCTTGCCTCGACAGAAGGCAGAGAAGGAAGAAAAGGAGGGAAAGAGGACAGCAGAGTCCTGGCAAGCGAAACTTTTTCTTTTTTTTCTTCAACTGGATTCATTTCAAATAAAACTCTTGTTTTGTATGCACAGAGGAACCTGTGCCTCAGAGCCCCTCCGAACTCGTGTGTGCAGAAGATAACAGGGCAGATCAACTCACGAGGTAGCCCCTCGCCTGCTAGAGGCCCTGGGACACGGGACTGCGAGTAGCTCCTGAGCAGGAGGAAGCCTCACTCTGCAGAGCAGCTGGCCCACGGAAATATCTTCTCCCTGCCCTTCACTTGGCCACAGAGAGGACTGTCGGGGGCCGCAGCCTGGCCCAGGCCACTTCTCTGGCTGCCTTCCAGCTCTCGAAATCCGTGAGTATTTCATTGTCCAGGTTTCAACCCACGCAGAACAGAACCTCAGAACATCTACAAACCTCTCCCCTTCCTCCTGTCCAGAAGCCACTTGTGAGGCTACATCAATGATTCTCAACCACAGGTGACTGTGCACCCCAGGAGACGTTTTTAATTGTCACGACTGGGGAGGGCGTGCCACTGGCATCCGGTGGGCAGAAGCCACGGATGCTGTTAAGCACCTTACGATATGCACAACACACCCCGCTGCTCCCCTCTCCCCAACTCCAGCAACAAAGAATTATCCAGCCCAAAATGTCAACAGTGCTGAGGTTGAGAAACCCCGGGCTACAGCACTGCGAGTAATTAAATGTTCGCACTCACGCAATCTTCCCATGGCTTCTGCCCCTTCCACCACCAGCCTCTCCACAACCCCGCTAAATCAAGAGGAGTCAGAAACCAGGCCGGAGTGAGCTGTCATCTCTACATGCGGAGCCCTAACCTCCCTCGGTCACTAGTGCAAGCCGACAAAAGGAGGGCGAGCCAGAAGCTGGGACTGTCTCCGAGTGACTGGGAGGGGAACCTTCGCATCAGCAGACCCCGAGGGGCTGGGGGGGCGGGGGTGCGAGCAGATTCTGCAGAGATGAGAAGAGGGCACAACTAACCTTCCAGGGCCTGGAAGCCAACACAGCACACTGTGGCCCCTCGGCCCAAAATGAGCAGAATTAAGCAGTGGGTGTATGGCTGATACCTGCATACCCTCCTGCTTTTCCCAACAACAGCTGGATCTAGCCCGGCTGAACAACTGGCACTGAGTAAGCACCTACTGAATGCCAGGCATTGTGCTAGGTGCTCTACAGAAGATGTACCTGTCACCGCAGCCACCAAGCCAGTCTTATTACCCTCATTTTACATATGTCACACACGTGGCTCGGAGAGGTTACGTATCTTGGCCAGGTCACACAGCCAGGATTCAATCCCAGAACTGTCTTTAAGAACAGGCCCTATCTGGGTGCCTGGGTGGCTCAGTCGGCTGAGCGTCCGACTTCGGCTCAGGTCATGATCTCACCGTTCGTGGGTTCGAGCCCCATGTCAGGCTCTGTGCTGACAGCTCAGAGCCTAGAGCCTATTTTGGATTCTGTGTCTCCCTCTCTCTCTGCCCCTCTCCCCCTCAACTTCCGTCTCTCTCTCTCTCAAAAGTAAACATAAAAAAAAATTGTTTTTTTAATTAAAAAAAAGAAAGAAGTTCCGAGGAAGCCCCAAATCCCCTAAGCTCCTGGTACCACCCTGGGCCTGCTCTCCCACACCTAGCTCTACTGCTGTTCTCAGAAGGGGAGAGTCTGACTGCCTCCGTCTCGTCTGTAAAGTCCCTCTAGAAAAGGGCCCAGTACAGTCCTCCAGCCCTTTGACACAAAGCACTGTCAGCAGATGGTCTCTCTAACCCGCCACAAGGCAGGGGTGAGCAAAGGACTGATTTCACTCACAAGCCACCAAACCCACCTCCTGCCTCCCCGAGGCAGGGCCTGTGGAGGGAACCCATTTGACTGCTTGTAACTCACAGGAGAGCCTAGGAACTTGGCTGGCCATGGGTGCAACTGGGAGGCTTCAAGGAGGCAGGGAAAGGGCCTTCTAATGCCCCAGGTACAAACAGAAAGGCCTTAGAAGCCCGGCGAGCCTCTTCCAGGAGCTGAAGCCCCAGCCCCCACCCGTATCTGGATGCCCAGACCAAAGCAGAACATCAAACACCAAACACGAACCAACCACTACTGAAGTGTGCGGCCAACCGAGTCACAGAGAATGGGCGCTCAGGGCGCCAGGGCTAAAGAAGCAAATTAGGACTGGACTGTCTACGCTGGTGGTCTTCGATCCGAAACCCATCCCTGACGCGCTCTCCTTTCCTCGCTGCATGTCCCCAAGGCTGGCCACAAGACATTTTGTGGAAGAGGCGAAAAGTCATGAAGTCGTACGGTACCCAAACTCAGGTACAACAGGGCCTCCAAACTCACTAGCTCCCAAGTCACCCAGGGTGGCCCCCACTGGGCTGGGTGTTTGCGGGGGGCAGCAGGCTGTGCCCCCTTGTCTCCGGGCTGCGCTGCTCTCCCACACCCACACTACAAGGAGGCCCTCCTGGGCTCCTCAGGAGGCCTAGGGAAGGGCCTTTTTATGAAAGGTTAGCCAGGAGAAAAATAAAAGGAAAGACAAGAAAAGAGCTTTCTGAGACCACTAATTTGCAGAGGACCATAGAGACCATGAATATGGAGTAAACGGGGTTGCTTTTTCTTTTTAAATTCCCAGCGCCCAGAGAAATGTTCCTTCAGAAATCTCCGCACCATTTCGCCGCAGGCCAGCCCTCTGTTGGCCTCCGCTTTGTCCCCAGGCATTTTGTCCTAACTAGCAGGGCCCAGCACTTCACATTCAGCCTAACCCTACCTTGGCATTTTGACGAGCGGCTACTGGTATCTCCCAAGGCTGCCTGCTTTCTGCTAGAACACATCTTTCCCAATTCTGGTTGTTCACTTTAAACAAAGGGGGGGGGGGGGCAGGTTTACTGCGAGGTCATTTTGCCCCAGGAAAAGAACAAATTAAGCTGGGGCCCACGGTGGGCTGGGGAATACACTCTCCCTCAGACAAGTGACCTTGGGAAAAGGGTCACTGGCGGCCCCTTGTTCCCGGAGCCCGGATACCGGTGGCGTGGTCACCTCTGAGAGCACAGCTAGCAACAGTGGCCCGCCAAACTCTTTTATGGGGTACCTCTTAAACACTCCAGAAATCCGTCCAGTTCCCTGCAGAAGGGCAGAACACAAAAGTGCTCTCAGCAGGAGGGGGAAGCCAGGACTCGATTATGAGCAATTAGTTGAATCAGTGATTCTCAGAGACACTGATTTAGGCCAGCAGTTATTAGCGACCCTCGAGGAAAATGCAAGGGCCCCACAGCTTCAAGGAGAGGGGGCAAAAAATCGCCAAAAACCACCTTCCGAATTTTCTCCCTCGGACGTGTAAAGCCTGTGCTCAGCCTTTAAAGAAAAAGCTTTTGTAATTTGCTTCCTTAATGCCAAAAAAACAGGCGAAACTACAGCCACCAGTTCTGTTGGCCAACATGAAATTACTCTCCCCAAATCCTGGAAACCGGACAAGGAGTTAGGTATCGGTCAAAAGAGAGAAAGAAAAGAAGGGGAGGGAGGGAGGGAGAGAGAGAGAGAAGCTGGCTGGCTCATATGAGCAGCATGACCCTTTTCTTGCCCTCATCAGGGAGGCAGGGACAGAAAACAGATTGGGTCCCCACTCTCACTGCATCCACGTAGGATCGTATTGATTCCTGTGACATAAAGCATCCTTCAGTATTTTTTTCTTTTTTAACTTTAAATATAACCCCTCACCCATAGAAACACCTGTTCAGGAAGGCAGGAGGACATGGCAGAAAGCGCTCGGAGCCTTACTAACTGACGGGTAACGAGAAAAGGAAACACTTCTAAAAATATATTGGTGCTTGCCGGGAGAACAGGGTTCCGTTTACACTGAAATTCGCAGGAATACCTCTTTGCGGAGACGTTCCTGTAACCGTTTTCAAAAGTTCAGTTCTATACCACAGAATTCAAAACAAGTACTGAGAACACAGCATGCTTCCAGACACACCCGTGGGGGCCCCCGTCCTCCACACCCAACTTGACTTAAAGGTGGCCAGCGAAATACCACTAGATAGGCCTACCCCCCCCCGACCCTGCCCCACCAGCGGGGCCACGGTCCTGAAAAGTGTTGGACCCACTTTTTTTTTTTCTGATTTGTGAGTACTAGGAGGAAGCATAAGGGCCAAGGGGAAACTGTAGAGATGCAAACCAGCCCCCTCAACACAGCACTGCAAACTTTTTTATTCCTTCAGTTCTAGCCCCCTTGCTAATCTATTTACTCTAAGCAGTTGGAAGAAGACAGCAAAAGAAAGCAAAACCAGGCGTTCTTCCTTAGGAGGGGGAACCGGTCTCCTTGAACCTAAAGAACTCTCCCTCCCTCACGGAAACTCACCTCCCCCCCCCCCAAAGCTTGTCGCTCCCTAGCTCCCTAACCTTGACAAAAGAGCCTTCGGCAATCCTCTGTGCTTGGCTCCTCCCACCAAGTTGAGGAATCCTTATCTGAAAAGGCAGGTCGACTGAGGGATGCAAACCATTTTGCAAAAGTTGGAAAGAAGAAACTTCTGAGAAACCAAAGCTAATCTATGCACAGAAACTTCCCTTCCTCCTACGAGGCTTCTAGAAAGGGGAGGGGTTCAGGCAAACACAGATCCAGAAACTGATCACTGCTCAGTCAGGTAGCTTCAATAAATTGTTACCAGTTGGCCTCCTCAAGATAAAAAGAGGCAGTTTTTCTGTTCGTTTGTTTTCCTTTTTTTTTTAAGTTTATTTACTTGGAGAGGGAGGGAGAGTGGGCAGGGAAGAGGCAGAGAGAGAGTGAGAGAGAGAATCCCAAGCAGGCTCCACGCTGTCAGCTCAGAGCCCAATGCGGGGCTGGAACCCACAAACTGTGAGATTATGACCTGAGCTGAAACCCAAGAGTTATACGCTTAACCTACTGAGCCATCCAGGCGCCCCAAAAAGGGCAGTTTTAATTCTAGCTAACAGAGCACGGGAGAGAGAGCCATCCAAACCTCTCTGCTGGTCCCCACAGATACTGCTGAGCTCAGCTCAGGCCTTCCCCCTGCCACACACTCCCCGTAGGGGAAGAAGATGGACCCACTGAACCCCACGCTTCTCGTCTCTATAGCAACCAGACAACAACCACCACCACCAACTCTATACCAGGATAAACAGAAATCCCAAAACAAAACCTTTCTTCTTCTCAATAACTGTCTTTTACAATATTTTAATTAAATCCTTTCTTAAAAAATTGGGGTCAGGGTGTTTTATGTGTGATTACAGTCAAACCAGCCGCCCCATCTCCTCCTCCTTCCAGCCTCACTCCCCCAGTCGCTTAAAAGTTTTGTTGTTGTTGTGTTTTTTTTTTTTACCAAATTTCAAAGCCAGCTGTGGCTGCACAGCTGTAGGCAACAAACTTGTCAAGAGAAAACACACACACACACACATGCACACACCTCTAAAATACATACACAGAGAGCACACGGGTTTATTTTTTGTTTGGAGTGAGAGACACAAGCACCAGTTCGGGGCCAGCAGCTGCGCTGCAAATGTGGTGGGGGGGGGGGGTGCGGGGGTGGAGGGACACCCAACACGGGTGGGAGCCTTAAGGACACCAAAATGTCCTACCTGGGAACCTCCTCGGCCAGATGTCACCAGGACAACCACGCCGGGAGAGAAACCAATACTCGGACATTGCTCAACTCCGCAGGCCCCTTTTTAGAATTAAAAAGGAAAATAAAATCTGGGGCCTGTGCTGATCCAGAACATCAGAGCAATGGGCTTCCCTGTTGAGAGCCTCCCCTAACACACTTTAATCGCCCGAAGTTGGCTATTTTGGTTGGCACCACGTCCCTTTAAAGATTGTTTACAAATACAGAGCGATCGATATTTCCTAACTCAAGGGTATCCTGAACAGAAACAGAGCTCCTGCTGGGCACCACGTGAATGCTCCCACTGTGTCCCCACCAACTTGCCACCTGTGCTGGGAGCCTGGGGCGCGGGTGGCCCCCAGACTCCGGGAAAGCACCCCCCACCAAGACCATGCTTCCCGGGCGGCCCCGAGTGTTCTCCACCCTGCTAACATCGTGCACCAACTCTGCGGGCCCTGAAGCCAAACTTTCTCTTCCTATGCTTTACTGGGGCCTGGATGGAGGCCTCTCTGTTGTTATATGTTGTCATTTTGGGATTTTTTGTTTGTCGGTTTGGTTTTGGCTTGGGGGAATTTGGAAGAGGCTCTTCCTTTCCCTTCTTCTTTCCTTCCTTTTGTATCTAAATATGTTTTCACATGTCCTTTACGTGGCTTAAGGTTTGGCATCCATCTCCAACACATCTATAATGGACCAGGAGCCAAAATCTGTTTCTGATTATCACAAACAAATCAAGGATCCCTGAAGCTGGGTGGGGGGAGGGGTGGGGGCGGCAGCAGCAGGGAGAACCAGATATGGGCATCTGAGAGGGCCGGGGACCCAGAAGCGACTTCTGGGTTCTGCCCGCAGAGGAAGAAGCACTTCGGCCCCGGGGGCTGACGTTACCGACTGATTCCATTCCAGCAGCCTCTGCTTATGAACTTCCCAGCCGCTCACTTTCGACAGCGTATGGGTGGGGACTCCACACCTGGTGGAATAGTGCTTTCTAGAAATCCTGGTGACTTTGAAAGGGAGAAGACGGGGAGCGGAGAGGGACACATGAGCTCCCTCTCCGCCCCCCCCCCGCCCCCAAAACACCGCCAAGCCCCCACACAGAGAACACAGCTGCAGGAAGATGAAAAACACTTTATTGTTTAAAGAGTAGCAGAGGGTTTCTGGACATGGGCAATTTAAAATTAAATACCACTCTGTCACAGCCGTTAGCAGTTAAAGGTGAATGCGTTACTTTAAAAGCAAAATCATCTGTGCCAGAAGGGCTGCCTTCCACCGAGGGACCCAGATGCCTCCTCCATTACTCAAACTTTAATAGCTGGCCACCCAACTGCCCTGGATGGCAAGCCTCTCCCATAGACAGATTTTTTTCCCGGGTGTGAGGGGGAGTCCTGCTCTCTCCCTCCCTCCACAGAGCATAAAGTAAACACTTTAGAGAAAGTGAGTAATACCTTGCAGCGGAGGTAAAAGACTCAATTACAAAACCTTCAGAGGGATTCTCAAGGAACATCTACCCACTGCGACAGCAACTGACACAAGACCAAAAGCGGAGCTAAAATATTTCCCTCCATCCACCCCCGACCTCCTCCCACCCCTGCGAAGCACGAGAGGAGGCAGAGGCAGGGAAATAGGGGAGACGCGGCCGTAATAAATCGATTGCGAGGCCTGGACGCTCATCTGACATAAAGCAACAGCCCCCAATCCTGAAAGACAAGCTGGCCACACACACACACGCTTCTTTATCACCTCAGCAAGAATTACGGCTCAGGAGGCAGGCACTAATTTTAGTATCAGATTTATTATGCAGCAGGGGGCAGGAATTCTTTAGGCCCGTCCCTTGCCTCTGTGCAGAACTGAACTGCCTTCAGGACGGCCCCTCAGAGGAGCAAATGGCTACCACACGGAACCTTCCAGACTCCTGATATCCGGGAATCCTTGGGAAACTCGGGACTGGCCCTCCAGGGTGCTTCCCCGTCCTCTCCAAGGCCTTTCTGCGTGTTCCTCAGAGCTCCCTCTGACTACCAGACTGCAACATACCTCCTACTCTGGGTTTGCAACAAAGTCACCCCAAGCAAAAGACACCCAACCCCAAGGTCACAAAGCAAGGGACACCGACGTCGACTGAAACCCGGCCCAGGACTGGCAACTCCAGTCTCCCTGCTTTGATCTCAAAGGAAATAAAGCCAGAGAAGTCAGAGCGGGGACAAATAGTAAATGTTGACGCCCTCGGTCGGCAGCTTCAACCTGGCTCCATGAAACCTGCGAACTGAAAGGCAGACTTTCGGGTTGTTTTATCTCCATCAGGCTTTTCCACCTCGGGTTCTGGGCATCCTTTTGTCTGCCCTTGGCCCGGGCTTCTCTCTGAGTTCTCCCACGGAGCAGGTCTGTTGCTGGGGAGCTCTGGCGGTTGTCAGTCATCCTGACTGCTTTACTCCGGAAGGTCCTTTTTACACAAAAGGCCTCACTGAGGCAGAACGGGCTCACCTTTGATTTGCTCACCTCTCACATGTAGAAACAGCTCGCAGGCCTCTGCTGAGCACGGCTGCACTCAGGGAAAGACTGAAATTCAGTCGGTGGAGAAACAAGCGTTTTTTTTAAAGCACTCTCTGGAAGGTGAGATCCTCGCTTGGGTCCTGCTCGAAGGAATGGAGCGGGCTGGAACGGAATTAGCCTCCGAGAACCCAGCCATACCCTCGGAGGAGCAATACCAATTTGCTGGAAGCGACTGGGAGAGGAAACTCAGAGGTACGTTTGAATTGCAAAGATAGAAACAATTCACCTTAAATCATTTTCAGCCTTCGGAGTTCGATAGGAAGTATCATAATCGACCCAGCAGACGAAAGGAAGAGAGAGGCCCAGAAGGACTCAGAATTGGCTGCGGTCGCACTGTAGGCAGAAAAAGTGCCGGGGCCAGAATCTATATTCCTCACTTATGCCAAGCTCTCTGTATAAGATCCGCTCTTCGTGGCCAAGTGTGGCCTTGGCCCTCTGGCCTGAACCAACACCGGGACCGGAAGGGAATGTGCCTCCCTGGGTATTCCACGGGTTGAGCACACCCAGACTAGCAAACACAAGCCCCAGGCGCTCACCTCCCGTGACATTGCCAAGGCCACTTCTGGGGGCTGTTACTGTGCAATCTCGTGCCCAATTCAGCGGGCCACACGCGGTGACGGGACGGTGCAGGGACCTCCCCGTGGACCTCTGGCGTGCACAGAGCTCATCCAAGAGAATACTCTTGGAGAATACTCTTGCAGAATACTCTTTCCCCAAAACCCACCTACCCAGGCCACCCCCACCGTAACTCATCCAATGGTTCCCCCATGGCCTAAGGCTACAGTCCCCAAAGTAAGATTTGGGGGAAAAAGACTAGAACTTTCATTTGCCTTTAGCTTTTCTTCTCATCCTTTTTTTATTTTTAATTATTAGTTTATAACTTACGAGTGGCGTACGATTTTAACACACTGGCACAAGTATGTCACTTATAAATGAGCAAACACACAAGCGTACACTCAAAAGGTCTACCGATAGACGTACATCACCAAGAGCGTGCAGAATTCCCACCAAGGGGTTATATTCACCCCGAGCCATGCACATGTGCCCTGCCCGTCTGCCATGGACACCAACGTTCCCAATCTCAGCAACGTGGGGGCAGGATGGGGGGGGGGGGGTCTCTGTCCACAGAGACTGGCACCTCCCACTCAGCTACCAAATCTCCCACCTCCTGTGCTAATTCACAAACACACCTCGATCGGTCGATCGGTCCATGGGCCTCCACCTCCACTCCCAGAACTCAGCCAGACCACCATCTTCCCTCATAATTCACCATCCTCCCTCACGCAAGTCAGACACGGGTTCCCCCATATCAACCTGGGGCTCCCACAAGCCCTTCTCCACACAGACTTCCAGAGAGATCCTTCCCCAGATCAAAACTGATCATTTCCCACCCTTTCTAAACCCTAAGTAGGCCTCCCCTCCGACCCCCTTGGGGTAAGACCCAACCCCACACACACACGGCCCAACCTAACTGCTCGGCTCTCTCCTCCCTTCCCTCTGCCCTCCAGCACACAAAATGCACCCTGATCCTCCCTCCTGAGGTAACGCTTACATTCACCCTTCTAGCTCGGCTTCTATGTACTTTTCCAGGAAGCCTTCCCGAAACCCTACAGGAGATCCGGTTTCTCCGGTACGCCCCCTGAAACAGCCTACGCGTTTCTGTAGCATTCGTTGTAATTGTACTCCAATAACGGACCCTGCCATAGGTTAACAAACATGTCCCTGCCAGATGCAAATGTAGGGACGGGGCCATCGTCCTCACAGCTGGACCCCACTCCCCAGCTCTGGGCCTGGCTCAGGATAGGGCTCCAGACATTTGCTGCGGGGTGAGTAAACCGATCTCTCAGCCTGCCCTCCTCCGCACAGTACACTCTGGCCTATACGGAACAGTCTGTGGCAGCAACCCCCGCCCCCCCAAAAGCCAGGCTTCCTAACGCTCCTACAGGTCCCTTGACTGGAGGCTCTTCCCACCGTCAAGATTCAACGCACAGGGGAGCGGCTCCGTGAGGCCTGCCCTGCCTGTTCCCTCCTCTGTGTCCCCACCGTGTGCCGTTCAGACACACGGCCGCCGTCCCCGCACTAGTACATGGTCTTGTTGATATACCGCCTCCCTGGGAGCGGCTGGAGGGCAGGGTCAGCGTCTGAGGCTTGGGTTCATCAGGGCCTGGGGGCACCCCAAGCAACTCTATCTGTCCAGTACACAGCCTGCGTTGCGCTCATTTGCAAGTGTATCTTTTCTCCTGTCACGCAAAACGCTCTCTGCCACAGTCCCTCTTTCCACCCTCCCTTCAAGGGAGTAACAATAACAGTCTAACAACACCT
The DNA here is from genome assembly GCF_027475565.1 of Acinonyx jubatus. Classification (NCBI taxonomy): domain Eukaryota; kingdom Metazoa; phylum Chordata; class Mammalia; order Carnivora; family Felidae; genus Acinonyx; species Acinonyx jubatus. The sequence continues at coordinate 28,819,395 of NC_069397.1, forward strand.
CCTGGGATGTTCCCATCTATATCCCCTACCCAGGCCCGCCCCCCAAAAGGAGACTGACAAGCAGCTGAGGGGACCCGGCTGTCCACCCCGAGCTGGTGTCCGCAGCTCCACATCGGCAGCGGCCGCAAAGGGCACAGACCTGCCCCCGCTTCAGCATTCCTGATGCACACACAGGCGTGAGAAGCAGGTGCCAGTGCCGACTCAGAGCCACCTCACCAAAGTGGGGGAGTACAGCGGGAGAGGAAGCGATCAAAACACAGGACTCTGTCTGCCAAACGCACTTGAGAACATTCTGAAATCGCAAATGGCCTTGGATCAGTCCTGCCTCAGTCACGCAAGGCTTCCATATTTCAGACAGTAACAGACGTGGGTTTCCAGAAACGAATGTGGGTCTCCACGTCACCTGGTGATCGGTTCCCCTCCGCTTCTCCCCCCTCCCCTTCCCCTGCAGCGGGGTGGCTAAGATGTCGAGCGAGGGCGGCCCCGATGCCCGAGCCCACGGCGCTGTCTGGTGCCAGGGGACTCTAGCTGGGGACTGCAGCCAGGCCTCCCCCACACTTCCCTCCGTTCCGCTGGGCTCACGGGGCGGTCGGGGAGCACACCTGATGCATCGCTGAGACCCTCTCCATGTGCAGTGCTGGGTCCCCGCCACAGGCGCCCCGTCACCTACAGCTCCGGACCAGGCACTTCAGGGAGGCTTTGCCTCCTTGACCGCAAACCTCCCTGTGTGTGGGAACCTCCATCCAGATCAGAAAGTCCACCTTCGCAGCTCAACCGTGCTCTTGGTGTGGCCCCGTCTGCCCCACACCTTCACATCTCGGAATCTTCGGCCAGACCACCACGTAGCTGTTAACAGTAAAAGCAGCCCCCACATACAAAGTGCCAACTAAGCACCCTCCGGGCGCTGTGATAAGCACTGCGTGAACACTGTGGCGTGCGGTCCTTACGACGACCCTGTCCGGTGGATACTCATATCCTACTACCCCACTTTACAGGTCAAGAAATTGAGGGCTAGCCAAATGAAGTGAACCTCCCGAGGTCATACAACTAAGAAACGATTAGGCTAGAAACAAATCCCTAACGCTGTCTGATCTTGAGCTCATTCTCTTAAACCCTAAGCGCTGCTGATTCCCACCACCCATCCCCTCATTCTCCCTCAGTCCGCAGATGGGGAAACTGAGGCACAGAGCTGCAAGGCAATGGGCCCGAGGTCACATGCAGCTATCTGGCACCGAGGGAGGAACCAGAAACCGTGTCTCTCCCACTACACCTGGAACATGCACACCCAACAGTCAGCCATCCTCCTGACCCGACCACCCCATCAAAAAAGAGAACAAACCCAAACCCACAGGCCAGAGAAGACAGATCCCTAACGTGATCCAACCTAAAGAGAGCAGGTCCCTTCCTCTCTAGGTCTCTTGTCCCCTAACCGTACAGCGGAGCTCACTGGCTCTCTGCGTCCTTGTCCTCTGCACCACCACCCGTCCTGCAAAGACCCAGTCAGCATCGGAGAAGCTTCGACGCAAAGACCTGGAGCCTCAGCACAAACCGAAGCACCTCCCTGAGACCCGGCACGGAAAGGGGACTGCCTCAGAGAAATCCAAGCATCATCCGATTTAGAAACTCAGGAAATGAGTCCTGTCTCTTTCTGGAAGCCAAAGAAACGCACCCGCAGGGAAGGAAACTGAGGCAGAGCGCAGCGGCGGCCAGCAGGGCAAGGCCCAGAGGCAGAACCTCCCCGGGCCCCGGACTCCCCCACAGGCCCGTCATGCTCCTCTCCGAAGACCAGGGAGGGTCTGCCACATTTCCCTGGGAGCAGCCCCTCATCTCCACTTCCTCTGTGTTGACCCCTTTGGCTCTGAAACCCAGGAACTTCCACAGGCAGCAGGCATGCGCCTGCAAGAAAGAGCGAGAAAAAACTACCACCGGCACAACGGTCGCGGCCCGCTCATCAAGCAAGCGAGGTCTAAACTGGCTCCTAATTAATATTAACCCTCCAAATCAGAGTCGTGCTCAGAAAACCCTGGATGAAGAGACACGGGGCGGGAGGGGAGTCTCCAATTTTCTTTTTACTTCATCTGGAAAATTAAGAGCACCGCTGATTTGAACAAGAAATCATCAAGGAAAGCAATCACAACTCCACACGGCCCGTAACTCGACGGACTTGGATGTGTAACCCGCCACTTTCGTGAGCTGAAATTAAAACGAGAGTGGCAAGAATAGCAATGACGGCACGGGTCTGTCCCTCCTTCTCCATCCTCAGAAAACACAAAAACCCCTACAGACGATTCCGAAGGAGTCAGGCAAGACATACTCCTTGTTTCACAAAACAAGGCAGCAGAAAACTGGTCAAAGTCGCCATCTCAGTCCTTCGGATGAGGGTGTCCCCGAGACTCTTCCCCTCCAAGGATAATGAAGGGGGGCAGTGGGAGCAAAGGAGCAAAGGGGGCAGGGGCGCCTGGAGACCCTCTGCTCCCAACTTAACACTTATTTGCTGTTTCTGCATTAATTACAAGAAACTGCTTCATAGCCTAGCGATCACTTAATGGAGCAGCAAATATGGCTTTTCCCTATAATTAGTCAATGTAATCTACCACTCTTCCCCTCCTCCCGGCCACCCACCCCCTTCCATCCTCTCGCACACACCCCAGCCCCTGCCCAGCATCAACTCATAATCATCATCTTGCTCCTCATTCCCGACAACATCTGGAAAATTCCACCTGATGGGCATGAGGTGAAGGGAGCTAATCTGGAAATGGGCCCAGAGATCTGGACACATAGATGCCCCTAAGTCATCTGGGGGCTTTCCCAGCCCTGACGGCACAACCGGAGGGTCAGGCTTCTCCAGGCCGATGGCTGGGCACTGGACGCATTTCCTGGGGCTCTGGTACCCACATGTTTGTAGAGCAAAACGTACTGGGCTGTGTCCCCAAGTAAAAGGTTCTGTGAAAAGACACCTTCCTCCAGCCCGAGGTTCTCCCTCCCTCCCACTGTCCTCAGTCACAGTCGGAAATCTGAGCATCCCCCAAACCTCTTCAACAATCCAGCCCTGTGCTTCTGGTTACCAAGTGTCAAAGGAACAAACAAACTTACCTTCAGAGGCTTGCGGAAACCATCTAAGGTGGCTGACCAAATAAAATCATTGGAAATTTGGCTTTTGTGAAATGAAGCCCCTAAAACAGTCCGTTTGCCTGTAGATTGAAGATAAGAGCACCCCCTCTCCTGGCTAGCTTTTCTCTACTCAGCCTTCTAAGGACTCATCCCATAACTCCACAATCTCCAGCAAGAGCAGTATACTTTATATCTTTCCCATTTTTCAAGATACCCCCAAAACACGCGCACACACGCACGGGAAGGGAAGGGAAGGGAAGGGAAGGGAAGGGAAGGGAAGGGAAGGGAAGGGAAGGGAAGGAAAGGAAAAGAAAGAGAAAAAGAAGAAAAGGAAAAGGAAAAAGAAAAAAGAGAAAAAGAAAAAGAAAAAGAGAAAGAAAAAGAAAAAAGCCCCTGCCCTTATAGAAGAAGGAACTGACACATTCTAAGCATCAACCATACACGAGGTGCCCGATTTACAGTGTCTCATTTCATCCCACGACTCTGTTATCCCCGTTTTTTAGGTACAGAATGGAAGCTCAGGAAAGTTTAGACACCTTCCCGAGGTCACAGGGTGAGTGGCAGCACCAAATTCCAATCAGAGGCCTGAGCGCCAGGGCCACATGCCTACCAACCTACATGCCTCATTTGTTACAGCAAAGACCCGTGTTTGAATCCGAATTACACCGCGATCCCACCCAATCATATCTATTCACACACACACACGTCCACACATGTATATATGCGCTCTTTTGTATTTCTCAACTGCTTAGGGAACAAATACGTCAGGCAGGAGCACTGTAGTGCTGAACAACAATTCCCCAACTATCAAGCAAGCACAGTCCGCATTTTGCCAGGTTCTTCCTCATGATACCGTAACACACACACCCAAAGTGCCTACTATGTGCCAGACACCGGCACTTTATACGTCAACTCATGGAATCCTAAGAGCATTCCACGAAGGAGAGACTATTATTGGGTCCATTTCACAGACAACAAAACTAAGGCATGGAGCATTTAGACACCTTGCTCAAGGTCACACAGCTGGTTAGTGGCAGAGCACGGACTCAAACTCAGCTTGCTCCCAGAGTCCAGGCTCTTACACCCTAAGCTACAGCACTTCAACAGAAAGCAGTTAAGAATAAAAATGTTGATGAGTAAATGTGGGGTGGGGCACGGGGTGGGACCAGGTCTGCATCTGGAGACCTGGATGGCACCACCTCATTCACAAGCTTTTGTCACGATTTCTCTTCCGTGAACAACTGTTCTACTCAAGCTCTCCTGCCGACATCTGAGACAAGGGCCCAGAAAGCCCGAGGAGCCGGTCTCCAGGCACCTTTTAAAGCCCCTGCACAGGCGGGGGGAGACGTCTGAGGATGCTTGAGTTCTAGCCTACAAAGCACTTCTCTGCTGCCTGGGGGCGTTGTCTGGATAGCCCCGAGAAACGGTCATTGCCCATTAACACAATCAGCCCTTCTCCTGGATGCCCAGGGGGTCTGCTCACCCTCTCTGCATCATCTCTGGGCAGCTCAGGGAGGAGCTCAGGGGCCACTTCCGAGGTGGCTTCTGCTCTCATCCACTGGGGTCCTGCTGAAGAGGGGCAGCGAGAAGAGCTAACACTGCAAATGCACAGGCTCTGAGCAAACAGGGCGATGGGTGATAAAGGCAATCACGACATGCTAACGTGGCAGTGTGCCAAACACAAGCTGCCCAGGCAGGACTTGAGCTCGAAAGAACTTTAATTGAATTCTTTCAGCAAGTGCAGCAGAAAAATTCATAATGAGGTACCCCCCCCACACTATGTCACTCACGTCTACACTTGCGTGGATCCAGTGAAAAATCACTTTTAACAAGGATACGGGAACATGTGTGGACGTTAACCCGAACGTCGTGTACTGCAGGGAAAAACAACAATCCGACCCGTGGATTTTTATTTTCAAAGCGATTTAAGTGAGGCATTCTGCCATAATCAGCTTTACTACCCCTGTTAGTATAGGAAAACAAGTTCTGAACCTAGCTCCCTCGTGGAAAACGCAAAATTTGTATAATTAAAATTATACTTGTGAAATTCAAACACACTTTAATTTCCTAAGGGTCCCCTAATCAAGTCAGAAGTTCTTACTAAAACCAATTATCCGTTTTGAAAACAGAAGAGGAAACATACGCACGGAGCAGTCTTGTGGAGATTCACAGCCCAATTTTTTTCCTGGGCTCAAGCGCCCCGGATTCGATCCTCTCTCCCCGGGTGCGAGGGAAAGTGAACCTAGCTCACTGGTTTTGATGAAGGGTTATGTGCCTGAGTTTAAACATTTTCTGTTTATTTGTTTGCCCTCAGCTACAAAAGCAACCCACCTGAGAGACATCCCAGAGGGAATGGAGTGGAAGGGATAAAAGAAATAAACCAGGCGAGCATCAATAAATACACAGTTTCCCCACACCCCTCCCCACTCCGGGCCCCATCGGGTTTTTTGGCTTAGGATCTCCCAACAGTTTTCAAACACCTGCCCAGTACTGTGCCGGATACTCCGAATGCTCCCTCCGCTGCCGGGCTGAGGCACGAGACGGAAGATGCCAGCTTCACTCCTGGAAAGGGCAGACAAGGCACCAAGAACCCCAAGGCCTGGGATCTCACCTCCTCGCCAGGTAATCTATCTGAGATGTTCCTGCTCTTCCTGGGCAACTGGAAATTCTTGCACAAGAACAACGTGGAAATACAGAATACACTCCAAGGCACTAAAATATTTAAAAGCGGCGGTTGTGACATTCCATTTATACCATCAATATGAAATGTTATCACGATGGCCAAGGCTTGAAAAAAAAGGAGGGAGACGGGGCGCCTGGGTGGCTCAGTCGGTTGAGCATCCAACTTCGGCTCAGGTCATGATCTCACTGTTTGTGGGTTCGAGCCCCACGCTGGGATCTGTGCTGACATCTCCGAGCCCGGAGCCTGCTTCGGATTCTGTGTCTCCCTCTCTCTGCCCCTCCCCCACTCATACTCTGTCTCTGTCTCTCTCCCTCTCTTTCTCTCTCTCTCAAATATATATAAACATAAAAAAAAAAAAAAAAGGAGAGGAAAAAAAACACGAGCGAACAGGTTTTCTCCTCCTGGTTCCCTAGGACCCATTTCGGGGATGAGAATGTTGACCTTTCACACTCTTGGCTTCAGTGTTCCAGCAGCGCCCAGGGCTGTGGCGACCACCTCCAGCGCCACCCGCCCAGGCTCCCGCAGGCACCCGGAAGATAAAACAAAATGCTTCCAGGTTTCAAACTTTACTTTGCAGTGGGTGGAAATGGAGAAGCCGCCACACGTGGCCTCTCTAGGAGGGAGAATACTGCAGCAGGCCGAGCGGGGTATGGTGTTACAACTTCCATCGGAAGGCCCTGGGAAACACGGTGCGTGCGTGCGTGCGCACACACACACACACACACACACACACACACACACACACAGGCGCCCACGCAGGCATGCAGAAGGGGACACACTCAGCCGAGAGCAAGTCATGGGAACTGCAGCTTTGCTGGTTCCTTGCCTCCCTCCCACCAGAGCGGTCACCTCATTAATGTCACTCAGCATCACGTTTTGCTACACTCCGTTCCCGCAGGCAGCCCAAAGCCGGCTTCCATTGTAAACTTCTGTTCCTCGGGAAACTATCAAAAGCTTTGACTGGAGAGGAGAAAAAAAAAAACTTCCAGAAGGCCTCTCTGCTCACTCGTCCCACTCCTCCAAGTTTTTCTCTGTGGTGCTTTATTCAAAATCACTACACACACAAACCACACTCTGAAAGTCATTTACAACATGCCAGCTTTAAAAAAAAAAAAAAAAAAAAAGAAGGGAAAAAAGAAAAGAAAAAAACAGCTAGTGATTGCTGTGGCCCGTCTACCTGCAAATGCCCAAAGAGAATAATTCATTTCGGTGGAGGATATGGATGAAGCCCTGAATACATTCTAACACCGTTTTCTGCCCTTCAAAACAATAAAAATGTAAAAACCCAGACGAAAGAAGGCCTGAGAGAATCTCTTGACCCCAAGGAATTTATTCTCTTGGATCTTCTAAAGCACTCTCTCCCCAGAATGCATCATCAAGACCATTTTATTAGATTTTTCTAAACCCTTGAAATTGTCACATAATTGAAACAGAAACAGCAATTTAGAGCTCCGAATGGATTTCTTAAAAAGAAGAGTCTGGGCTGGCCCAACATCCCCTCCTTGGCTGCTCTCGCCCCTAACCTAAATTTAAGACCCTTGCACACAAAACCCTATTTATCTTTTAAATCCTCCCTTGCCATAAAAGTTACACATTCCCCTAATGCCTTAGATTTCAGGACATTTGGGAGAAACTCATCCCAGACAACAGGCTAAAAAAAGAATCCATTAGCATTAACTTGCCTGTCACAGTCAGTGACAAATAAATGAATGTGATGCTTTCAGATCAGTCATTGGTGGAACTACCCCCAGGCAGATAAAGACCAGGCCTTGGAGAGAGAAGGCTCACGGAGAGACCTCTCACACAGCGGTGTCTGAGCTGTCCCCCAGCTGCTCCCCAGGACTTCGCTCTCAAAGGCAGCAAAAACACAGGCATCAGACACAGAAAAGGAAACGCATTCCCAATGCCCACCGGGCAACCCCAAGATGAAGGATGGTTGCTATCTCCCCTTCGAGAGCGAGCACCCCCAGGAGCAGACCAAGCCACTGGACACGCAGTTCCCTGACTCTCAACGTGCTGTGCTATCCGTCACCCCCAGACATGACGACGTTACCCACAAGCTGCTGCGTAAGGTCCTCCTATGATCCAGCCAGGGCCATCTTGGGAAACAGGAACAGATGACCGATGCGCACGCTGGATGCCCCATGTACAGATACCATCCTAGGCCCTTCGTATGCATGAACCCATTTAATCTCCTAAACGAACCTAGGATGTAGGTACTGTCGACTGCCCCCCCCACCCCGTTTTACAGATGAAGAAATGGAGGCACACACCACACTCCTTAGCTCGTGAGTGGCATTCAGCTGTGTTGACGAGGTGTGTAGAAAACAAGCAGTAGACACGAACCTGAAGCTCATCGGCCAGACTGCCACGAAATCTGTTCCTCAGCCTGAGCACTTAACAAGCAGTCAGGCAAAGCACGAGAACCTAAAATCTACCCGCTCGTGCTGGATGCGGCAGGGCTTAGCGGTTAAGAGAGCAAGGACCTGGGGGCGCCTGGGGTGCTCAGTCGGTTAAGCATCTGACTTCGGCTCAGGTCATGATCTCGTGGTTTGCGAGTTCAAGCCCCGCGTCGAGCTCTGTGCTGACAGCTCGGAGCCTGGAGCCTGCTTTGGATTCCGTGTCTCCCTCTCTCGCTGCCCTTTCCCTGCTCATGCTCTGTCTCTCTTTCTCTCTCAAAAATAAACATTAAAAACATTTTTTTTAATTAAAAAAAAAGAGAGAGAGCAAGGACTTGGAACCCGGACAGACGGTGATCTGTCTGTCCAACAGTGATCAACCCTTACTAGTGTTGTGGCACTAGGAAAGCCACTCGCCCTGCCTGGGTCTCAGTTTACCAGTCTGTCAAGTGGAGAGAATACCCACTACTGCAAAGGACTGTCGTCAGGATTAAATTAAAGGAGATTAATTACACAGAGGCTTAATATAATGCCTTGAACTTACTGACTCACAATGTAAGTAACAGCCCTTATTTTGAGTTGGGATTTTATTATTATTATTATTCAAGGTCTCAGATAAAATAAAAAAGTACAGCAGGCAGACACACACCCTTGAGAAACTTTCCAGATCGTTGGGAGCTTGATGCGATCTACCCTTGAAAGAGAGAGAGAATAGAGATATGCGGTCATGTATGTGGGGCCCAGTGGGAGTCCTGCCCCAAGGCTGCTTCTACAATGTGCCACGGGGTGCTCGGTCCCAAGACCACCCTTGCTCATAGCTCTCACGTCACAAGAGACACAGGTCACACGACTCCAAAATCTCACGTTCTTCACACCAGGCAGCCACTCTGAGTGAAAGGTGACCCCGAGCAGACCTAGGAAGTCACAGGTGAGGCTGCTCAGAGCCACAGGGCCCACACCCCAGTGACATACAGACAATCTGCGACTTCTATCCCGAGAGATGCCATCTCATTGTCTATGCACAGTAAGGTCAAGATCACCGCTCAGACGAGGCCGGAGTAGAAAACCCCTGGGATTTTGTCTAGATCATGGCCCCCTGTTCAGCACGTAAAGGGGAGAGGAAGGGAGACGATGGAAACAGGAGAATGACGGCACTCCTTCCAGTCGCCACACACCCCAAAGAGTGTGCGTGGCAACTGCCAAGAACATCGCTCCTGAAGAAGGGCCTGCAGCCAGAGAGAACGCAGTACGAATGACGCTGCAGGCACAAGTCCGGGGTGGGAAGATCCCCATGAAACCGCATCAGCCACCGTCCCACTAGCGACCCCGGCTTCTATACTGACCCCCAAAAGCTCAGAACGTCGTACAGAGCATCCCCGGGATCCTGCACGCGCAAAACAGGACATGCCAAAGGAAGTACTCTCGTCTGCTCTGCCTGGCATGCGAGGCAACCCAGCCCGGCCCCGGCTCGTCTCCAGGCCTGAATCCCCAGCGCCGGGCGTGTGCACCACACACCCTTTGCTCCAGCGGCACACCGACCTCTCCGAGCCCCCTGTACCAAGAACTGCATTCCTGCCATTCTTCCCTCCTTCCTGCTCCTCAGGATCTAGGGCAAAGACCACCTCCTCCGAGAAGCGATCTTAGCTCTTCCTTCCTCTGGAGACCATGCCCGCCTCTCTGCTGTGCTTCCCACACCCTGTCCTGTACCACGGGGTAGCACCCCTCCTCCCACCCGGGACCTAAGACCCTTGAAGACGAGAGCCGTGTCACCTTTGCGTTCTGCATTCATTCCACCTGGACGGAGACGGACACTGTGCCAAGGAGCAACAATCAATGCTGAGGTTTGTTTTTTTGCAATTACTAAAAGCTACTTGTGCCCTTTGAGTTCACTGTCCAATAGTGGAAGCAATAAGGCACACACTTAAGTAACCATGAAACTCAGAACAAAGCGCCTAATGTAGTCCCCGGTGCCGAGCAGAAAACTTGGTAACTGCCAAGGACTGAGAGTGGCCGCTAAATGCCCTGAAGATACAGTCTGTCCCCACCCCACCCCCCACTCCTGCCTGTTACGTTTCTGTCCACCTGCTCTCTACTAATCTGCCCCACTAGAGTGAAAGCCCCATGAGGGCAGGGACTTTTTGGTCTTGTTCTCCACACTATCCCCCGAACCGCACACATTCTCTGGCACGTGACAGGTGCTCGGTAACGTCTGGTGAATAAATAAACGAACACGTGCCCAGCACAGTGCCTAATGAACGCATCCGTGAGTCTCTGCTAACTTATTATTGCCTATTTTTTGCTCGCTTATTTTACTGTGATTATTACCGTAGCTTGCCCTAACCAAAAGAGAAGATAAGGCGCTATGGAAATCCAGAGAAAGAAATATCACATGGAAGAGAGAGCAGAAACAGCTCCGTGGAAAAGGTAGCCCAGATCGGGCTTTAAAAGAGAGGTCTGTTTCGCACAGGAGGGAGAAGAAAGGGCGGTTCGGGTGGGGATACACCAAAGGGTAGCTATTCAGAGAAGGGGGACCGGTAGAAGAGAAGGAACCTGGAAGAAGACCGCCCCCCATCCCCCCGCCGTACAGATCTTGAAGGACACGTTCCACCAGGCTAAGAAGTGCAGACTTTGTTCGGTGGGCGTTGAGGGTTTCCTGAATCCCCCCAAAAGTGGGTGCACAGAGTCAGCAATTAAACACACTTAAGCAAGCCCTTGTTCGATGAACACATCAGATCGAACATGAGATCAGAGGAGGTGAACTGCATCTCCCTTTTGCGTTCTTGGGACTTTTGGCCAGAGAACATTCAGGTTTAAAAACACAAAAGGACAAGAAGATGGATATGTCATCTCAAGGGGCACCCACGAGGGTCAGCTGGTTCCTCAGACAGTGCCCCCCCTCTTCTTCTGTTCTTGGGGGGCAGAGGGTTCTCACCTGCCTGCCAAAAACGTGACACAGAACACATGAGCTCCAGCTTCCCGGCAGACTGACCTTAACACTGAAACGAAAGCATGCAAACGAAAGGCAAAAATCTCGGGAAAGGACATCTGGAGGACGAAGTGCCCCTCCTCTTGAGCTGACACCTGCTGCTGACTGAACACAGGAAGGAGCCACGCTCCCCGACGAGAAAGCAGCTAAGCCACTAATCCCCCAGGGTCCTTGCAGCCGTGGACAAGGCTGCAGACGCACCACCACGTCCCCGCCGGGAGCCAGAAACCCAACGGCAGGCCGGTTAACGGCGGCCAGCGAGGTGACAGCTGCAGATCGTCCAAGATGGCAGCACGCTAGAACGACCCGACCCACAGCAGCAGGGGAAGGCCAGCTGCCGAAAACTCACCCCTCGCCCGCCCTTGAGAAGCTGCCAAGAAACCACTGCCCCAGAACAGGAGGTGCGTGGCTAAGACGTTCGCGCTGTGCTGCACCCATCTGGACGGACGGATGCTTAACAGAGAAGCTTCCAGGCCCTGGAGCCTCATCAGCGGATGAGACGGGAGCAGGAAAGCCCGGCCTTGGCTCAACCTTGCCACAACTTAGCTGTGTGACCTGGAGCAGCCGACCTGACTTCCCTGGATGTCAGCTGCCTCCACTGTGAAAAAGGCAGGCTGGATTCATCTCGAGCATTTAAGTTATTCCATGTCAACCATCAACAGCTCCCTGCCGGCAGGGGGCTTACATTCCAATCAGGATTTTTCTTAGGTCATTTTCCATTATTCTAACTTTCCTTCTTCTGCACAAATAATTCTATAACGGGGCGCCTGGCTGGCTCGGTCTTGATCTCGGGGTCGTGAATTCCAGGCCCACGTTGGGCGTAGAGATTACTTAAAAACAATAGTAAATAATTCTATAACACTGATACCAGCGAACGATTGCAGGCACTACTTTGCATCAGGCTCCCAGCAAAGAACTCTGCATACACGCTGAAAATCACTCCACGCTGGGCACTACACCCCTGTTTTAAAGAGGAGGAAACTGAGGCCTGGAGGGGCTCATGTGATGTGCCCACCGGTCACCCAGCTGCGACTGAAGGCAACTGGAAAGAGGATGAAGAAATGAGATCTCCGTTGATCAACAGATAAGGTTCTGGCCTCTAAAACCTAAGACGGTAAATGGCAACTCGGGGGGGAGTGGAGAATGCTTTATTCCACACGAGGAGAATCAGGGCAGACGGGGAGTTACGCCCAGACTCACTCAGGCCAGAAGATGTTCGGCAGCCTCCTGGTTTTTCCGCACGAGAAAAAGAACCCACAGGCCTGAGCAAAAGTCTTCCAGGCAGCCAACGCTTCTGCCCAAAGGGACTGACAAAATGATATGACATGATTGATCCCAATCAGCCCCGTTTCTCCAACGGCTTTAAATTAAGTCATCTTTTTAGAACAGCACGACCATTTTAATTTTTTAAAAGACAGAGAGGAGGAACCTCTTCCATTTTTTACAAAATGAAATAATCATCCAGAGAAATAGGAAGATACAGAACGGACCTATCATCTTCTGATCAAAATGTACTTCACTAATTAACGGCCACTAGTCTCCAAAGAGTCGCCCCTCGACTAGTTAATAAAGCCCCATTATACTTCACTTGAGATGTGAGCATTTACGTCGCAAAGGGGGGATAATGAACTGCAGGATTCAAAACCCTTCCTTCGGGTCGCTCATTAAAATTCTGGTCAAAACGGATTTTTATTTATATGATACATTAAAGAATATTATGACAGTACTAATGTGAAATCTGTTCTTCACTGCCACGGATTTTCTTTCGTATTAAGTTACAGTTTCTTTCCACTAGTCTTGTTTTAACACCTCCACGACTATTTCTCTGGCGGGTGCTAGCAAAAAGGGACAGCCAGAAAGCAGAGAAATGCATGTCAACTGAAACGCTGGCTGACGTATCATTTACAAGCTCCTCGCCCAGCCCTCGACGGGGGACAGCGGTGGGGGGGGGGGGGGGGCGCACAGTTCACCTCACACTGGGACCCTAACACATACACACAGAAGTTTTATTGAAGGGGGATAAACAAAAACTAAATAAGGCTTGACTTAAAGTTCTATACTCCTGCCAGCCGGGTTTTGGCTTCTCCAACACTAACTTTGGTCTGAAATCCCCATGGTTGGGCTCAAACTCTATCGGAAAATAACCGTTGACAAGGAAGGCACTTTCTCCCCACCCTGCCCCAACTCCCAACCAGCACAGGCCTCTTTTGCCAAATCCCCAGCCGCTCCCCTGGAGTTGAGCAACCCCAGAACCGTGTGAAAGGATGCCCTCGGGGGTCGGATGGAGACACACTGCCAGACAGAGTCACACAATGGGATGACATCACAAGGGATGGGTGAATCACCCAACCAGGGAACTTCAAAGGGCGTGCTGGCTGTCGTGCCCCTCGAAGCCCGATGACCTCTCTGAGCTGCCTCCTCTGCCGTAAGGGACAGGTGATACTCCTAGATGCCCTCCACGCCCCACAGCACACAGGATCGCACACTGGGCGAGGGGCTAGGTTGCCTATACACCGCTTCTCAACCCACGTGTGCCTCAGTTTCCTCATCCACAAATTGGACATAACACTAATACCCACCCTCACAGGACATGGGTGAAGACGAAGTGAGTTCGCATACACACTGTCCCTACAACAGTACCTGGCACATAAATTCAGATGACACCAGCATTATTACGAGGCCTCTCGTGGGGACTGGGGTGACAGCCTAACAGAGCTAAGAGTCAAAACAGCAGGTAACACCTACGGTATCACCACCACATTCCAGGTCTTCCTTTCTGGAAGCACCTAACCTTCATTAACTTATTTAATCCACGCAAAAACTTGATGAGACGGGGTAAACGAGGTTCCAAGAAACCAAATGATTTGCCCAGATTCACACAGCTAATGAGCGGCATGGCCAGGATCCGAACCCCAGCTGTTGAGTCTGAAAACAGTAAGAATGACGATTAAACCGACAAAAACAACGGGAATGGTGGAGATGAGGAGTTAGGAGGTCCTCACCCTGTGCCACACACCCTGTGTGTGTCCTCTTTTATTCCTCACAAAACCTGCTGAGAGAGCTACTCCCATCACTGCTATTATACAGAGGAGCAAACAGACTGGGGAAGGTGGTTTGCTCCGTGTCTCGGGACCTGGGGATTCAGATGGAGATGATGGACAGGAAAGTCCTTTGTAAACTGTGTCATAAAAAGCAAGGTATTGTTACGCAATCCCTAGAACACCATGGAAAGATGTCTTCCCCCACCTGGTATAATGTTTGCTCACATCCAAAAGTCTGACAATCCGCCTAAAACATCCCAGACTCCAGGCTGGGGGCGGGGAAAGGTGCACACCTTGACAAGTTCGAGAAATAGTCTGTCTCGTTTTCAAGTTGAATGCCTCGCTGAAAAGCCAAATGCCAGAGTATGTTAAATTGCAATATAGCCTTCTTGGTTTAAAAAAAAAAAAAAAAAAAAAGTGGCAGGGGGTGAGGGGCGGGGAAACAACAGGGAAGAGAAAACAGGTCAAACCCACGGTTTGACCAAGTCAGGGATTTTTCCAGTTTCCCTCTAGGGTAATCTGATCCTAGTTCTGGCTGATCAAATGACTAACCTGGAAATTTGAAGATTCACCCTTATGGAAGAAACAGTAATTCTTCCAAACCCAAGAAATCCTGCTAGTTCTGGAAGCCTCTGAAATGTCAAGGATTGCATACAGTTTGAAAAGCAACCTTTAAACAGGTAACAGTTCCAAAGTTTGTGCTCTGTACGGAAAAAAAATCTAACCTCTTTGCTTCATTAATTGCTATTCTTTGCTTACTTATTAGGAAAAAAAGTCTTAAGAAAGTATTTTGCCATATATACTTAAGAGATTTGCGTTTCCTTCGAAAGACAAGAAAGGAAAAGAAAAATTATATGGAAAAAAAAAGGAAGGAAGAAAAAGGAAGGAAGGAAGGAAGGAAGGATCACATGGCAAGGTCTAAACCTGAAATTCTCAAAATCTCATCCACAAATGCTAACATTTTTCTTCATTAAAGTTCTTCATCCCTCCCTTGACACAATTAAAAGCTTGCACTTCTGGGAGACTATGCTTGAAGAAATAAGCTGAATTTTCAAAAGCCACAGCCCTTTCCCTTTGTGACCTAGAATCAAGAAGTTTTGCCAGTTACCCTCTCCCTAGAAGAATGCCAAGGCCACAAGACACAGAAAAAGTCTCTCCTGAAATTATACAGGGAAGAAAAAAGTGTAATTAAAACGTGCAATTGTAACACATAAGCCTGTACATTTCACCTCGAGTTCCATGCAGCTCAGCTCTGTTCTCAAAGCCAGAGCTGGCGAGCCCCGTGGAAACCACACACTTGTGACAAAGTGAAGGCCTATCTCGATCCCCGAAGCAAATCCTGTAGTACCACTTCTCCAAGGTTCCGTCCTCAGGACTTGTCCCCCAGGCCCTGGCACTCGCAGGAAGAGCAGCACTGTTGGTTTCCAGTGGGCCCTGAGTGATCCCTCCCACCTGAAACCAGAACATCCACTGCCTCCTCTGTCAGATTTAGGGCTTCGTGGGTCTACGAAGTTGTTTCCAAGAAAAGACAAGCTGTTGACTCAAATTCTACTCCTCTCCATAAACTCCACGTTGCAAGTCCTCAAAAGAAGAACCCTCCAAAAAAGACTCACAAGCAAATGTCCAAGTTTTCCTGATATGATCTTGGCAATGCTCAAAAAATAAATAGAGGGTTTGCATAAATATTGCAACAGATGGAGCTCTGTCCTCCCGCGAAGGATCAGGGTTGGCCCTGCCC
Source organism: Acinonyx jubatus (assembly GCF_027475565.1). NCBI lineage: Eukaryota > Metazoa > Chordata > Mammalia > Carnivora > Felidae > Acinonyx > Acinonyx jubatus. Next base: position 28,835,353 of record NC_069397.1, read on the forward strand.
CCTGTTGGATGCTCAGAACCCACCTCGGGAGGGCTAGACTGCAGACGCACACGGTTATCTGGCGGAGAGCTCCTTGCCCGGGCCTGGACTCTCACAGCCACAGGCTGGTACCCTGAAGGAACTGAGGGCACCAGGTTTTAATGCTTCATTGCCAGTACTCTGAAATCTGAAATCCTTGGCGACCACCTCTGAGCGCTAAAATCCTACTACTGATTCTCCTACTTACCTTGGGTTGCGCCCGACGAGGAAATGCAACTTTGGGGTCGATCTGGGGGAATAAAAAGGGAAAAGTGAGAGTCAGTTCCAGTATTTGGAGACAGGGAAAAAAAATTATGATTAATCACCTAATTATTAATCACTCATTTCTCAGGCTTATAACCCAGCTTTTAGTAACCGCCTCAGGCCACTCAAAAAGTTCCTTAAGCTTTGATCCAAACTTTACTCATCCCTCCCACAATGTAACAAATAAAGCTAGCCTTTCTAAATGCCCTACCACGTATTTCAATGTGTGATGCTCCTAATAAATTAGATCCCACATGTTCTTATTTAAGCAAACGCTTGTCTTCCACAGGCACTGGGCATTGAATGGTTACTTTCATCTAATTTGCATCTCCCAGCCATGGGAGAAGAGATGGGAACATCATCGTTGAAAAAAAAATTATAACCTGAAAAAATAAACGTAAGTTTCAGCAGTAGGTAACTGGATAGTACATCTTCTCCCAGGTGATAACTAAACAAGGCAGGTGGGAAAGGAGATTCCCAAAATTCTTTTAAATCCTCAACATCCAAAAACTCTCCAAAGAGATCCAACACGATGCTCGACTTGAGTTCATTCATTCGTGTTGGCAAAAGCATGGTTACCTGAGTTGACCAAAAAGATAGCTCATTCTGTATTAGACCTCGAGGGAAAGCAGGTGTCAAAAACTATTAGTTCTTAAGAAATAATAATAAGATAAAAAGAAATACATGAGCTAAAACCACCTGGATTTTAAAAACCACACGGGGTAAGACTCCATGAGCAACCAACCTCAAATTACAAAAGTAAGGAAGGCCATCATGGGGAGAGGGTAAAAAAAAATTACTGAAAAAAAGAAGTTAGAATCTAGTGTATCGATCAGGATATTCCTCTTACCCCAACCCCAATCGGAATGGAAAAACATTCTCTACCCCAGATCAAATGCAGAACCCATGATTCTCAATCAAGGAATGGCTTTAAAACTCAAAACAATTCCCACGGAAACACTTGAAATCTAATAGGCTGATTGCAGGTGGGGGGAGTTGTTGGATAGAAACTATGGGCAGGGAAAGAATAAAAAAATTCCCCATTACTGGTTTTCATTAGATTTCTAAATATCACAAATCTTTGGGTAAAACTCAACACAGAATATTGCTACAAGTTGATTTAGAGGCTCTGGCTTTCATAGTACAATTTTCCCCTTTTAAAATGTAAACCTGAACCTTGTTTTCAGTTCTGTCATTGAGGGGGTTGGAATAATGCTTTGGGGAAAAGCACAGAGAAGGGGGAAGGCACACCAGATAGTTCTTGCTCCCAGACTTATATCCCTTAGGACATCCCAGCAGTTAAGACATACAAAGATTTACTACTTTTATGAAGGTAGTTTACAGACCTAACAAAAATCCACAGCATGTTTTTTTACCTTTAAACATCACCTGAGAAATGAGAGATTACTTTTCAAAAACTAAAACAGACAAAAGTCTCTGATCTAGGAAACTACCCTTTCATCAAGATTAACATTACCGCATCTACAGGTGTATTCAGCACTGACTAGAGCTGTCTACAAGAGAAATACAACAGGTGTGGATTTTCCATTCTGTTGACCAAACATTAAGACAGATCCGTCTTTTTATAAACACTCCCCCAAACTACTGGGTTTTTGGTTTTTTTTGTTTTTTTGTTTTTTTTTTTTTTGGCTGACCAGCACAAAATTGCAGTAAGAAGTCACCTTGTTTGTGCAGAAAAAGGTGAGGGACGTGTTGGGAGAGAGACCCGAAGCTGGGGGAATAGGGAACAGTGAAGAAAGTGAAACACTCAAGAAACATCTAAAATTACAAACACCAAAGCCAATTCAGAATGCCCATATCGTGTGTTGTGAAAACAGCATGTTATACCACCAGGCAAGTTCGAGGTCTTCAGTGTGCAAAGTAGGCACTCTGAAATCTCTCAAGGAGGGCACAGGTCAAGACAGGTATGGCAAATCCCAACCTTTTGCACATCCCTGTCAACTATTTTCTTTTTTTTTTTTTTTTAATGAACAACAAAAACAAAAACAAAAAAACTACCAAAAATTAAAACATTAGTTAGTTAGGTACAGCTCTACTTACTGTAGCTACAAATCCTCTAGGAAAAGACTAGGGTACTATTTTGGATGTGAATGGCCGTTACCTAAACAAAGCTTTTAAGGTAACGTAAACAAGATCCTCGTTTCCATGTCAATAAACCAACCGCTTCTGCCTCCTGCACTGAACGTTGAAACAAAGTCAAAATCTAGGTTATACTAAAGAATAGTGACCAAAACATATCCACAAACAATTAGGGAGGGAAAACCACAGGCTTTGCACCTGATACTGAGCGCTATGACCCACCAACCACCATAGAAACCAAATACTATTTCTCTTACCCGGGGTAGGGAGAGGGAGTGAATAATAAATTCCTGAATTTGCCTTCAAATATTTTCCTTTTTAATTCTGCTAGCTTTTTGAAACGTCTAGCCAAGAAGTTAAGGAGGAAAAAAAAAATTTCTTCAGACACTCATTATCACCCTACAAATGACTGTCCCTAAAATTAAATTATCTAAAAGCACAAAAAGGCTGGGCTGCAAGTTATGACAAGTCCAGCACAATTAATAAAGCAACTTAAAATGTGTGGGGGTCCTGTCTTTGGGGGTAGGGACCTCTGATCAGAGAAAGAGGGTAAATTTGCAAATAAATTCACTTGCACCAAAGGTGGCCAGGTTTCTTTTCTTTTTCTTTTTTTTTTTTCCATTTCCCCTCAATGTAAAAGCCAAAAGGGACTTCAAAGATCACTCTGTTCCACTCCTGTATTTAACAGAAAAGGAAACTGAGGCCCTGGGGCAGGGAATAACTTGCCCAAGTTCATAAAGGGAAGCTGGGACTAGAACTTGACCCCTTGCCTTGCCCCACTACCCACCACAGAGAAGAGTGGTCCCAAGCGGCCCAGCACTGCATCCCAGTGTCACCTCAGGGACCCTGCTTTGGCAGATGTATAAAAACTGTGGGGAAATTCTAATAGAGGTAAAGGGAAAGGGGAGAGCCACAAAGCCACCACAGGGGTCTAAATAGAACACCACGAGCTCCCCCCTGCATTATATTTACTGCTATATACTAGTATCTTTCTTCCCTTCCTCTTCTAATCTCTACCGAGAGACCTTCCCCCTCTCAACACTGGACTCTGAAACCTTCTAACGCTATAAAAGTATCCACGTTCAAAATAAAGGATCTGAAGGGCGGGGGGGAGCAAAAACAAATCACTTGGAAACCCCAGGCCTTATCAGTCTTAGATTTCACTCCATCTGGAGTCACCCGCTGGACGCCCAGCTTGGCTCTGTGAGGTCTCTCCTCCTCAAACCACATTCCAAATCCGAAGTGCCCCAAGAGGAACCTGTTGCCTGAATTTGTGATTAGCGCCCCCTCGCCGTCTTCCCGTCCCCGGTCCCTCTCGGCTGGCCACGGAGCGGGCTGTGCCTTCTAAAAGCCAGTTCCCACAGCCACAGTTGGTAACGCGTGCTATGCTCGGCTGACAAAGAAAAGTTGCCTTTGCTCTGTGAAGTAGTTTCTCTGCAGGGTCCCTGGGCCCCGATAGATAGCCTCTCCCCAAGCCCACCCCTCCCCCAAGCCTTCGCTCCGGAGCATCTGGAGCTGCAGTGGGACAGGCTCTAAAAAGAAAACCCCAAGCCCAGCCATTGCAGCAAACTTTAGAGCCAACTCGCAAGCCCTGCTTATAAGTACCCAGTTCTCAGCACAGAAGCAAAAGAAAGCACTGTCCCTTTAAATGGGGCTGTCAATGCCCAGATCGGTCCTGAGCAGGGGCAAACAACAACAACGACGACAGAAAGCAACCTACCGTCTTGGAATCTAACTCATGGTGGGGCTGACCTAATACTTTATCTACACTTGCTGGGTCTGCGAACGTGACGAAACCGAAGCCTCTGAAATGAGACAAAGAGGGAGAAAAACAAACAAGAAAATGTGACACCATTGAAAGCAACAAGGAGTGAGCCCTAATGCAGAATGGAGAGCAAAAGTTGCCCCCTCGGACCCCCACGTCCCACAGCCCTCCCCCAATTCCCCTCCACCCCGCAAGAAAACACATCAAGGTTAATGGGGGAAGTGGAACGGGGGCAGGGCGGGTGGAGGTAACTTGGAAAATGCCGGTGTCTCCACTCTTTCGCCACCTCAGTTTCCTCTCCTCCTCCCCTTCCCTTCTTAACGCTTTGTTTTATTCCCAAGAAAACCTGGCACTCGGCACTCGGAAGAGATTCATGCAGCTTTCTCAAAGGGGCTTAAGAGTTTGGGGAGCTGGGAGTGTGGGGAAAGCATATATTAAAAAAAAAAAAAAAAACTATGTAGAAAGTGAATGAAGCTGAACGTCATCTTAAACAGGAGAAAAAAGAAGCGACGGGAAAATGACTTAAAGCGGGGAGATGGACATCTCTGTATCCAGAGTTCAACCCCAATTAACAATAACCTTTGGGGTTATGGGGGCGGGGGCGGGGGTGGAATAGAGCGACGTTCGAAACCAGCCACATGCCTGAGCCCCATTCTAAATCCGCTTAGCTACTTCCGAAGACACCTCCAAAAATAACACTTAAACTTTGTTCTAAAATAAAGACAAAATCCAGAAGGGAATGGTTTACCTGGAGCGTTTCGTAGTGGGATCTCTCATGACCATACATTCTCTAATTTCTCCAAATTTGCTAAAATAGTCTCTAAGGCTATCTGTAGAGAGAGAAAGAGAGAGATGGGGGGGGGGGGGGAGAGAAGGTGTGGAAAAAAAAAGCAATGCAAATTTTGATCAAGGACAAAAACCAAAAGTAGTTTTCTGTTGTTATTCTGTTTTGTTTTTGCATTTTTTGCACACGCGGGGGAAATTCGGCAACAGAGGTCGCGTAGAGGGCTCGGAAAGGATTTGCTATTTAAAAAAATAACCTTGCACAGGAGAAGTGGGGAGCCAATGGCGGGGGGGGGGCTCTTACACCGGGATAACAAAGAGCAATAAAGAAGCCAAGAAGGGGGGGACCCAGACGTCCCCCCCTCCCTCCCTTACCTGGTGAGGTCTGCCAGCTCAGTCCACCGATAAACATTTTACTAGAGGGAGAAAACATAACAGAAGTGAGCACCGATGTCAGATCGGCCATTTTGACGTGTAACTTACAAAAGCTAAAAGGAAAGCGGGGGGGAGCGAGCGAGCGAGAGCCGGGAGGTGGGGTGGGGGAGAAGGTGACGGCGAAATGCAATTCAAAGGTGTGTAACTTCCACGGGGGGGGCGCGCGGGAGGGGAGGGGGGGCGCGGGAGATGCCCGGCTCCGCGCACCGCCGTCCCCGCCGCTGCAAGGAGAGCGAGCCCGAGGCGGCGCGGTGGGCAGCGGCTGGAAACTTACCCGGGGTCGTGCTGGGAGTCGTTGGCGCTGCCCGAGGTGCCTTGGCTCCCATTTGCCTCCATATCTGAGCCCCCCCGCCCCCCCACCCCCAAAAAACCGAGCCCCACAGCGATCCGAGCGGAGCGGCGGCCGGCTCCGAGCCCCGAGATCTCCCGCTCCCTCCTCCCCCTCCTCCTCCCCCCCGCCCGGGCTCCTCCGAATCTCTCAGCGAGCGGCGGAGCCGGGGCAGCGGCGAGAGCCGTCACACGTGGGCTCGGCTTAGCTCAGCCCCGCTGCTCGCACACCCCCCCCGTCCCCGCCCCCCCGGCCCATCCCCACCTCTCCCCCTCCTCCTCCCCACCCCCATCTCCTCCTCCTCCTCCTCCCCCTCCTCCCCGGCGCACGTGGGGCGGAGTTCTAGAACGTCGTGTAACCAATGCCGGTGACGTCACGCACCCCGGTGCGGCCCCCGCCTGCCCGCGCGCGCACACTCGGCCCCTCGCGGCCGGACCCACGGGGGCGGTGCGCGAACCCCGCGGCCGGAGGCGGCCCCGCCTCCAGCCGGGCAGGGCGCAGGGCGAGGGGGAGCGCACCCCGACTTCCCGGGATCACATGGGCTGCGGGGGGCGGGTGGATCGGGGGAGGGGGAGGCGCGGGGAACTCGCCGCCACTCCTCGCTCGGGCATGGGAGGAGACGCCCCCCACCCCCTCCAGTTCGGCCTCTTCATTCAAGTTCGCCGCCCCAGCCACCGGGATCCGGGGATGGCACCAGCCGCCCGGCCGGCTCTGCGCCCTTTTTCCAGCCACCGCGCAGAAATTTAGGTCAAGGACGTCGGGATCAAACCCGAACCCTGGCGCTCCTCGGCGGGCCCCGGAAACCCCCCAGGATCGGGCAGCTTCAGGATTGCGGAGACCCTCCCGCACAAACACCAGCCACAAGTTTTATTTTCCTTTCGCGCTGGAAGTTCTCTCTGGCTCTCGCTCCACACCGGCACGTCTTGCGCCGCTCCCCGCCCTTCCCCGGCAGAGGTACGAATCCGTGCCGGGGAAAGGTTATTTTGGAACTTTGAGAAACTGACGCGATTCCAGTGGTGAGAAAGTGCCGAAGGAGGGGTTTCCGCGTTAATCATACGGAGTTTAAAAAATATAATAAAATAGGTTTATAGGGGTCAAGGTCAAATGATTGGGGTTCAAAGCAAATTTTTGTATATAGTGAGAAATCGTTTTGAGGCATCTTTGGGATGGCTGGGAAGGGTGGTTATTTTCAGGAAACCCGTCTCCAACTGGTTCGTTACATATTTTCACTGTCTCTATGCCGTATGTGGTTGAAATAGCCCGGGACCCCCACCACCTGGGGAGGTAGTTAAGGGTAGCAGAAGGCTTCAGACACACACCCCCTAGCTACCACCTTGGTAGCAACGTGGTGTCGCACAGGTCCTGGTACACAGTAGGTGCTTAATAAATATTCGTTTCACCCCTTCCCGCCCCGAAAACCCCAAAAAGACGATGCCTGCAGCTTCCCAAAGGCATCACACACTTCTCCAGCAGATTCCAGGCTGGCCAGATTCAGGCTGGATTCAATTTATGAGGTCTTGAAAACAATAAGGATACAATTATCCTTATTGTTTTAAATTATTACAATAAATTGACTTAATATGGCATGAGGGGCAACATAAAGTTGTGGTTCATCAAATACGCAGATTAATGTTAAGTATGAATTGATGCCCAATTAACACGTTCCCATTAATTTTCATAGGATTAGGACACAATGGAATACACTCAACACCAAAACTGTACCAGATTCACTGTGGGTCATGGGAAAGTGGAATATGTGGAGCCTTGGATGATCAGATTCTTAATCTCCCTGTCCTAAATTTGGGATAATTCCTCACTGACAGTATTGATGGGGGTGAGAGGAGAGATTGGAGTAAAGAAATAGAAAAGTCCATTTTTTTATTGCAAACCTATATGGGTTGTGCTTATTATCAGTCATTACTTAACTATGGTTGTTTTGAAGACACTTTAAAGCTTTAAACCACAAACCCAGGCATTTTCCCCATCGCTCCAAGCTGCTTCCCAAATCATCTGGGGTCTCATGTGATGATGGCCCAGTTGTTGTTATGGTCATTGTTTATTACGACTATTTTCCATAACAAAACGCAGACAACAGAGCTAGTTGGATTTCGTTGGGGATTTTTATACTAGAACCACAGACCATCTGAGGTAGAAAGCCTTTCCTGACCTAACCCCCTCATTCGACATCAAGGTCCCAGAGGAGCCAAGCTGGGCGGGCTACACCCCACCCCCACCAGTCAGCTCCTAAGAGGGGCTCTGGCCATCACTCTGATGCCCTTTGGCTCTGTTGCATGCATATTTATTCTGTCCTTCACAAGGCGAGAGTGGGGTGCCCTTGTTGCCTGTTGTAGACCTACACAAGCTGACACTGAGCTGAATTAAAACCCTGAGAGGGTCCAGCACTGCAATTACAAAGTCAGTGGTTGAGGGAGAGCTTGATCTTATATTTCCATTACTACATTGTTTTCACTTATTTATTTTTCATTTACAGGCGGTAACATTTTCTCTTCTTGGTCTGTAATTCTCTGAGTTTTTGACAAATGCATAGGAGGGAGCAGTCACCGCGATAACCAATCCAAGATGCAGAGGAGCTTCACTGTCCCCAAAAAATTCTCCCTTGCTGCGCCTTTGCACCATGTTATTTGTAATAATGTTATTCTTTGTTATACGTTTGTTTTCCAGGTCACTCACTTAATGCAGCCCCCAGGTCACGAGAATTTCAGCAGCACCATGTCGGTCCTGTACGCTCTCTACAGCCCTTGACACTGTTAGGTGCTCCCTTCTTGTAACTCACTCTTCCCTCGGCATCCTCGATGCCCACATTCTTTTGGTTTTCTTCCTACCTCTCCAGCCATTCCTTCTCCGTCTCTTTGCCCCGGTTCCTCCTCTGCCTTTCTTTGAAATAGTGGTGTTCATTCTCTCCCCTAGCTACCTACCCTCCCTGGATGAGCTCCTCTGAAGGGTGGGCTTAAATACTACTTACTTGCTGATGCCACTCAAATTAAAATCTCTGGCCTGCGGCGCCTGGGTGGCTCAGTTGGCTAAGCATTCCACTCTTGATTTTGGCTCAGGTCATGATCTCACAGTTCATGAGATTGAGCCCCACATCAGGCTCCGTGCCGACAGTAACTTGGGGCTTCTTCTGTCTCTCTCTCTCTCTCAAATAAATAAATAAACTTAAAAAAAAAAATCTTTGGCCTAACTTCTCCACAGAACTCCAGGCTCTGGTTAATTTCCTTTCGCTAACTCCGCTTAGCCTTCCTGTGAGTACCCCAGACTCAACGTGCACGTCCCAAATCACATGCATGCTTTTTCCCCCTGAATCTAAGACTCTCTTAAAATTCATTATATGAATCAACAGAACCCCAGTCATCCTAGAGACAAGGTTGGCCCTTCTCCAGGTTGACGCCTTCCCATGCACGATCATGAAGGTGTGTAGGTTTCACTTCTTAAGTATCTCTCAAATTCATCTTCCCTGCTACTGCATCCCAAATCTCCCACTTGAGCCCCTGTGATAGCCTTCCAAGCATTCTTCCCACACCATTTCTTCCTCCACTAATATGCCAGGAAAGCTTTCTCTGACCTCTCTGACCCGGTCAAATCCCCCTTGGTAGGCCCTGTTATCCTGCCAGAATGTCCTCTATGTACCTAAACCTGTGCAATCATTTGCTTTGTCCCTCACCTTCTCCACCAAAACATAAGCTCCCGAGTGTCTCTGCTCTCCACATATTAGCACAGTGCCTATCAGTGCATGGTTGACACTCACTAAGTATTTGTTGAGCAAATGAAAGAAAGGAAGGGGGGAAGGAAGGGAGGGAGAGAGGGAGAGGGAGAGAAAGAAAGAGAAGAAAGAAGAAAAGAAAGAAAGAAAGAGAATGGAAGGGAAGGGAGGAAGGAAGAAAGAGAAAGAAAGAGGAAAGAAAGAAAGAAAGAAAGAAAGAAAGAAAGAAAGAAAGAAAGAAAGAAAGAAAGAAAGAAAGAAAGAAAGAGAGAAAGAAAGTCAACATCTAATTCAGTTGCAGGATTTTTTGTATCAATGTCCGTAAGTCACATTGGCTGCAATTTTCCCTTCTTGTATTGCCTTTGTCTGGTTATACTGGCCTGATAAAGTGAACTAGTAAATGTTTCTTCTTTTTTCATTTTCTGGAACAGTGTGTATACAATTGGAATTATGTGTTCCTTGAGTGTTTGGTAGAACTTCCCGGTAAAATGTCTGGGTATGGAATAAACATTTCCTAGGTTGATTTCTACGGATTCCATTTCTTTAGTGGCTGTGGATCTCTTTAGGTTTTATATTCTTCTTGAGTCAGTTCTTAAACATTGTATTTCTCAAGGAAGTGATTCATAGCAACTAGGTTTTCAAATGTATTAACAAAACGCTGTAGATAGTTTCCTCAATATATTTGAAACATCGCCGCATCTATCTACAGTGTCCGTTTTTTCCTTCCTAGTATTATTGCATATGTGTCTTCCCTTTCCTGGATCAGTGGTGCTAGAGATCTCTATTTCACTTGTGTGTTTTCTGTCTATTAGTGGTTTCAAAGAACCAGCTTTTACTTTGGCTAATACTACTTTTTGGTTTTATTGACTTTTGTTTTTATAAATCGTTCCATATCTTTCTTCTCTTCTTGTATGTAAGAATAAGAGCACATACCATATACAAGAATATATACCACATGTAAGAACATAATATATGTTGCGTATTATTAATATACATCTTATTTCTTCTGCTCTCTTTGGGTTTATTCTGTTGCTGCTTAAATTTCTTTTTTTGAATTGGTGGCTTAAGTACTTAATTTTCAGCCTTCTGTTTTCTGATTGTAACATGTAACTATGGATTTCACTCTGAGTACCACTCAAAGTACATTCCACAAGATATAGAGAATTTTTATTATCATCATAGGCAAAGAATATTTAGATTTCAAGTATGATTTCTTCTTTGCCTCAATACATGTGTATCTCTGTATTTCTAAACATAAGTTTTTTGTTTTGATTTTTAGTTATATCTAACTTAACTGAATTATGGTCAGAGAAGGTGGTCTGTATGAAGCAGAATCTTTGTTATTTGTTGGGATTCTTTGTTATTTGTTATTTGCCAAAAGGTCAGTTTTATAAGTATTCCATGTGCTTTTGAAAAGAATGTGTATGTTGGGGTGCCAGATAGGCCCTGTGTCAGGCTCTGTGCTGACAGCTCAGAGCCTGGAGCCTGCTTCGGATTCTGTGTCTCCCCCTCTCTCTGCCCCTCCCTTGCTTGTGTTCTCTCTGTGTCTCTCAAAGAATGAATAAATGTTAAAAAAAATTTTTTTAAAAAAAGAATGTATATGCCTTAACTATTAAGTGTGGCATTCTATATAGATCTATTAAATCAAGCTTGTTAATTGTTATACAGATTTTCTATACCCTTACTAATATTGTCTGTTTGATCTATCACTTCTGATCAAAATCTCTTTATGTGACTGAATTTGCCAATTTCTCCTAAAAAAAACTCTCAAATTTTTATTTCTCTGTATTTTAAAGGTATGTGATAAGGTATGTCAAAAAGGGCTGTTTACATTTTATTTCTCTTACTTTTTGCTTTATGTATTTTGAAGCTATGTTATTAGGTACATATAAACTTAGATATACTGTTTTTCTAGTGAATCGTGTCTTTAATGTATACAGTTGACCCTTGAACAACACAGGTTTGAACTGTGCAGGTCCACTTATATGCAAACTTTTTCAATAAATACAGTACAGTACTGTGAAATTACTGTGTATTTTCTCTTCCTTATGATTTCTTTTTTTAAATTTATTGTTCTTGAGGGACAGAGAGAGGGGGGACAGAGGATCCAAAGCAGGCTCCATGCGGACAGCAGCCAGCCTGATGAGGGGCTCAAACTCAGGAACTGCAAGATCATGACCCGAGCCAAAGTCAGATACTCAACTGATCGAGCCACCCAGGTGCACCTCCTTATGATTTTCTTGATAAAATTTTCTTTTCTCTAGCTTACTGTATTGTGAGAATACAGTATATAATACATATAACATGCAAAGTATGTGCTAATTGGCTGTATATGTTACCTATTGTAAGAATACCATTATAATATAACATACAAATATGTAATTGTGTTATTTATTGTAAGAATATGGTATATAACATATATACAGAATGTGTTAATTGACTGTTTATGTCTTCCAGTAATAGTGGGCTGTTAGTAATTAAGTTTGGGGGAGTCAGAAGTCATACACAGATTTGCAACTGCTCAGGGAGTCCTCGCCCCTAACCCCTGCATGGTTCAAGGGTCAACTATACACAAATGATCTTTAGCCCTAGTGCTTTTGGCTTTAAAGTCTGCTTTGCCTGGGAAATATATAACTACTCCATCTTCTAATTAGCATTTGACTAGCCTATCTTTTTCCATCCTTTGTTTTCCACCTTCCTGTGTCTTTAAGTTTTAGGTGAGTCTCATGAGAACAGCACATAGCTGGATCTTGTTCATTTATTTATCTGACTGGTAAAGTTTTATCCACTTACATTTAATGTGATGTTTTTAATGAAACTTAGGGGCGCAACAGTGTATTAGTCATAATCTCTGGGATTAACACACTATCATCATTGGTGTATGAACACTGGTAACCCTGTTATTCAATTCGAGAACGAAAGCAGTAACAACGACTTACAAGTACCTGTATGCTTCTCCTCTATCTTTTCCTTCATCTGAAGCAATGACTAATCTCAATCTTGTATTTATTATTCCTTTACTCTTAAAAATTTTTATCAAAATGTTGTCACATGCTTATTTTAAATCAGTATGAAATTTTTCTGAGATTTAGGTTTTTTATCCAATGTAACATTGTCACAATTCAGCTAGATTCTTGCATCTGGTTGTAGTTCACCCTTCTTTGTGGTTGTATAGTATTCTGTTGTATGATTCTCCCACAGTTTATTCTGCCCATTATCCTATCACAGGCCTTGGGGTTATTCCAATTTTTTGCTGTTATGAGCAGGGCTATAATGAACATTCTCGTCTTCTGATGCATGTGGACAGGAATTTTTCTTTGCAACAATGACTGGGTCATAAGGTATATGAAAATAAAACTGTACAGTATAATGCTAAGCAATTTTCTAGACTGCTGTTTCAATTTGTGCTCCCGCTGACAACATGTAAGAGAACCGATCGATCTACTGATTTCCAACGTTTCGGAATTTATGTCTTTAATCTCATTTTGCACCTTTTGTTTATTCTTTGTCTTAAGTTTTTTGTTTACTTCCTTTCTGTCTATTGAATCGATCGAGAATTCTTTGTTCCCCTTTCCTCTTAATTTAGAAGTTGTAAATTCCATTTCCAGTCTTTTGGTGGTTATTTTACAATTTTTAACATACACGCTTAATCCATCCCTCCTAAAACTATACCGTAAATTGGGGCGCCTGGGTGGCTTGGTCAGTTAAGCGTCCGACTTCGGCTCAGGTCATGATCTCACGGCCCGTGAGTTCGAGCCCCGCGTCGGGCTCTGTGCTGACCGCTCAGAGCCTGCAGCCTGTTTCAGATTCTGTGTCTCCCTCTGTCTCTGCCCCTCCCCTGTTCATGCTCTGTCTCTGTCTCAAAAATAAATAAACGTTGAAAAAAAAATTAAAAAAAAAAAAACTATACCGTAAACTAAGAATGATTCCATTTCCATTACAACCTCCCTCTTACATGTTAGTGTTGCTTGTTATTTTGGACCCACCTGCTTCTAATACGCCTATGTTGGATCACTACTGTCATTTTGGTTTTATGCAGTTCTTGTCTAGATTTGCCCAGGTTTACCAAATTGTTCACCTTTGTTTCTGGCGTACCATTCTTTTTTTTTTTTTCTTTTTTTTTCTAGTTACCAGCCCTTTTCCTTGAAACATATCTTTTAGTAGGACTTCCAGGGAAGTTATTGAGTCACCTGCTTTCTCCACGAATATAAAATGGTCTTACTGTACTCTCGTCCTTGAATGATGATCTCTTTGGGGATAGAATCTAGATCTAATGTTGTTTTACCCCCAACACACTTCTTATTGTTTCTCTGTTGTGGAGACGTTTGCTGTCAGTCTACATGTAGATTTCCTTTGTAGGTAATCTGGCTTTTCACTCCAGATTTAAGATTTTCTCTTTGCTTTTGGCTTCCTGCAGTCTTACCGTGCTGTGTTTAGGTGTGAATTTCTTTTTATTTACCTAGTTCAAGATTCATTGCATATCCCAAATCTTAGGATTCATGTTTTGTTTTGTTTTGTTTTGTTTTGATCAAATCTGCAAACCTTTCTGTCATTGTCTATTTAAGTCCTGTGTCCCCTAATTCTCTCTATTCTCTCCTTCTGGTACCTGTATTAGGTGTATGATATGCCCCCCCCCTTTCGAGGCAACATACCCTGAACCTTTCTTTCAGACTTTCCTTCACTTTGTCTCTCTGTGATGATTCCTGGGCAATTACCTCAGATTCATTTGCATTTTTTTTCTTCAGCTGTGGCTACTCTGTTGTGTAACCCTTCCACTGAGTTTCATTGCAGTGACAGTATACGCCATTTCCAGAGGTTCTATTTAGTTCTCTTTCAGATCCACCTTTTAAAAAATACTGTTATTTTCTCATGGTTCCAAATGTTCTTTTATGTCTTTAATAATTTTAAACTTAATGTAGAGTCTGTCTGATAGTTGTCTCTCCTGAGGTTCTCAGGACTCTCGTGTCTAGTGCCTCTCGGTTATGGTGGATGGTATCCACATATGTTTTGTGGTTTGATGTTGGGTCTGCATTTTTATCTTTACTTACCAGTTTTGGGCTTCCTGGTTCCTGGATCCTACAGGTAGGGTAATTCCCAGCCCCAAATTTATATCCAGGTGGGCTGTGGTCCCAAATTCTCAGTGAAGACTTCTTTCTCCACTTTCAAATCATGCCAAGACAGTCAAATGTTCTTGTCTTCCTGTGCCATTAGGAAGATTTTTTTTCCAGTGAATTATTTCTAAAATGACTCACCCTTTTGAGGGCTCCGGCTTAATGTGGGGACCTCAGTAGCCCCTCCCTGCTTTGGACAGGCCCAAACCACAGTGTCCTTCCCATTGGGATGCTGAAACTCCAGGCTTTCAAAGCCAGCAACCTGCCCAACGCCAGCTCTGTCCCCACTTACTTTCTCACCATGCTAACTGCCATTTCCCTTTGGCTTCTGGCCCTGGGGGCCTATCTCATGACCTCATTTCACTGGGTATTCCTTACATTTTGGCCAGTGTTTAGAGATGGGTTGTAGTGGGAGGATTATTAAAGTTATTTCATCCGCCATATTGCCAGAAATGGAACTCACTTCCATTTCAGATGTTGAATGTCTTCCATGTCAGGTGTATTTTTTCTTAGAGTATGGTGGCATCTAAGCCTCCTGAATAATTTGTCCTCTGAATAATCTCTTTTTAACTTTTATTTTAAGTTGAAGTATAGGTGAACTCGTGAATAATCTTTTATGGGTGAGGAGGCATTGGAATCATCGCAAATGAGGCAAACATAAGGTCAGTACGGGTATCCATTCTAATCACCTGGGAGCTTTAAAAAATTACTGATGCTTGGCTCCACCCAGAAGATTCTGATTTAATTGGTTGGAGGACCATCTGGGCAGTGGCCTTTTTTATAACTTCCCAAGTGATTCTAATGGGCAACCAAGGCTAAGCACGATTATTTAAAACATACTGATGAAAACAAGCAAACCATAATGATCCCTGGGCTCCACCCCAGAATGTCTGATTTATTTTGCCTGGGGAGGGCCCCAGGCATCATATTTTTCAGACATTTCCCTGACGATTGTAGTGAGGCTTGAGAACCAGTGATTTTCCCGGGCACGTGCACTCGGAGAAGTTCCGATAATGTCGGAGCTGAACACATAGGAAGTAATCTAGCCCAACATATGCATGTGCGCAGCTAGCCCTCTGACTCCCAGGGACCTTTTAATCATAGAGATTCCTGGAGGTTAAAGGGCCAGAGAGTCTTTCATTCCCCTGAGGACTGTGATGGGCAACCAAGTTTGGAAACCGCTCAGCCAACCCTTCTTGTTTTACAAAAGAGGAGCCCGTCCCTGGAGAATGTTTTCCTCTCAAAGTGGCAGAGCCGATTCAGAGGAAAGCTGACCCCTACCTTCCAGTCTAATGTCCATCTCCTCCATTTCCAAACATAAAGCCCGCTGCTGCTTTTAGACCATCTTGGCCATTTTAAAGAGGCCGATGTTTGAATTTGTGTGCAGTGACTTCAGGAACGTGGGGTTTTCTGTTTTGCTTTGTGTGTGGATGGCACGGACGAGGGGAAATAAAACAGCCTGCCACCTTGCACATAGGGTCATACTAGTAGCTTGGTGACCTGGCACCAATAAGCCATCATCCATCTCAATTTCCCCATCTGTAAATAGGGGCTTATGGTGGTTTTAAAATATAACCACAAATTCTTTAATTCTTCAAGAAGTGGGACCTAGTTCCCAGCCCCCTGAGCATCGGCTATACTTAGTAACTGGTTTCTAATGAGCGGAATGTGAAGGAAATGATGGTGTGTGAATTCCAAGTCTAGGTCACAAACAGCATCATGGCTTCTACCTTGTTCCCTCTTGTGGATCACTTCTCTGGGGGAAGCCAGCTGCCATATCATGAGGACAATCAAGGAACCCAGTGGAGGGGCCCATGTAGAGAAGAACTGAGGTTTGCTGTCGGCAACGTGATCTCACCAGGATTGTGAGTTAGACACATTAAAAGATCTGCAAGCCCAGGTCAAGCCATCAGATGACTGTTGCCCCGATCTATGCCTTGACGGCAACTACGTGAGACACCTTGAGCCAGAGCCTCCCAACTAAGCCATTCCCAGTTCCTGACCCCCAGATACTGTGTGAGATAGTAAAGACTGGTTGTCTGAAGCTACTAAATTGGGATAATTTGTTATCCAGAATAGATAACGAATACAGAGATACTTCAAAACTAAAGCACTAAAATAGGGCTGCGTACTTTATAGACTTACAACAGGATTCATATGCTAACATTTATAGAGTGCTTCAGTTAGACTCTGGCCAAATGAACTGCATATTAGATGGAAAGTAGCGATCGCGTATTATTAATGTTATCAGATTGCAACACATTTCATGTTCAATTACCTAAAATGCTCTTTCTGGAGCATTGCTTTGCTCATCATCTTATCCCCACTGCACACTTATAAAAGGTCACTGTCAAGATATAAAAGTATATATATGATTTAAATGTCTTGACTCAGTTGCTAACAACCATGAGCATGTTTTCAAATTGGAAAAGCAAGATTAATTTAAACTAGCTCCTTTTCACACAATGTGCTTTGTTTACTTTTCAGGGTTCCATTTCACTGCCAAGCCAAGTGCCTCTCTGATTAAAGAGTATGTTCACTTTATCTCCCTTAGTCTCCCACAAGCCTTACCCTTAAGAACAAGCATGGAAGGTTTCGCACCGAAAAAACAAACCATATTTTTACCAGAAAATATTTAGTAAAATGAGTTTTTATTGATGAGAACTTCACCAAGTATAAATTTCATGCCTAAAAGGAATGGGCCTTTTGTATTTCCCCTCAATAAATAAATAGCTTCTTTCCTCAAGAATTACGACTTCTGAGCGTGCTCTTAAATTCAAAGCCAGTTCAGGGGCGCCTGGGTGGCTCACTTGGTTAAGCGTCTGACTTCGGCTCAGGTCATGATCTCACGGTTCGTGGGTTTGAGCCCTGCATCAGGCTCTGTGCTGACAGCTCAGAGCTTGGAGCCTGCTTCGGATTCTGTGTCTCCCTGTCTCTCTGGCCCTCCCCTGCTCGCTCTCTGTCTCTCTGTCAAAAATAAGAAACATTTAAAATAAAAAAACATTCAAAACTAGTTTGTTTTCTTCCAAGAAATAGAAAATCAGCATGTGCATATAGACCCTTCATTGGTTGGTCCTTCTTCTAGATCTGTGTCATATGGGAAAGCCAGGATGGTATTTTTCTTTCTTTTTTTTTTTTTAATTTGTTAATGTTTATTTATTTTTGAGAGAAAGACAGCGTGAGCAGGGAAGGGGGGGCAGAGACAGAGAGGGAAACACAGAAACTGAAGCAGGCTCCAGGCTCTGAGCTGTCAGCACAGAGTCCAACATGGGGCTCAAACCCACGAACCGTGAGATAATGACCTGAGCCGAAGTCGGACGCTTAACCGACTGAGCCACCCAGGCGCCCCCAAGATGGTATTTTTCTAACAGTTGTAACCAGAGGTATAAAATACTTGGGAAGAACATGAAAAAAGGCAGAGAGTGTGAGCCTGAAGGTGAAGCTGTATTTTTCAAACACTCTTATCTACCATATAAATACCTTTATGTGTAATTTATTTATTCCTAACATTGTTTGATATACTTAGAGACATAAAAGTCTATTTAAACAATGGAGAAAATTTGCTTTGCTTTGTTATTTCCTTCCCGAACCGGGGAGAGAAATGCAAAAAGGTCTGTAATAGAGGGGGGTGGGGGGAGAAAACTTGTTTAGCCGATGTTTTTTCCTTTTTTCCTTTCCATGTTCCCAAAGGACACAGCTAGAAATCTAGTGTTGTGGCTGAAGAGTTTTGCTTTTTTCTCTCCCCCTCTGGCTTCCACTTTCCTCGATTCCAACTCAAAATGATCACACCCAGCCAGGGCAAAGGCTGCTTACAAGTTTACCCAAGTGAGAAAAAGTCAGACTCCTATTAAATATCAACATCATTGATTGACCACAGCAGGGATCCTAGGTGCGCGCAGAAAGGGATCAGACATCTTTATTCTCCGGGAGTTGTAAGAGCAGGACGGGGTCCAGTGTGAGGCTGGCCCCAGCACCTCTGGGTGGCAACTTCCCTCAGAGGACACCCGTGCCATGGTGCGGAGCCCCCTCCCTCCCCAACCCCAACCGCAGCTCCCTTCCGTGAGCCTGGGCATGGCAGGCCCGGGAGCTAAGTCCCTGGAATTCAGCAGAAAGTTACTGTTTTCCCAGACACTATCCCAGAGCTGCTCTCCCATGCAGCTTCAAGCTGTTTAACTGCCGTCTGTCATTCGGCCATCATTATTCGTATACGTGTAGGTAAATATTTTATTAAGCATCTTTGCCACTTGGCAGTTAGGGAGCCCTTTGCCTGCTAGACCTGGCGGCCGCCCAGCGCTGCCCGGGAGGGTGGGAGAGCAGCGGGCCGCTTGAACGCGCGGTGGTGTTAATAGAGCGGGGGGTCCTTTCCACCTGGAAACCATTTTCTCCTCTGGCCTCTCGGGCTTAATCTTCCATTTCTTCGTTTTTAATCAGTTACCAATTTGGCCTTGATGAAAGGTGCTGGGGCCTCCAGAAGAAATTGGCTGGGCCTTTTAACTCCACCTGGAAATGGTTGAGGCAGTGCTGCAGTCACCTGGCCTTACACCTCTGCACCCATTTGGGGCCTTGCCCCATCCCTCTGCCTTGCCGGACAGAAATCTCAATGTCACAGCTGGAAATACGCAGGGCCCAGGATGGGGCCCTCCACCCAGGCCCCACCACGCACACTGCTGTGTCTGTGAACGCCAACATTCTCAGAGGGCCTCTTCACCGCCTCGCCCCATAGCCCCGTCAGCCCGCCAATTGGCCAGCAACAAGCTCACAGCTTAGCCCACAAAACCACCAGTCAGCTTGGACCCACGTTTGGTCCACGTCTTCAGAATCCTGTGCTTTTTACCATTTTTCCAGGTGGCCAAAGCAGCAATACGAAGCATGGCCGTAGCGTTGTCCCGTCATATCTTTGGGTCTCCAGGAAGCCAACCCGATAGGATCTAGTTCTGTGTGAGAAATTCCAACTGTGGAGGACCGTGGGTATGACGCCCTCTTCTGGCAGATGCGGGGAACACCTACTTGCGCCCAGACGTGTCAGTTCCCTCTGCTGGTGGAGGAAAGAGAAGCTGTCTCTCTTGTCTCCCGGCCCCAGATTCCAGAATTCAGGGTCCTGACATTGAGTTGGGAGACCCAAGCCCCATAGATCCAGAGGTTTCCTGAAGATTAAACCGACACCCACCACGATAGCCCACACTGCAATTTCTGCAGTTACCAGTTCTAAGTGGCTGCAAAATGGATGAAGGGAAGAGTGGAGAAAGCACTCTAACCTCCCAAGGGGCTTCAAACAGGCCGAAATCAAATCTATGTAGCTCCACGTTGTATTGACACACAGAGACGGAGGGACGAAAGGAATAAGAGAAAAGATTAGGAGTGAGGACAATAGAGGGCAGACTTTACAGCAAATTGCTGAGTAAGACACTCGTGCTAAAAATAATACCGCTTGGAGAGGGCATAAGAAACAAAAGTGTGGCTGTGCCCATGGGTGGGAGGAACAAGAGGCTGTGCCTATAAACAGCCCGGATTAGAACAAGATGAAGAAAGGACCGTAACCCAAGAGGAGAAGGAATAAACGTAAGAATAATTTGAAGTGAACCAGAAAATTAACTTTGTCACCATCCTCTCGCTTCTGTGGCTCCCATGATGCCGGAGGTCCCCCGACAGTGGACGGCCACGCCTCTGGGTTGTGAACAGGCCCCAAGACCCCATCACCCACTCGGCAGATGCCTCGCAAGAAAGGAGGGCAAGACCTGGCTTCGTACCTGCTAGTCTGGATCATGGATAATCATGAACATTCAAAAAATCAATTGCCCAAGTGGCTGATGGGGAGGTCTGGCTTGACAGAAGGCGTTCACGAGAAAGACCCGGGGGGTTAGCTGATCACAAGCTTGATGTGAACCTACAGCGCAAGGAGGCTGTTGAGAACCCTAATGCAATCTTAGGCTCTATTAATAGAACGACAGAGTGTGGAGGGAGAGAGGCAATAATCCCACGCGTGCTGGCAGGTCAGGCCACATGCAGTTTTATGCTCAGTCCTGCGGGCTGTATTTTAAGAGAGGCGCTGGCAAATTCAAGCCTGTTCAGAAGAGCATGAAAAGGACTGGATGCCAGTATTTAGACAGCATCGAGATTAGCCTGACAGTCCTTTTACAATTGGCAAAATCAGCATGCTTATTGCATTGAAGACAGAGAATCGCAGTAGCTGGGACGGAGAATCAGGGTTTCAATGTTTGCTTCACCTCCCTGAGCTTCTGGCGGTGCCCTTTCTATATGATGGGGATATGAGCCTCCACCCGCCCTTCCTGCGAGCATAGTTTGAAGATGGTCTGCCCCGTGGGGCTTGTGTATTAAACACCTACTTGCTGCCAGCTCTGTGCCAGGCGCCAGGGCACCAAGAGGAACTTGAAGTCCAGTTGGACACACAGGCCCGTAAACAGGCATTTTGCGCATAACGTGACATGATAATAGATACGCGGATTGATTTGAGATGAGATGTAATTAATTTCTTAGAGGGGAGGAATGACAGGAGAGAAAACCAGAGTCTTCAGGGTATACGTACTTGCAAGTGCAGACAAAGGGGGAAAAAATCGCTGGAGGTCAGAGAGGAGAGGCCATGGGTGTGGAATGCTTAGAATCAGGGGATTTCAGAGTCACGGAAGACAGCTGAAAGGTCTCGACAGCGTCCGGTGCCACCAAGAAATCCAGGAGGAGGAGGAGAAAAGCTGAAATATTTCCAGACCAAACCCCGGAGGTGGAGATTAGGAGTTCGTCCTTAGTGGCAAAGAAACACATTTTGGGGAAATGCTGGAGGCAGAGACGAATTCATTTAGAAAGTTTGTGGAAGGCTGCATCTATTGAACACCGACTGCACACCGAGCATGGTGCTAATGCACTGTGGAAGTTCAAAGAGAGTAAGACTTGGTTGGAGCCCACTTCAATAGTGACAGGTGAGCTAAGACTAACACCTGTCAATTCATTAGGGAAGAGTAGAAGATTATGACCTGAATTGTTCGACTCGGTGAGGCACACAGACGGTGGTTTCAATGGCCAGTTGGTGGACCCATGATGTTCCTTATGTTTGTGAAAGCCAGAGGAAGAAAGAATGGAGTCGGTGTATTCCCAATATGGTGAATCTGGTCCTAGGCTTCCCCCTCCCCTTGTTTCTTGGGACGTTTCCTTTCCCAGAAGTGTTCAGAAACACAATTCTTGTCTTAACATCGCTCGTGTTTTCTCCCACTTTGTTATTTACCAGTGAAATTAATATTACTCTTCACCCTGCTCACATTCTAGATCCACCATGCGTTTTTTTCATCAGTGGGTTTGTGTTTGGTTGATTAGTTATTCATGTATAATGCAAGATGACAAGAGCTGTAATACAGAGAAATGATTGTGGAGAACGCAGGAGTACAAGCTCTGGAGTTGGCTTCTTTTTTTCTTTCTTTTTTTTTTTTTGTGGGGGAGTGTGTGGGTAGGCAGGTTAGTAAGGCTCTTGGATTACTTGCAGATGGTTGAAATTCTCTTCTTACCAAAGTGGTGACTGAAGCAAAATTGGGGGGATGAAAATAAATGGCATTTGCTATACATCCATCCCCTCGGTCTCCTTGATCTGCATCACGAGCCCCTGGTGGACTTTCGGATATGTCCTGTACAAAAGCTCAAGTCATTTGACTTCTCTGAACTTGAGTTTCCCCGTGTGTATCACGTCCAATGTTTCTATGTTGGCTTCTTTCATAGGTTAAATTTTTCAAAGGGAATCTACCTTATAAATGAGTTCTTCCTCTAACTTACCCCCTGGGACTTCCTTTGGAGTAGCCAAAGATGGGATCTCTATGGGATGCAAAATCTGATCCCTCCAATGGCTTCCCACTGCACTCAACCCCTTTGGCGTAGCCTAAAAGGCCCTACGTGATCTGATCCTGTCCTGCTTTTCCAATCTACACCATACCACCAGCCCCTACCATTTCTCAAACCAAATAAATGACTGTAGCTCCTCAAGCCCTTTGCATTTGTTACTCTTCCTGCTTGGAATATTCTTTCTCGGCTCACTGAATGGATATCTCCTTATTACTTCCCAAATCTTAGTTCCAGTACCACCTCCTTGCAAATGCCTTTTCTGGTCAACCTCTCTAAAGTCACCTCCCCACCCATTGCTATCTAGTTTATTGCCTTATTTCTTGCCTGCCGGGAGTCCAGCTGAGGGCCTCGATTATCCTCTATTTCAGTCTTTCAGCATGGGCAGCATGGGCTTCCTAACAGCATGGAAGCTGGATTTTAAAAGGGAAGAAGAAACACCCAAATTCAAAACGTTCTCCAGCATCCCTAAATCATTTTCTAGCACATTACCCTATTTTACCTTCTTTGCACTTCTCACTCTCTGAAATTATTGTGCCAATTTACGATTCCTTGCTAATTGCCAGCTCCCTCCCCCACCATCCACGAGGATGTAAAATCTTCGAGAATGGAAACCTTGCCTATCTCGTTCACTGCACACGCCCAGCACAAAAGAAGTGCCCAATAAACATTTGTTGAATAAGTGAATTTTAAATGTTCAGAAATAAAGAGAAAGAAACAATTAGGATGCACGTGAAATGCAATGAAACACACAAACGTACACATGTTCACAAAAAATCAGGCTGCAGAGAACTTTTCAGGAAGAGAACTGTGGCCTGAAGGACGGAGAGCCCACCATGCAGTGAGCCAGGAGTGAATTGGTCATATTTGCAGCCCCCCACCCCCCACCCCGCCTCCTGCTGTTCAGAACTCATCACAGAGCTGGACTGAGCACAGGGACCCAGGACACATAGGACCCTGCAGGTGACCAGGATCAGGACCTGGAAAGCTGGACCTCAAGGGGAAGTAGGCTACGCCCGGACATCACAGATCCCCAACAGGATGACGTTGGTAGCAATTCCCTGAAGTCCTGCACCTGGTGTGGGAGGGCTCTGGGGCTTTACTTGAACCTAGCCGTGCAGAGGAAGATGACCTTGGTTTCACACAATTCAAATCAGCACCTACTATACAAAAAACACCGTGCTCCATGCAGTGGGTGATGGAGAGGTGAGAGGCAGGGACGTGTGTCCAAGCAGAGCGGCTCTTTGACAGGATGGAGGGGTTAAGTGGCAAGGGAAGGAGGCCACCAGCCCGGAAGTTACAGGCAAGGGAGAAGCAGAAAGGTTTCCAAGAGGGGCCAGCACTGGAGGTGGCTACAAAGAGGGCCTTTCAGAGGCAGGGAAGCCTGGGGACCCCCCAGGATCTCCATTAGACTGGAGGAGGGTAGGGCCTGCAGGAAGTATAAGAAGAGCCATTTATTAACAAAAGTTCCAGCAAAGTCCCTCAGGACCAATCCCGGAGCCAGTAGCTGGAGTCACGGACTGAGAACAGGAGAGAAGAGTGGAGAACACTTGCACAACTTCAGCAAGAAGGAGAGGAAAGGGGTGCCGGGTAGTCAAAACCACAGGTGGCCCTGCAGCGATGGCGGAGAAGTCCAGAAACACATCTGGGGCACGTTGTGATTGAACACAGTAATCAGCAACCTTTGGAAAGTGTGTGTACGAGGGGATTTGGGGGTAAAGAGTCATTATAAAAACAACAGACGGATGGGGCTGAACAAACGGAGTCTGAGATCAACATGGAACACGCTCATGCTCATAGTGGTGCTGTTCCCAACAGCCAAAGGGTGGAAGCCCGGCAGCGTCCTTGAACAGGTGCGTGGGTACGCGAAATGTGGCACATATGTACAACGGAATATCATGCGTCTATGACAAGGAATGAAAAAGCGAAACGCTACAATGTGGATGAGCCTTGAGGACAGAGCGATATAAGGGAACTAAGCCAGATG
This sequence comes from Acinonyx jubatus, assembly GCF_027475565.1. NCBI lineage: Eukaryota > Metazoa > Chordata > Mammalia > Carnivora > Felidae > Acinonyx > Acinonyx jubatus. Next base: position 28,859,701 of record NC_069397.1, read on the forward strand.
CAAAAGGGGAAATAGTACATGCTTCCACTGATAGGAAGTACTCAGAATAGTCACATTCATGGGACGGAAAGTAGAATGGTGGTTGCCAGGGTCTGAGGGGAGGGGAGAACGGGAGTTCTTGTCAAGTGGGTACAGAGTTTCAGTTCGGTATAATAAAAAAAAAAAGTTCCGGAAATGGATTAAAAATAAGTTCTGCAAATAGCAGTGATGATAGCATGAAAATGTGAATGTACGTAGCATCACTGACATATACGCTTAAAAATGGTTACACGGCATATTTTATGTAAAATGTGTATTTTGCCACAGTAAAAATATTAATAAGGAGAAATAAGCAAGTCAAGAATATCCAGGACAGCTCCGAGAAGGGAAAGTAAAGGGGAGATAAAACACTATCGGTTATTAACACAGATTATAAAACCTCAGGAATTAAAACAGGGTCGTGCTAGCCCTTGATTACACAGACAGACCATGGGACCAGCAGAAAGTCCGGAAACAGGCCCAAATCATGCAAGACTTTCGTGTGTGGGAAAGGTGGCGTCTGGAAACGGCGGGGAAACCGTGCTGGGATTAACTGGAACCATCAGGAACAAAAGGAAGTTGGCTCCTTATCTCATACTTCTGGCCGGAAGAACTCCACATGGAAAAGAAATGTAAATGTGAAACGCGACCCCGCACAAGGATCAGAAGGAACCGGGAGGGAAGTCTTTTTTAGCCTCAGAGGGTGAGTAAATAGCAGCTGTGACTTGCGGGGGGGGGGGGGGGGGGGGGGGGAGGTCCCAGCTCTCTGTGCCTATGTCGTGGGGTCGTTGTGAGCCCTGTAGGAGTTAATACCTGTGAAGTACTTGGAACAGTGCCCAGCACACACACAAAAATAGTAAGTGACCACCACCACCACCATCAGCAGCATCATCGTGATCATCAAAAAGAACTGAAGACGTTTATAAGCTGATACGGAAAAAGAAGTATCAAGGTATGTGAAACGGAAACCAAAGGCAAGGTAGAGAACCATGCACGTAATATACTATCCTTGGTTTTCAAAGGTGGTGGGGGGGGGGGTGGAGAAAAAACACATGCACGTATACACCTACATATATATGTAAGTGTGTATTTACACACACATATACACAGTAAACATCTGTGGCCAGGCCACTGCATTACACAACTCCAGGGGCCACAATTCCATTGTATTCCATGTCAGTGGCCTCCCAGGAGCTCAGTATAAATGGTGCCCCTTGGAGCTGTGCACCACGGTGGCCCTGCTAACTTGACTGAGTTTGGTAACATATTTCTGGGAACACAACGGAATGACCCTGGTTGCCTGTGGGGAAGAGATATAGGTGGCTTGGAACAGAGGTGGGAAGGAGGCTTTTCACAGCACAGTCTTTGTGTCTTTTCAATCTGGAACTATGTACATGTGCTACAGAACACTCCTCGCTCCAGAAAATAAAGGGACCTGTAAAAATAAATCAATGCACACCTATAAAAGTAAGACGTAAAAGTAACGGCACAAGTTAAGGAATTGGGGAAATACCAAAACAAGGATGAAGGACAGAATTATGATTGAGCATGACTTTTCTGGTTATCTCTGTGTGTCTGTCTGGAGTGCTTTGAAAGGCATCGTGTAGAGCAGGAATGGGGGAATGATAGCCCCAAGCTATATCCGGCCCACCACCTGTTTTTGTAAATAAAGTTTTATTGGAAAACAGCCACAATTGGGTTATAGACCATCTATGGCTGCTCTCCTCCTACATTTGGTTATTGAGTAACTTTGGTTTTGGCAAGTTATTTGCTGCTATTTCTAGTTCAATCTATAAATCCAGTTCCCTGGAATGATTCCACTAAAAGGCACGGTGAAGAAGTAGGATGATAGCAATGGGTTGTAATGAACAGATTAGTCTGGATTTAGAACTTAAGTAAACAAGAAGCAAAGGTGTTCACCACAATGAAAGTAACGTTAGGATAAATGTTAACAAACTGAATTTGTTTGCATATGATAAGAAACAGAGAGAGAACCTGGATTGAAGTAAGAAAAACATACCAAGACAAATTAAAGATCATCAAAGTGGAGAAAATGAAAAAGAAGATATTCTCACAAATAAGCTAGGCCCTGTTAAGAAGTATAGTATTGGGGCACCTGGGTGGCTCAGTCGACTGAGCGTTCAACTCTTGGTTTCCACTCAGGTCATGATCCCAGGGTCATGGGATCGAGCCTTGTGTCAGGCTCCACACTGAGCATGGAGCCTGCTTGAGATTCTCTCTCTCTCTCTCTCTCTCTCTCTCTCTCTTTCTCTCTCTCTCCCCTCTCTGCCCTTCTCCCCTGTTTGCACTATCTCTGTCTAAAATAAAATAGGGGTGCCTGGGTGGCTCAGTCAGTTAAGCAGCTTCGGCTCAGGTCATGATCTTGGGGTCCGTGAATTCAAGCCCCGATATCGGGCTCTGTGCTGACAGCTCAGAGCCTGGAGCCTGTTTCAGATTCCGTGTCTCCCTCAGTCTGCCCCTCCCCCACTCACACTCTGTCCCTCTCTCTCAAGAATAAATAAACATTAAAAATAAATTAGAAATCAATCAATCAACCAATAAAAGAAGTATGGTATTAAAATAATTCCCTATGTTATGACATGGGATAAGGTATTTAAAAATATGAGAATAAACACATCTCCTATCTTGAAATCTCACCAGGCATTCAGTCTCTCAACGTCCAGGGGAACATTCGAAGGTTATCTGAGACACAGAACAATTATCTTTTGGGCAGGACTGTCCTATGCCTTGTAGGAGTCTGGCATCCCTGACTCCCCACTAAATGCTGCTAATGGCGCAGTTCATAGTGACAATCAAAACAACTCCTTCGAATTTTCAAAACTCCCCTGAAGGGAAGCACCACCCGCCTTGAGAACCACAAATACATGTGAAAGCAATTTGAAAAGTTAAAAGCACTTTTCAAATGCACAGTATGATTGATCGACACATGTGCAGTGGAGTTTCAACAGATATTACATACCTGCACTATTTACACGAAGACTACTGAGTTCTGAAACGCGAATGTTTTCTTTTTTCATAAAACTGACTTCCATTTTTGGAAACATGGCAAGTAAATCAATATACTTACTGAAAACAACCCAACATTCTGGATTTAAAATAACTGAAGGGCATCAATGAATGAGCAGAAAAGTTAAGGATCCTTAGCCCAGGGATTGAGCAACGTGGAGCTCAGAGTTGCGAGCTGAGCACAGCACTCCAAGGACATTTGCTGTACCTGGTGAACTTGAAGTTTGGCAGTCATGGCCTTGAAGACTTGTAAAAAAGGAGCCAAAGCTCCAGATGTGCCCAAGATGGAGAGTCTAACAGATCTTCCAGGGTGAAGATGGGATATCACCAAAAGCTATTCCTGGAGTGAAGGCATGGATTTAGAAATACCTCCAACGTCCTCCTGGACACTGCGAGGAAAATCTGTTCCAAAGCTTGCAATTGAGAGGATACGATGTATATGCGTGTTTGCACGTGTGTGCGCACACATGCCACGAATCACCACAAAACATTCAAACTGCCAGCTGTCCTTGACACAGTTTATAGCAAAAAAGTCCACACTATCTGCGTGGTCTGAATACCCCAAACGGAGAATGTAACTGGAGTCCTCCCAGGATACGGTAATGCCTCCAGCACCTGACAGAAGCGAAAGTGAATCCTCTACAGAGGAAGCCAAATGTATCCCAGACTTCAAAGTATTCCCTCAAATAAAATGCCAAGGAACATGATCAGGTCAGAGTTAAATGATAGAGGGAGAGGGGGAGAGGAGGAGGAAGGAGGGAAGAAGGAAGATACTAAACAATGGAACGAGTTCTTCAGTGAAAGAACTAAGAGTGGGAGCAGCAGGTGGCTGGAACAAGCTGCGAGAGGCCCGGATCCCGGGACAGTGAGATGAAGACTATAAAAGAACCACGTTTAAATGTTTGGGGGAAAATCCAGGCATGAAAACGCATACAAGGAAGAGAAGCTTTTAAAAATGATCAAACAATTTTCGAAAGGAACCAAAAGAACCCGCTGGACAAAGAAAGAACTCCATGGACAGATTTACTAGAAAAATCACGTGTGAAGAGAATGAGAAAACTGGAAGACTGATCTGAAAAACATTTCCAAATTGCAGCAGAGACACACAAAGAGAAAATATGAAAGAGGAAGCAAAGACATGGAGGAGAGATCAAGAGCTGTTAGCAAACATCTAATTACAGTCCCAAAACGGAAAGGAAACAAGGATGGGGCAATGGCAACATCTGAACAGATAGGGACTAAAGGCGCCTGGCTGGCTCAGATGGTGGAGCATGTGACTCTTGATCTCGGGGTTGTGAGTTCGAGCCCCACGTTGGGTGTAGAGATCACTTAAATAAATAAATATTTTAAAAAAGAAGAGACAGGACTGAATATCGTTAGGACTGATGAAATACCAACCCACGGAGTCAAGAAATCCAAGGTATCCCCAGAAAAAGCTATCTAGATAGATAGGTAGATAGATATAGATAGATAATATATATCATATATAATATTAGAATATAGTGTGTGTGTGTGTATATATATATATATATATCTCACTGTGAAATTGCAGAACACCAAAGACAAAGGGAATTTCTTAAGAGCAGTAAGACACAAAAGACAGATTATTATTTTTTTAATTTTTTTTAACTTTTATTATTGAGAGACACAGAGACACAGAGCATGAGCCTGGGAGACACAGAAAGAGAGAGGGAGACACAGAATCTGAAGCAGGCTCCAGGCTCTGAGCTGTTAGCACAGAGCCTGACATGGGACTCAAACTCACAAACCACGAGATCATGACCTGAGCCAAAGTCGGACGCTCAACCAACTGAGCCACCCAGGCGCCCCTGAAGACAGATTATTTTTAAAGGAATGACAGACAACTTACTACTCACTGGCGTTAATAGAAACCAAAAGACAATGTAGAATATCTTCAATGTGCTGAGAGAAAATGATGGTCGTTTTCAATTCCATATCCATAATTAAAGTGAAAAAGTCACTTCCAGATAAACAAAAACCGAAAGAATTTGGTACCAACAAAACTTCACTCCTGGAAGGAGAAAAATTCGTTCTGATGTAAGGTATGAGGAGCAAGAGGGAATAAAGCACATAAAAAGTGAAAAACAAGTAGAATATTGAATATACAAAGCAACAATAGAGGCTCTTGGGTGGCTCAGTCGGTTGAGCATCCAGCTCTTGATTTCAGCTCAGGTCGTGATTCCAGGATTGTGGGATTGGGTCCCGCATCAGGCTCCATGCTTAGGAGCCTGCTTAGGTTCTCTCTCTCTCTCTCTCTCTCTCTCTCTCCCTCTGCCCCTCTCCTCTGCTCATGCTCTCTCTCTAAAAACAAAATATAAAAGAAATTAATAAAGTGACAATAATAGTAGGCATGGAATTACAAAAGGAAAATCAATAGAATTAAGAAGCAGCAATAATAGCATAGAAGTCAGGAACACATAAATGGAAGTTGTAAGGTTTTTATATTTCTCAGAAGAGTAAAATTATTGAGTAACTTTGATTTTGGTAAGTTATTTGCTGCTGTTTCTAGAGAAACCACTTGCAGAATAGAAACAGAATTCTCAAGCCAGTGGAAGGAAAAAAATGAAAATGGAAAAAGCAACAAAGCAATCTAAAAGAGGACAAGAGAGAATAGAAAGAAATGGAATTTGTGGGAAAAACAGAAATAAAAAACATGAAATTAAGAACATGATAGCTATAAACCTGAAATAATAATTATAACAAATATAAATAAATTAAATACTTCCCCTAAAATACAGAGCATGTCACAGGTCATGATCTCACAGTTCGTGAGTTCGAGCCCTGCATCGGGCTCTGTGCTGACAGCTCAGAGCCTGGAGCCTGCTTCCGATTCTGTGTCTCCCTCTCTCTGTTCCTCCCCCACTTGCCCTCTCTCTCTCTCAAAAATAAAGATTAAAAAAAAATTTTTAAATAAAATAAAATAGAGCATGTCAGAATAGATATTTATTTTATTTTTATTTATTTTTAGTATATTTATTTTGATGGGAGGTGGGTAGACAGAGAGGGAGAGAGAGAATCCCAAGCAGGCTCCACGCTGTCAGCACAGAGCCCCGCGTGGGTCTTGATCTCACGGACAGTGATCTCATGACCTGAGCAGAGCTCAAGAGTCAGTAGCTTAACCAGCTGAGCCACCCAGGTGCCCCTGGATATATATTTTTTAACTAACCACATGCTGCTCCTAAGAAACATGTCTTTTTTTTCTTTTTTTTCCCCCTAAGAAACATCTTAAGCAAGAGCGTACAGAGTTTGAAAGTGAGAGGATGAAGAAAGGTTTACTAAGAAACGGGTGTATAGGGTTGAGCTATCTTAATATTAAGCAGAATAGACTCAAGGCAAAAAAGTATGCTATGGACAAGAAGGATTAAGCAATTCAGTTAAACAAGAAGATGTGTATAATTTAACATTAACTCAATAACTTTCCAAATCTATTAAGCCAAAACAGACAATACCAAGAGTAATAAACCAGCAATCATAATGGGACACTTTAGTCACCTTCTCCATTAACTGGTGGAGCAAACGGTAAAAAATCATCAGCAAGGATATAGGAGATTTGAATAACCCAGTGGACATTATGTCGGTTCAGGAAATAGATCCCAAGATGGGATCAGCTGTGCCAGGGGTTTATTGGGGAGACCGCCTGTGAAGGAGGAGGGGAAAGAGGCAGTGTTAGGCAGGAGGGCTTTCTGACCACAATACAGGTCCGAAAGGAGTGGGAGAAAGAAGAGAAATAAGTAAGAAGAGTTTCAGATTACAGTGTAGCTCTACAAATGTGTTGGCTAGACTGATGGGGTGACCCTGAGCCAAAGTTGCCCATTAGGGGAATGGGCCCTGCACTGACACCACTGACCTGTTCAGTCATTGGCGGGGAAGAGCCCGGGGGGAAGAGTGGTCTCAGCGCAGATGGTGTTGGTGGATCCAGAGGCACAGATGTTAGGGCTCCAGTCAACTATGCTTCCCTCAGCAGGAGAGCTGAATTGCACGTGACCATGACCACCATAGACATACTTAGCAGAAGACCTGAGTGGCACATGTTCCCTGCCACCACAGATAAATTCAGAACACCACTCCCCAAAACTGCAAAAACATAATTGTTTTAAGTACACACAGAACATTCACAAAACTGGACTATAGGGACACCAGGGTGGCTCAGTCAGTTGAGCATCAACTCTTGATTTCAGCTCAGGTCATGGTCCTGGGGCCATGGGATCAAGCCCCATATCGAGCTCCGTGCTGAGTGTGGAGCCTGCTTAAGATTCTCTCCCTCCCTCCCTCTCTCTCTCTCTCTCTCTCTCTCCTTTGGCCCCTTGCCCCCATTCATGCTGTCTCTCTCTAAATAATCTTTTTTAAAAATGGACTATATACGGGGTCATAAAGTAAATCTCAATACATTTCTTGAGGATTGAAATCATAAAGACTACATTCACTGACAATAATAAAAAATGACTAGAATGCCCCTTATATGCATAGAAATTCAGAAACACATATTCAAATAAACAAGGGATCAAAGAAGAAAACATAGTAGAACTTAAAAACTATTAAAGGATGAACTGTAATGAAATACATAGCAAAATCTTCAAATAGAGCTAAATAACATTGAGAGAAATGTAAGTCCAAAACCCTGTGTTTAAAAAAAAAAAGAAAACCAACAATAAGCTAAGTCTCCATTTTATGAAGTTAGAAATGGATCAGCAAAATAAACTCAAGAAAGGTAGGAAAGGAAATAATTAAGGTAAGAGTAGGAATTAATGAAATAGAAAATAAACACAACAGACACAATTAACACACCAAATGTCGATCCTCTGAAAAGACTAATAAAAGTGACTGACTGAGAAATAAGAGAAAAGCATAAACGATATCAAGAATGAAACAGTGATATAAATACAGAGGCTGCGGACATTGAAACAAAACATGAGGACATTGTTGAAAATTTTTATGTCACTAAATTTGAAATCTTTTATGAGACAGACACATTCTCAGGAAAATCTAACTGATTCAAGAAATAGAAACTCTGAGCAATTCTATAACCATGAAGGAAATTGAATTTGTAGATTTAAACCTTCCTACATATTAGACTGCAGACCCTGATGACATCGGGAGCATGTTCCAGACATTCAAAAAATAAATAATTGTAATCTTATATAGAGCTATTTCGGAGAATCTAAAAAGAGCTCCCATTCCCTCAATTAGTTTTATGAATCTAGCATTAACTTGATACCCAAACTGGAAAGTATAAGAAAGGAAATATTCAGGAGATCTCTCTCATGAATGTAGATTCAGAAATCACAAGCAAAATGTTAGCCATGTGAATCAAAATATATGAAAAAGATAATGATATGAGGAAAGATAAAGATATGAGGAAAGTAATATAATAAAGGAGAAAAATTACGTGATCATTAGCCATAAATGAAGAAGGGGTTGATAAAATTCAGCATCCATTCTTTTCTTTTTTTTAATAAATTTATTTATTTAAGTAATCTCCACACCCAACGTGGGGCTTGAGCTCATGACCTTGAGATCAAGAGCCTCTCACTTTTCCAACTGAGCCAGCCAAGTGCCCCTCAATATCCATCCTTGATTTAAAAAAAAAAAACACGGGGCGTCTGAGTGGCTCAGTTGGTCAAGCATCCGACTTTGGCTCACATCATGATCTCACGGTCCGTGAGTTTGAGCCCTGCTTCAGACTCTGTGCTGACAGCTCAGAGCCTGGAGCCTGCTTCAGATTCTGTCTCCCCTCTCTCTGCCCCTCTCCTGCTCACGCTCTCTCCCTCAAAAATAAATGAACATTAAAAAAAATTTTTTAATAAAGAAAAAAGAAAACTCTGAAAATATTTGGAATGGAAGGAAACCTTCATAACATGATAAAGGCTCTCTACCAAGCATACTGTAGTAGAGGTCCTAACTAATGTAATAAGGCAAGAAAAGAAATTAGTGGTATTATAAAGGAAGAAACCATCAAAATTTGTAGACAACATGGTTGCGTACATGGAAAATCCAAAAAGAGTATGCATACTATCAGAGTTAATAAGTCAATTTAATGAAACTGCTAGATACAAAGTAAATATTGCAAAAACCAATTGAATTTCTATATTCTAGCTGTAAGCAAGCTGAAATGAAATTTTAAAAGACCATATTTACAATAGCATCAGAAAACCAAAAACATAGGAGTGATTCGTCATTAGATGTGCAAGACTTTTACACAGAAACTATAAAACACTATTCATAAATATTAAAGCAAGTCTACATATGTGGAAGGTTATATCGTGTCCATGAGCTGAAAGACTCAAGTTATTAAAGAAATCAGTTCTCTTTGAGGTGATCTATAGAATCAATTTAATCCCAATCAAAATCACATCAGAATCTTTAAGTTTCAATTTTCAATTTTTTGTTGCTAAGCCTATAGATACACAATTGCATTTTGTATGTTGAATTTGTATTCTGTGACCTTATTGAACTCATGTATTATGTCTGGTAGTGTTTTTGTAGATTCTTTAAGATTTTCTACATAGATAATCCTGTTATCAGTGAATAAAGACAGTTTTTTTTTAAGTTTATTTATTTAGAGAGAGAGAGAGTGAGCACGAGTGGGGGAGGGACAGAGAGAGAGGGAGAGAGAAAGAATCCCAAGCAGGCTCCACACTGTCAGAATGGAGCCCAACGCAGGGCTCAAACTCATGAACTGCAAGATCATGACCTGAGCCAAAACCAAGAGTCGGACACAACCAGCTGAGTCACTCAGGTGCCACTGAACAAAGACAGTTTGATTTTGGAGCACCTGGGTGGCTCAGTTGGTTAAGCATCCAACTTCAGCTCAGGTCATAATCTCGTGGTTTGTGAGTTTGAGCCCCACATTGGGCTCTGGGCTGACAGCTTGGAGCCTGGAGCCTGCTTCGAATTCTGTGTCTCCCTCTCTCTCTGCCCCTTCCCTGCTCATATTCTCTCTCTCTCTCTCTCTCTCTCTCTCTCTCTCTCTCTCTCTCTCTCAAAAATAAACATTAAAGAAAAAAAGGACATTTGGATTTCTTCCTTTCCAATCTGTATGCCTTTTATTTTTCTCTCGCCTTATTCTCCTGCCTCCAAAATGTTAAATGCAGTTGGTAAGTGTGGACACATTTGCATTATTCACAGTCTTAGGAGGAAAGGCATCCAACATCTCACCATTAGGTGTAATATTAACTGTAGGTTTTTTTGAAGACTGCTTTTACCAGGTTAAGTGAATTATTTTCTCCTTCTCCTTCTCCTTCTCCTCCCCTCCTCCTCCTCCTCCTCCTCCTTCTTCTTCTTCTTCTTCTTCTTCTTCTTCTTCTTCTTCTTCTTCTTCTTCTTCTTCATTTTTTTAGAGACAGCCAGCACACAAGAGGGGGGTGGAAGACAGAATTAAAACAAGTTTTTTTTAATGTTTATTTATTTTTGAGGGGAGGTGGGGAGGGCAGAGAGAGAGGGAGACACAGAATCTGAGGCAGGCTCCAGGCTCTGAGCTGTCAGCACAGAGCCCGATGCAGGGCTCAAACCCACGAGCGGTGAGATCATGACCTGAGCCAGTCAGGCACTCAACCGACTGAGCCACCCAGGCGCCCGAGAGAGAGAGAGAGAGAGAGAGAGAGAGAATCTTAAGCAGGCTCGACACTCAGCACAGAGCCTGACACTCAGGTTGATCCCAACCCCCTGGGATCATGACCAAAATCAAGAGCCAGAGGCTCAACTGATTGAGCCATCCACATGCCCCTAAGTGAGTTCTTTTTTATTCCAAGTTTACTGACAGTTTATAGCATGAATGCATGTGGGGTTTTGTGAAATATTTATTCGATTTAGATGATCATATGGCTTTCTTTTTTACTGTGTTACTATGAATTACATTCATTTCTGAAGGTTAAACTAATCTTACATTCTCAGGATGAACCCTACTTGATCTCATGATGTATTATCCTTCTTACACGTTGCTGGATTCAATTTGCTAAATGTTTGTTAAGGATTTTTACTTCTATGGTCCTGAGGAATATTGGTCTGTATTTTCTTGCAGTGTTCTGTCTGGCTTTGGTAGCTTAGTAATGCTGGCCTCCTAAACTGAGTCAGGAAGGATTCCCTCGTCTTCTATTTTCTGAAAGAGATTGTGTATATTCAGTATTATTTCTTCCTACACGTTTGTTCGAATCGATCAGTGAAGGTATCTAGGACTTGTGTTTTCTTTATGAGAAAATTTTAAGTGCACTTTTCTTTTCTCCACCCAGCGTGGGGCTCGAACCTACAACCCCAAGATCAAGAGTTTCACGCTCTGCTGAATAAGCCAGCCAGGTGCCTCCAAGTACACGTTTCTTTAATAGATTTCGAGCTATTCAGATTATCTATTTCTTCTTCATTGTGCTGTGACTATTCATGTTCCTTAAAAAATTTGTGCATTTCATTTAAGTACTTGAATTTATTGGCATAAAGTTGGCATAATATTCTTGTATTATCCTTTAATGTCTGCAGGATGATCTCCTTTACTCCTGATACTCTTTATTCCTGATGTTAATAATTTATGTCTTCTTTCTCTTTTGTTTTCCTTCATTAGTCTGGCAGTTTACCAATTTTATTGATCTTCTCAAAAATGGTTTCATTGATTTTTCCCTATTGTTTTTTATGTTGTCTATCATCAATCTCTGGTCTTATCATTGTTATTTCCTTCCTTCTGCTTACATTGGATTTTATGTTTTTAGCATATATAGCTGTTAAAGGACAAATATCCAGGATATCTAAATAACTGTTATGAATTTGTAAGAAAACAAATAATCCCCCCTTCCAAGCAAAGGTGGGAGTGTGAATTTTTCAAAGCACTTTGGGAAAAGTCATGATCAAGTAAAGTCTAATATGTACCTGCCTTACAACCCAATAATTCCACTCTAAGGTGTAAATCCTAGAGAAGCTTCCCCAAACATATGTCGGAAGAAATGTAAGGAATATTCAGGGCAGCAATATTGGTATCGGTCAAGTGCCAAATAACATTAGAATATACAGAATTACCACAAAAATACCATATAGCACTGAGAAGGAATAGGCTATAGCTTCACTCATCAATATAGAAAAATCTGGAAAGGGGCGCCTGGGTGACTCAGTCAGTTAAGCCTCCAACTTTGGCTCAGGTCATGATCTCACAATTCGTGGGTTCGACCTCCATATCAGGCTCTGTGCTGACAACTCGGAGCCTGGAGACTGCTTCGGATTCTGTGTCTCCCTCTCTGTCTCTCTGTCTCTCTGTCCTTCCCCCACTCACACTGTCTCTCTCTGTCTCTCCAAAAATGAATACACATTAAAAAAAAATTTTTTTAAAGAAAAATCTGGAAATACGATGTTGAAGCAGAAGAGGCCAAACAGATATGATTGCGTACAGTATAATCTGATGTCTATAAAATTTTTTAAAAAGATAAAATGAAACTATATAATTTGGGGATGGATACGTCATTGGTAACACTATAAAGTAAAACAAGAAAATAATTATCACAAAACATCAGGGGTATCTCTGTTGAGTAGAGAGGATTGCAATCGGGGAAAGGCACCAATTTTCAATCTTGACCTAGTTGCTGGTCATTTGGGTCTCACGTCATTATTGTTCTTTAGTACATGTCTGTACTTGCATGTTGTAAAGGCTCATTTATGTGTGTGACACATTTGAAAACAATAAAATAAAATCAACCTAAGTTAATAAACCTAAAATAAAATTTATTTAACCTATGTATACTTTCTTTATGATCAGAGATAATATGCTGGTTTTAAGGTTTCGTGTGTCCTTTTTCATCCATTTACTTATTCCACAAGCATTTGTCACATACTTACTATGTGCTAGGCATTATACTAGATGCCAGAAATATAGATATTACTTTATTATCTATTAGGGAGTTGTAATATTAAAAATAGTAATAATCAATATTATTATTGAAGCAACTGATATTTAACTGTTTACTGTTTGTATTAAGCGCTTTACATAGATTACTTGATTTAATCCTTTGACATCCTTGAGTATAGACTACTATTTCCCTGATTTTAAAAATGAGAAAGTGGAGCAATGTTTAATAACTTGCCTGAGCTGCAAAGCTCAGAAAAGACAGAGCCAAGATATGCTCTTGACAAATGTAAGTTTTTCTGCTCAACCTCCGGTTCCTCTCCTCCAGTGACAACACTTTGTTTTCCTCTGGGGAGTCTCTCTCCCCTTCTCACATTTGGTCCTGTGGGTCAGCTGGCGCTATCTGGTCCTGGATTCAAGGACTGAGGAAATGACCGAGATGTGGCCATTTACTGTATTCCAACCTCCTGGATACAGTAGTTGGTTTGGGCACCAGTCCAAAGAGAATTTAGAGACTGAGTCCTGAAGCCTTGTCGTAAACCCCTAGATCCAGCCATGCCTGAAGCTTTCACCAATGCCTGGTCTTTTTAGTTACACGAGCCTCAAGTTGGGTTTTCTTATACTTGCAAAAAGGAGTCCTAGCTGATAGAAGGACACAGAAAAGTAATTCAATAACTATTGTACCTGCTGAGTGGTGAGGACTAAAATTAATATGCGTGTTTAGGATGCACTTAGATGTATTCAGGACACATGTAGGTGAGGTGTTTTTTACTTTTTTCCCTTTCCCATCCTAGGTCTGAAGCAAATCTTAGGGAAGATAAATTAACGGTAAGAGAGAAAGTCATGGTTACCTTGATGGCTCCACAGACCGAGCCAGTCACCCTTCACAAGGCATATGGGGAATGTGGTGCAGGTGTACCCAATGCCATGAAAGATTATCACAAAAGACCAGATCTCAGGGATGACAATCACAACAAGAAGAGTAATTTAGTTCCCGGGATACATCTCATTACAGGTTTACGGAGCCGTTGACAGCAGAATTAAATCTGACATCACTCCTTGGGTTGACAAACACTTTTGTGTCCCAGCAGAGTGAGCTCAGACACTTGAGGGCTCTCTCTCCCTGAGGGGCGCAGTCACCTTCTGCCCTTTGGCTCACGGTACCTCCGTCAGCTCCACAAGCGACTAGAAGACCCTTATCATGAGAGACTCACGCAGCCCTTGGCGAAAATGGAGTTACTCACAGGAGCTCAGTCAAGCCGTGGGCTCGACTCCATCCTTGGGTTTGACTGCTTGGCGTCTCGCCTTTCGCCTCATACCCAATCAGGCTCGGCAAGAACGTTACCCTCTTACCTCCCGTGTGAAAGTCAGACTGCAGAATCAGCCTATTAAGTCAATTAGAGCCCTAACATCCTTTTTAAAGGGGTGTAAAAACCTGGCATTAAGATCATCGCGAGAAGTCGGATATTTTCCTCTCGGCGGGCGAGGCCAATTCGCCACTTCCAGGCGGCAGAGGCACAAGAGCATTATCATTCACCACAGACGCGGCCGGATGTAAATAACCACAATGTTTAGCACCCTGGCACACGGTCAGTTCACCTTCTTCCACAATTGAAAGTGACCATTACGCTCAGTGTTTGTTCCACTGAGCAAGGTGAGGTCATATTTCCCCTCCAGAGGTGGAGCCAAAAAAGAAAAAAAAATGTTTTATCTCCTTGATAAATGGGAAGCTGTAATAAAACAGAATTTAGGACTTTGGTGAATAATTCATGTTTATCTAAATGAAAAAAATAATGACTTTCATTATATCTCTCGCTGAGTTCTAGAAACTGACTTCCTGGTCTGGAGCTTGCAGAAATCCATCAGATTGTCTGATGATTCTCCCTTCAGGGCTCCTCCCATTGCCTCCACCCTCCTCACAATGTGCCCTTTGGCCCCACCCCCCCACCCCCCCCCCACCCCCACCAAGGGAATGGGGATGAGGGATGAAAGGTCAAGGGCAGGAAAAGTCTGATCTGACAGTGGTGCCACCCCGGGGGCGGATGCCTAGAGCTGGCAGTTCCCTCATGGGCTTCCTCGGGGTCCTCCAGGCCCCCTACACCTGAATCCTTTGGCCCAGGGAGCAGGTCTTCTGGGCTAACCGCCTCTGGACCCTCTCAGCCAGGTACCCGACCGTGTTCTCAACACCTGTTTCTGCTCAGGTTTTGTTCCCTGCAGGAAATTCTCACCTTCCTGGAGGTATCTGACTTCTATAGTAACACCGTGATTGCCCAAACGAGTGAGATCTCTGCCGCCTCAGCTGCCTCAGCCGGCCACACCGCTTTCCTCCCAGATGAGAGCTAAGATTCTTGTCCCTTTGTCCTAACCACAAGCAGCATATACCCAACTCTTCCAGTGGGTGGTCTGTTCCGAGATGCTCTCACTGGACTTGAGGCAAGCGGACACATCCCCTACTGTTTCCCCAAGAAGAGAGTGAGGTCGCATCACGCCCCAGCGCTCCCTAGAGAAATTCCAACATCCGGCCCTTTCGTCTTCAGTCCCCCAGCGCCCGCCCTTTTTTCCTTAAATGCAACTATCTTTTTTTAAAAAGTGAAAAACTGACGACATTGAAATATGCAGATAGCAACA
The DNA here is from genome assembly GCF_027475565.1 of Acinonyx jubatus. NCBI lineage: Eukaryota > Metazoa > Chordata > Mammalia > Carnivora > Felidae > Acinonyx > Acinonyx jubatus. The sequence continues at coordinate 28,875,209 of NC_069397.1, forward strand.
TCCACCCTTTTAGTGTAAACTTCTAGGAGTTTCGGCAAATGCCTATAATGTAATAAACGGTAACCATTAGATTCATTACCCCCCAAATTCCCTTTCTCCCTTTGCAATTAGTTCCTTCCCTCAGCCCAGCCCCTGGCCACCGCTGATCTGTTACGTGTCCCTAAATGTTAGCCTCTTCCAGAATGTCATATAAATGGATTCATTCAAACACAGTGTTTTTGAGATTCATCCGTGTTGTCCTGAGGGCTGGTAATCTGTTCCTTTTCATCGCTGCGTCGGCTTCTGCAGTAGGGACGCGCCACAGTGTGACTATTCACTAATCGCAGGGCTTTGGGTTGTTTCCAGGTGTTGGCAGTTATGCATAAAGCCACTATTAACGTTCACGTACAGGTTTTTGGGTGAACGCACGTCTTCGTTTCACTTGGGTAAATACCTAGGAGTGGGATTGGGGGATTGTTGGGTCATATTGTAAGAAACTGTCAAGCTGGTTTCTACAGCAGCTGTACCGTCCTGCACTGTCCCTGGCCCCTCTCACAAGTTCCAGCTGCCCTATATCTCTGTCAGCACTTGGTGTTGTCCACTTATCTTAAAATGTACCCATTTGAATAGGTGTCTATTGGTATCTCATAGTCTTAATTTGTGTTTCAATAACTAACGATGTTGAGCATCTTTTCATGTGTTTTTTTAACGTTTATTTATTTTTGACAGAGAGAGAGAAAGAGAGAGACAGAGCATGAGTGGGAGAGGGGCAGAGAGAGGGAGACACAGAATCCGAAGCACGTTCCAGGCTCTGAGCCGTCAGCACAGAGCCCGATGAGGGGCTCAAACCCGTGAACAGTGAGATCATGACCCAAGCCGAAGTCGGATGCTTCACCGGCTGAGCCACCCAGGCGCCCCTCTTTTCACATGTTTAATTTGCCATCCACATATCATCCTTGGTGAAGCATCGACTGAAACCTTTGCCTATTTTTTAATTGGGTTGTTTGTTTACTTATTACGGAGTTTTGACAGTTCTTTATATTTTCCGATCAGATATGTTTGGCTAATATCTTCTCCAAGCCTGTGGCTTGTCCTTCCCCTCTCTTTTTTTTAGCATGTTGTAAATGATTTATTTGTAGTAATATTGACATCTCCTCTAGTAATGAGTAATTGCAAGACCTGGAAAATCCCTTCCACCACCAGCTCATTTCTTTACATATTATAAGATGACCACTTAAATGTACATCCGTTAAGAATTTGAGAATCAGCGACAATTTGGTGTTTTTATTTTTTTTTATTTGGTTGCATGTGTTTTGATCTTTACTTTTTCCAGTTTTATTGAGATGTAATTGACAAACATTACTGTCTCAGTTTAATGTGTGCTGCAAGATGGTTGGACTTACCTATATATACTGTGAAATGATTTTGCTACAAGTTTAGTTAACATCCATCATGTCCTACAGACACAATTTTTAAAAAGCAAAAAAAAGCAAAACTCTTTTTTTCCCCTTGTGATGAGAATTCTTAGGATTCGCTCTCTTACCGGCTTTCCTATATATCATACAGTGGTTCTCACTACAGTCATCATGCTGACATTGCATCCGTAGTATTTTATTCTCTTAACGGTGTCTTGCAAAGAGCAGAAGTGCTCCACGGTGAGGAAGTCGAAAACATAAAGTTTTTCTTTTAAGGATCGAGCTTTTAGTTTTGTAACCACAGAATCTTTGCCTAACCCAAGATCACAATGATTTCGTCCTCCATTTTCCCCTAGACGTTTTACAGTATTGGGTTTTACATCGAAAGTAAGCTATTACCCACTTGGGGCTAATTTTTACATACGGCACAAGGTGTTCGCTTTTGCATACACATGTCTCATAGTTTGGGCACCATTTATGTCGAGCTGTCTTTTCTCCATTGACTTGCCTGTGCCTTTGCCGGACATCAATTGACCATATATGTATGGGTCTATTTCTGGATTCTCCATTTGGTTCCATTGATCCGTGTGTATCCTTTTAACAACACCACACTCCCTTGGTTACCCTGGCTTTATAGGAAGCCTTGAAATCAGATACTGTGAATCCTCCAATTTTGTTCTTTTTAAAAAAATCTCTTGACTATTCCAGATTTATTGTCTTTTCATATAGATTTTAAAATCAATTTGTCAATTTCTTTTTTTATTAAAGATTTTATTTTTAAGTAATCTCTACACCCAATGTGGGGCTCAGACTCACAACACCGAGATCAAGAGTCACACGCTCTACTGACCGAGCCAGCCACATGCTCCCAACTTGTCAATTCCTACAAAAAAAAATTTCCTGGATTTTGATTTGAATTGCATTTAATCAATACACCAATTTGGGAAGAATTGGCATATTAACAATACTGAGTCTTCTAATCCACGAACCACCCATTTATTTAGGTCTTCTTTTTTATTTCATGAGTGTTTTGTAGTTGTTAGTGTTCAGATCTTGTATATATTTTATTGGATTTATACTTAAATGTGTTGTGTTTCGGGATGCTATTGTAAATAGTACTTAAAAATCCTTAAATTTCCAACTATTAATTGCTACTGTATAAGAATACAACTGATCTTGGGGGTTTGACCTTTATCTTGCAATCTGACTAAACTCACTTTTTACCTCTCGTAGCTCATTTTGTGGATTCTTTGAAATTGTCTATGTATATAATTATGTCATCTTTGAACAAAGACAGTTTTATTTCTTCTTTTACAATCTATGACTTTTTTTTTTCTTGCCTTATTGCACTAGCTAGGACCTCCAGTGAATATTATATCTCATAAATCCTGGATAGTAAATATTGAATAGAATGCTTACCTTCTTCCCAATTTTTGGAGTTAGAGTCTCCTTGGAACCTTCTCACCAAACTTGTAGTGAGGAGATATTCCCCAGCTCTTTCCAAAGGGAAGATTACAACTCTTACCCACTGACTAACTGTATGCAAAGAAGTCTAATTTCAACGTCTGGCCTTGACAGCTTCAGGTTCTGTATACCTTTGGGGGAGGTAGAGGTAGGTAGCGGGTAGGGATCACAACACTGGTTCCAGGATGCTTCCTCATAAGTTCTGCATATGCGTCCTAGCACCTCACTTTGGGAATGAGGGGGATTCTTGTCACCTATTTTCTTCTTAGCATTTTGGGGCCTCCGCCAACATTAAGTCCTCTTCCTACTGATAGTGTTACAACTTTTCTTTTACAGATGAGGGAAGTTAGGCTCAGAGGGTTTAAATAACTTGCTCAAGGTCACATAGTTAGGAAGTAGCAGGATTCAAACTCAGTTCCGTCAAGTCCAAAGAGGGTGTTCTTCCCACCAGGCCACACCGGCACAGACAGAAAAATTCAAGCAGCATTTATAGCTCCCCAAACACACACATAAAACCAAGAGGGCTAAGGTATTTCTATATTTAATTTAGCCATCCTAGAAGACCAATGGAGGAAATATGACGCCCAACGGAGGAAATAGTGTTGCGTTTGTCCTCCAAGTGGCCGTGGAATGAAAATCATTCTCCATCCTGAAGCAGGTGCTGAGGTCAGAAGCTGAGAGTCTCTAATTATCAACACTGGTCCCCTCAGGCCTTCCTTGAATAATCCAGACAGGCAATCGTGACTGGCACTATGGACTCTGTTTTAGTCAAGAAATCTGACCATATGTCTCTAGATTAAGGAGTCCAAGCCAGTTTGCCTCCATGCCTTCACTTCAGAAAACCCAGGCCCTACCTGGAGATCACTCCTTGCTGCTGAGAGTCTTAAAGCGACTCATTTCAAGCGCGCACCTTCTTCTGTGACCATCAGTCACTCCTTCCTCAGTGTTCCCATAGCACCTTACATAGCGCTTGGTGGCAGCATTTAGCATGTGTCCTGGGATCATTTACTTACACCCCCTTCTCTCCTACCGGACCGTGGGACTGAGCAGCTCACCTTGCTCCCCAGCCCCCGCATGGGATATTGGGGGAATAAACAAAAAAGTAACCAAATAATTTGTCTTGAGGGATCAACCTGGGGAACCTTTTGGGCACAGGAGGAGACTATTGGAATTAAATTGGAGATTGAGAGCAGCTGTCACCGACAGTCTGCGTCATTCTATTTACTTGGCTGGGGTGAAAGAGGCAGGAAAGGAGTCAGGGATGGAAGCAAGCGGGGAGGGTGGGAACAGTCACGAGTAATGGCCATCGCACCTTCACTGATCACCTCTCCGCCTGAAGGGCCTGCCCTGTCCTCACTAGACGGGTCAGACAGAGGGTCTCCCCCACGTCTCGGAGAAAGCCAGAGGAGTTCCTGCCTGTGCTGGGCACTCTGTCCCACGTGAGCGGAACCTCCCACCCAGTCTGAGCAACCCCAGACCCACCTGGGAATGATACTTCCAGTTTCCTCCACATCGTTGTCCCTTGGTCACCCAGTCCCCTTTTGCCCACTCACGTCAGGAGGAATATCCCATTATGGCTCTTCCTAATAACGTTGGGCTTTTCCATTGGATCAAACGTGCTATGCGGTCTGTGCCCTGTTCAGTTCGTCGTGTTCCAGGCCCCTTTGGGTCGCCGTAGCCCTGCCTTCCTCAGGAAGCTGGGGAGGAGGCCCCAGGAGAGCCCGGCTGTGCAGCAGGCCTGGAGGAGATCGGCTCTCCTTCCTACCTTTCAGACCATTTGAACGGCACTTTGAATCCTGGACTTCAAGGGTCATGAGGGGAAGGGAAGGGAGAAATCTAGGAATAGGGGGAGCCCCCAAAACAGAAGGGAGAGGAACTGATACTGTTCTGTGCATCTAAGTAACCTCACTTAATTCTGTCTTTCCCATGAGACAGCATGATTCCCGTTGACAGGCGAGGAGATGGAGTTGAAGCCACTTCCCCAGGATTACCCCCCTGGTTAGTGCCAGGGCCCAGGTCCAATCAGATGTGTCTACTCCAGCGTCTGGGCCCTCTCCTTCCTCACCTCCGGCTGTGGGAGGGGGCTGCCCAGGAGGCCGAGGGGAAGGATGCTGGCAGCAGAAACTGCGTGTCCAACGGGGCGGGCGATGCACGTCTGAGCAAGGCTCACGTCCAAGTCTGAAGGGTCCAGTCTGGCCACAGGGTTTCGTGGTGTTCCTCACGTCAGGCTATGTACCCTCCATCAGACCTGGGTGTTTCAGAGCTGGGAATCCAGGGTGGCACAAGAAGCCCCCAGACAAGGGGCTTGGCAAGGCTAGCCCCCCTCCCGTAATTGCAGGTAGACCGAGGCCAGGCTCCCATCCTGGAAACGGAGGCACTTCGAATCATCAGAGGGGACACTGCAGTGGGGATGGGGAAAGGCCCCCGTCGGGGAGCCCAGACACACGGAATCGAGACTGAGACAACATCCCCGGGGGTCCCATCATCCATCTGGCTTCCGCGAAGCTTCGTGCAGCTCAGTGGCATCTGATGAGGACTGGTTTTCCTGTTCCCGCTTCCGTTTTGGTGTCTCTGCTTTGCTGGTCCTGTAAACACATGCACGTGGCCTACAGGGACGGGGCGCAGTGGACTCCAGTGCTCATCTGCGCAAAGCCACCGACTGAATTTCTGTATTCGTTACATTCATACGGCAAACATTGTGGGGCCACTGCAGGCTAGGCACCGGGTATGATCAGATCGGTAACACCAAATCCCTGACGGGGGTGAGGGAGGGGCGCGGGCAGCCAGGAAGCAGATGTGTAGGCGAACAATTGTTATCACAGGGATCAGTGACACTGAAGGGGTGTCTGAGGCCCCCTGGGAGGAGCGTGTTCCTCAGGAACAGGGGTAAGAGAAAGCATCACAGAGGGCGTTTTCCCGGGCCTTCGGGGATGATAGGAATTTGCCAAACAGAAAAGGATGGGAAGGGGTTTGCAGGCAGAGCCAAGGACAGGAGGAAAACAAGAGGTGAGAAAGTGACACGTCTGGAGAACGTCAGGAAGCTGGGCCAGTGGGCTGTGAGGCGGGCCGGCAGCCGTGTCAGGCCTCGGTCAGTGCGCAGAACTGAACGTCGAATGTGTTTGATGGTATAGCGAGGGTGAAGACGTAGAAAGACCCAAGAACAGCGGCAAAGAAAGAAAATACTGGTTTGGGGTTTTTTTTGCATCGGCTATATGCCCAATATGGGGCTTGAACTCACAGCCCCAAGATCAAGATCCGCATGCTCTCCTGACTGAGCTGCCTGGACGCCCCATAGAAAGAAAACATTGCTATCGTAATAAGGCAGAACCCTGGGTTCTGAGAGGCCACGTGGGTGAGGTCCCAGATGACATGAGACAGCAGCATCCGTTCACGTCATCACCGGCGCCGATGTCCCCGTTGTCCTTTGCACTGCTTCTGTGCAGGTTAAAGAGTAAAACCACAGGAAAGTAAGGTAGCAGGGTCAGAGTGACTGTTCCACCCAAGCCGTTCACTTGGGCTAAGCTCTTTTTCTAGCATCTTCCGGTATAGATGGTGGTGCCAATGCTCTGCCCTTTGGGACGTTTCTGGGGTGCAGCCGACACTCCCCTGTGGGGTCAGGCGGAAGCACCCCCCACCGAGCCGGGTCTGCACTTCAGCCCTGCCCGGCCTCCTCCCTGTCCTGGCCTGCCTTGCTCTCACCCTCTCCCATGCACCTACCAGTCTCCCCTGGGAGCGCTTCTTTATTTTATGTATGTATGTATGTATTTAAATGTTTATTTTTTTTTTTGAGGGAGAGAGACAGAGTGTGAGCAGGGGACATGCATAGAGAGAGAGAGAAGGAGAGAGGGAGAGAGACAGAATCAGAAACAGCTCCAGGCTCTGAGCTGTCAGCATAGAACCCGACGGGGCGGGGGGGGGGGGGGGGTGGGCAGAGCGGTGGCTCAAACTCACAAACTGAGAGATCATGACCTGAGCCAAAGTTGGATGCTTAACCGACTGAGCCACCCAGGTGCCCCTAAAACTGTTTGTTTGTTTGGTTTGTTTGTTTGTTTAGAGAGCGTGCACACGTGCATGTGAGCAGGGGTGGGGCAGAGAGGGTGAGAATCCCAAGCAGGCTCTGTGCAGTCAGCGCAGAGCCCAACAGGGGCCTGGAACTCACGAACCGTGAGATCATGACCTGAACGGAAATCAAGAGTCAGACGCTTAGCCGACGGAGCCACCCACATGCCCCTGGGAGCACTTCTTTAAATAAATTGCTTGCCCATACACCCTCATCCTAAGATCTGCTTCCTGGGAACCCGACCCAAGATGTTTAGCTTCGGAGCGTGGGAGAGGAGGCTGTGGCTGTAGTTGGTCCAGCCAGGGCCCCACTATGACTTTCCTGCAGCCTCGCCACACTTAGCAAATAAAAGCTTAAATTTCAAATAAACAGGCTGCCCAATTAATTGGAATTTCAGATAAACAACAAATAAGCTTTTAGGATAAGTATGCCCATGCAATATTTGGGGGTATACTTATACTAAAAAAATTATTCACTGTTTATCTGAGAGTCAGATTTAACTGGGCATTCTCTTCTTCATACGGCAGTCTAAGAAAGAGCCCTACATACTTTTGCCTTCATGGGCCTCTTCGTTTATGAAATTTTTAAAAATTATATTTATGACTGCATAGAAAGATGAATAAAATTCAGGCTGGATTCATTATCATGATGATTACTATTATTATTCTCATTGTTTTTCTACCTTAAAATAAAGTAAGGGGCGTCTGGGTGGCTCAGTGGGTTGAGCATCCAACTTCAGCTCAGGTCATGATCTCTCAGTTTGTGAGTTCGAGCCCCACCTCGGGCTCTGTGCTGACAGCTCAGAGCCTAGAGCCTGCTTCGGATTCTGTGTCTCCCTCTCTCTCTGCCCCTCCCCTGCTCACGCTCTGTCTCTCTGTCTCTCAAAAATAAACATTATTAAAAAAAATTTTTTTTAATAAAGTAAATCATGTTCTTGGGCCTCTAAAAGTATCACGGGCTCCAGGCACCATACCTACTTGGCCTAATGGGTAAGTCCTCCTGCTACCAGTTTAGGAAAAGTCTTGAGTGCAATGATTCGACATGATTGGACCTATCTTCATCTACCATGGTTCAAATAAGAACTCTGTGATTAGATTGTGTTCTGGAAAGCTGGCCCTAGTTGAGAGTGTGAAGAAGAGACCGAAGACTAGAATTTGGGGACCAGCGAGAAGATGGTCATCATGACTGAGGTGGGACATTAGTAGGGCCTCAACAAGGACAGCTAGTAAGCTCATTAACTAAAGGGTCTACATGCTGTAATGCTCACCAGGTCTCCATCATGCAAAGGTGTGGCCTGGGCACAGGTCGGGTGAGGCAATGGACTTACCTGAAGAGGTCAGAACCACTGTTGGGTCCACCACCTCCTTATGAGAGCAGGCGGGGTAGCTTCACTCAAAAAACTACGTCTTGGGCCCCGAGGCAAAGCACTGAGAGATGTTCCGAGCCAGAGCATGCCCGAGCCACTGTCTGTTTGTGTAAATAAAGCTTTATTGAACACAGTCATGCATACACAGTCCCACTTTGTTTACGGCTGCCTCTGTGCAGAGTTGAGTCGCTAAAAGAGAGATCAAATGTCCCACAGAGTCTAAATTATTTGTTGTCTACCCTTGACAGAAAAAGTTTGCCAACACCGCTCCAGGCTGTGGGGAAGAATCACAAGAGGGGATTTTGTGAAAAACTGTTATTTCCTAGTATGTGAAAACTGAAAAGAAAGCCCCGCCCATCAGTCTTTGCCGGCAGCACGTAGTGTGGGCTGTGTGTCCCCTTCCCCATGCCCACCAATCGAAACAAAAACTCTACACATTATCTCCAAGCTGACGGGAAAGGCTTATCTCTTCGGTTATTGGGGAAACACAGTAGAGAAACTTGTCCAGATGGTGTGTATAAATCCAAATGAGAAGCCCCCCTGCCCCTCCCCGCAAAGAGCAGAGTGTGACCCGGGTGGGAGCCACGCAGGGTTAGGGAGAGGTGGAAGAGAGAGATTTGGGGAGAAGGGGGGAGATGCCAATCAGAAATTCCTACTCACCCTTTTGCAATCATTTAAATAATCTGTGGTGCTCAATGGGTCCCTTACCTGACCTAATTAAAAATCGGGTTGCTATTTTAACTGAGAAAAATAGTACTTTCAACTGTTTTAGAAAGAAGAAAAGAATAAGCATTATCAAGACCATCTCTTAGAAGATTAGGACAAAAAAATCCAGGAGGAGAGGCTTCAAAGCTGTTTTTGTTTTCCCCGGCTTTGAAATACATAGACAGTCCTGATAATTTTATCTTCCTCGAAATTTAGCAAATAAAGTCTATTTACTACTCCCGGGCAATTCCATACATAAATTAAAAAAAAAACAAAACACAAAGCACTTTAAACGAACCCTCCTGTGAGTCTCAAATCCATCATTTCTCTTCCTGTGGTGAGGGCTTTATGCCACAGATCAATGCAATTCGAAAGTTTTGGAGGTGATTTTGTTTTTCGTATCTTGCTATTTGATGAGTTTTCAGATGGCCATCTAAAGCACAGCTTACATGCTGTCTCTCATGGATCTCAGGGAGGCTTCAGATGCGCTGACATGGTGAGAGATGGTTAGCAGAGATATAAATATATTTTATCTAGTTTCTTTAAGTCAGCTTTTACCGTTAGTTCAAACACACTACTTAGTGAATTCATGAGAATCTTTTTTTTTTTTTTTTAACCCCGAGAAAAATATTTCCACTTCTCGTCCTCACCTTTAGGAGGAGAGTGGCTTTAGAAAGCATCAGCCTTCCCATCAGAAAAGGCTTTCTAGGCACAAACTATGCCACAGAAAGCACATGGAAAGATAACCTGATTCCCCCTGAAGTGTATTTTGAACGTCTTGGTTTTAAAAATGGGATAAGATATTCCGTTATCCCTAATTAGAATTTTTTTCAGGCAGCCAGGTAGAAAGTAAGTTATTCTGTGGCCATAAAAGTAATCCACTCTTGGCAGGACATGCATTTTAAAATAATTTTGTATGTAACACCTTCTTTTTTTTCTTCCAGCAAATCATCTATCAAGCACCTTCTATGGGCCAGACCCTGTGCCAGACTTAACAATACAGAGATTAAAAATGTGGTCCTTGCCACGGAGTTGCTCACAGTCCAGCGGGAAGATGGATGTAGGCAAAAAGTAATTTCAATACAAGGCAGCAAGTGTGTCCATAGGCCTTCACCCTGAAGTTACCTGTTCCACCGACAGCGTGCATCAACAACATTGATTGGTTGTCTGGTTGACTGATGGGTACCCAAGCCCCATTCCTAAAAGGGACACTATCAATAGGGCTAATCAAATAGTGTAGCAAAAGAGCAAATGGACAGATTAGCTAAATCTCCTCCTTTCTGCCAAAGAGGATAAGTTTCTATCTCAACCCTTCCATGAAGAGCAGCTAGAGCACATCGATAAAGCTGTGATAGCTTCCTTTTCCAGGCGCAGATTAGAGATAGCCTGTCTTCACTCCACCACCACCACCTTAAAAAAAACATCTCAGGGAGCCAACACACAAGGAAAACATTGTTGTTAACTAATATTTGGGAGTGGGGCCAGGGGAAGGAACAGGAGAGATGCCGACGGGGCTACCTGCCCCCAAAGCCCTGCAAGTGTCGTATCCGCATGCACAGTTCAGACATGACCGAGTTCCCAGGATCCCTGAACACATCAGTCGGGATGTTTTTGGCTATAAGTACCTGAATGTTCAATTAACGTGGCTTGAACAAGAGGGTTCGTTTTTACTACGTGACCATAAATCTAGAGGCACTGGCCTCAAGCAAGGGGTAAGGGTGGTATTCACTTAACAGTCAGCATAGCACGGGCACTGACAAATCAGACCAGTGCCCGACCCGTCGGACAGCACAGCCACTCGCAAGTGCTGCCTCAGGACATCTGCTGAATCCTGTCCCTGGTTCCAGGTTGGCTCCACAGCTCGATGATGGCAGAGCTTACGTCAGCTGGAAAAGATTCTCTCGGCCTTCCCTTTGTGGTGAGCAGCCGACCGCCATGCGTTGAAACATCACTTCATGATCTAACAGCATAGTTTGAAAGCAGGAAGGAAGAAGTGAAGTTTTCTCTTGGTACTTCTCTCTTTTTATGAGGGGAAGGTCTCTCTCAGAAGCCTTCCACAGTCTTCCTCTTAAGAACTATTGGCGGGAAACTGGGTCACATGGCCATCGTTAAACAATCCCTAGCGCAGGTTGGCCTGGACCCGTCATCCTTCATTCTCTGGGGCTGGGGAGAGGGTTCCACCTCGCCCAAACATGTTGCTATTGCTACCTGTACTAGAACCAAAGTAGGGCTCCATTGGCATGGAAGAAAGCACAGTGTGGGGGGCAGTAAGGGATAGTTTTTAGGCAGGCAAAGCAGCAGGGCAACTTCTTTGCCCTTTTGGTGAGAAGCAACTTTTCATTTTTCCCGTAGGATCCCCATGGGGTGGAGGTGGGGTGATCAAGGAACCTGGCCATCCTTCCAGTGCTGCTCCTTTTCTCTTAGAGGTGGAGTTACCATCAGCCTGTGCAGGTGGCCCTAGAGATCTTCACGGTCATAATTCACGGCCAACACATACATACAAGGGAAGTGATTGAGAGCTCTGATCTCAGTAACTGTGGACAGGGCACCATGGTTCACTACTGTCCTTGGTAGGTCACATCTGTGGCCCAGATTTATGAAGCTTGATTTATAGCCACAAAGCTTAGGTTACTCCTCCTACCTCTTCCATGTGTATAATGTCTTAGGAAGTCAGCAAGAAAACCTATGAAACTACAGAGCAGACATACATACTGTGATCAGGTCTTCCCAAAAACCTCACAATGCTTAGTGAGTTCAAACCTTGTTTCAAAAAGAAATATTCGTGACAAAACAGTGCCCTGATGTTATCGTCTCCCTTTCTGTAAAGCGCAGGAATCACTCACCAAGGGACTGAGAGAAGAAACCTTAGGCGATTTGAATGTGGGACAACCTTTGGCCTTACAATTGCTTGTTTAGGGAGATGGCCCCATTGAGGTCAGGGCTGTGGCCTGATTCCTCTGTGGGTCTGCTCACTTCACACAGAGACGCCTTGGGTTCCAGGTCACACATCATGCCCTGGCCTGGGTCAGCTGTCTCACAAATACAGACAATCCCTTCATGTAGGCTGATTACAAATATGTCCCTAATTGTCCATCCACCTGCACCTACGCCACTGAGATTGTGGCTTTGCAGCTCCCCTGATCGAGAGATGGGGTTGATTTCCCCAATCCTTGAATCCAGGCTGACCACGTGACTTGCTTTGGCTGATAGAACATAGTAGAGGTGACCCTGAGCCAGTTCTTCAAAGCCTTTCACACTTCTCGTTCTCTGGGGACCCTGCCACCACCAACAGAACAGGCCTGGACTGGCCTGCTGGATTTTGAGACTCATGACTCAGTCACTCCTATTGCTACGGCCAAAAACCAGCCAATCGCCTAACATAGGAGTGAAGCCGTCCTGGACCAGCCAGTGTCTAGCCATCGCACCAGCTGAGAAAAGAGCAAAAGAGCATAAGCAAGCCAAGCCATGGTCCGCACCTCAGGGCCACACCAGAGAACCATAGTTTTTCCATGACTTGTGAGGAATAATTGATGCTATTGTTTGGGGGTGGTTACACAACAATAGTTCACTGATACCCCATCAGCTACAGAGGTGACTTGGGCCTCTCCCTCACCCACCCTCACGTGGGGAGAAAGTGCCTTAATCACCGGGGAGGGGGGTATATCACCGCCTTTGTTTCAGGACAGCTTGCGGTGAGGAGTCCTGCTAACAGTTTTGCCGGCAATGCTGCGGTGTCTTGTGTCTTTAAGAAACCCACCAGCTCTAAAGAAATCCATGCCATCCACCTGGATTAACTTCTCAGGGCCAGGGAACACCATCCTATTAAATGTGTTCATGGCTACCTGATAGGGTCAAAGGCTGAACACGAAGAGATTAATCCTTGAGTTCAATGAAACCAGTTTCACTCTTCTAGGGTTCTGTGATCTATCCTAGTGTCAGGATTCTAAATACCTCCTAGCATCTGACTTTTGAAGCCATCTCAGAAATCATGATCCAAGTCCAAACCACAATATGATGCCCCACCCCGTCTGGGGCACCCACCTCTGTCACGGGTGAGCTAGTAACAGTCCCCTTCCCCACCACGCAGATGGCAGCCCCCACACTCCAACAGATTCAGCACGGCTGGTGCTCCGGCACTGCTCTTGGCACACCCTTATCTTCCCCTTTCCAGCCCACCAAGTTTTTCTCCCTATTCCCTACACTGGGCCGTTGTCCAGGCTGGGGGAGGGTGCTCCCTAACTTGTACAGCTCAGAACGGGCACGAATTTGGAAAGAGCCTTGATCAGAAGACTACACTATCCCTGAAGAGGGGTAGGACGCAATAAATCAGCTTTGGAGGAGAAGAACTTTTGAGTGTGCCTTGGTCCAAACCAAATTTCTCATCATTAAACGTGCCCCAAATTATAGCGCAGAGACCCAGAAATCCACTTACGTGAAAACTCAGGTAAGGAAAATGTCAAGATAAAACAAACGGTCTTGTCTGTGGAAATGTTGATGCTTTCCCCCTGTTTCCCTCCTGCCCCCATCAAACTGAAACTTGCACCGTGTTCTTGCTCATGTTCAGAATCAAGCTCAAGGAGCTCCTTTCTTCTCTCCTCCGCAGTTGGTTCCCACCTCCTGTTTCCCGCCCCCGCCACCCCCCCCCCCCACATGTCCTGTGTAAAAATCTGCGAGGGGGCCCTGAATGGTTACGTTTATGCCACCGTGAGGTTTTGGGATGATTTTTTTTCCCCTCGTGAAAGGCGCCCTTGACAAAGTTTCACTCTCTCCCAGGGAGACGGCTGGGGACCGCCTGAGTTTCCTGAAGGAGGTGGCCATTCTGCCAAACTCAGAAGTGTGAGGCGGGAGGGTCAGCGAGCCCCTGGCTCCCAGATAATGGGGACCCTGTTCTGCTAACTACACAGCCCTGAGATCTGAGTCTAGCAAGAAGCCTAGAATTACTGCACAAAGGTGAGCCTGAAGATAACCTCCCCCTAAACTCAGGAAACTGGTTATTCAGGCCTCTAATTCAGAGAGTATGGGGTGTTTGAACTAAACATTAATTTTTATGCCCAATTTGGCAGTGGGAGTTGAGCATCAACAGTTCAGTTTTTCATCTTTTTTTTTTTTTTAAGGATGGACGGTTTTGGGGGGTGAAGGATCCTTATCTTGTGATAAGTCAGTCAGACTCCAAGGGTAACCATCAGAAACCTAGAACGATGTGTCATTCCAGCAAAAAAATGCAACTGGATGAGAAAACCCCAGGCAACCCATGATGGCTCGTGCACTATTTCACTTGTGACACCATAGAGGATGCTCCTGTCTCATGAGGAAGCTTCCTGCAGTAAAATGAGCAAAGGATTGAGTCCTGGGTTTTGAAATCTGGCTCTGCTCCCCTGACTGGCTGTGCAGTCCTGGGAAGGTGACCTCCTCTCTGTACGTCCCCATCACTTTCTCTGAAAACGGGGTTAATTAGAAGTCCGGGATGGTGATTACTTATTAGATGGCATGATGCTTTGTTAAGTATGAGATCCATTTCAGGCACAAACACCATCAGCTCGGATTATGTTTGAGGATGGTAGTCATCTGAATAGACTGGGTTATGTGTATTGACAAGTGACCCCAAAATCTCAGGGTCTTACAAGATTTAGTTCTTGCTTAAACAGCTGGTCCACTGTGGGGCGGCTAAGGCTCTGCTCACACGCCCTTCACCTTAGGATCTGGACTATGAGAGTGTCTCCCATCCCGGGCATTGCTGGGCTCATGGCAGAGGAAAAAATACAGTGGAACAGAGTGGCTCTCGAAGCTTCTCTTAGGAGTGGCCCAGGTCACTTCTGACAAGTCTTCATTGGCCAAAGCTAGCCATGTGGCTAAGCCTGTCCTCAATAAAATGGGAATATGTAATCCTCCCACAGGGATAGGCGGGAAATGTTTGAACAGTATAATTCATCATTGCTGCATGTAACAGAAAATCCCCAATCCCAGAAGCAGATATGGAGGCTGTTCCTTTGTAAAATAACCCCCCAAATAGGTGTTCGTGGGTGCACGTGGAAACTCCCCAGTCCTTGGAAACCATACTGTCTATATATGTGCCCTGTCATCCTTAGTTGACATGTTATTTTCAAATAATGGTAGAGAAATGTGTGCTCTTTTGGAAATGGAAGGAAAGGGAGGGGCCCCCCATTTCATTGCATTTGGGAAAGTGCAACAGGGGGTCCTTGGCTGAGCAAGTGGGAAACAGAATACATAGGAACCTGACCCAACCGGTCAAAGTCAGGAGATAGAAAAAGAGGAAACAACAGTGTGAAAATATGACTGACATAAATGGAAACAGTAAAAGCACTCACATGACCTTGACACTGACCAGGTCCACAGTGGAGAGGACGTGCTCAGAGGGCACCTGTATCACCGGCTCCATCGCACCTCCATCGTCCCAGCCAGCGAGAGCTAGGAGTCACTTCACCTCCGTGCTTCCCGAGATCTGTGCCCGTTCGTCTGTCGTTCTGTCATCCTCTCTCAAGTATTTTTCACAGATGGGGTGGGGAGTGAGGCGCTCTGGACTTTGCACATCTGCGTGTATCTTTCGTCTTGTGCTTCTCCTGTGCCTCCTCGAGCGTGCGTATCAATTTTTGGCTAATGTTGATGCCCGTCTCTATTTCGCTTGGCACAGATTCCACTGATTCTGCTCGACCTTCCCAGGAGGACCCGAGGACCCAGACCACCCATCCAGCCCTAGCCCGGCCTATTGGCCACCACGTGGAGACGGCAGCCCAGGAGTCCTCTGACCCCTGAGGGCCACGACCTCCCCAGGCAGTCGTGGTTTAGGAATCCAGATGGACGGGGGTTGGGCAGGACAGGGGCGACAGCCTCGTTCGGTGGCCACATCCTCAAGAGATGGTTTTGAACAGGCAAGCGTTCGTCCCTTCAAGGTGCACGCAGAGGCAGGGCCCGGATGTCCCCGAGGAAGTGATGAATCAGTCGGGAACTGTTCTTACTTCTTGAGGCAGCTTGCCTCTCCAGGGTGGGCCAGGCCGACGCTCTCGACACGGGCCCCAAACCCGTGCCTCCGAGTCCAGGCTGTGGGTGTTCCTTCTCCTTCTTTGGAAAGTGTGATCAGTAAAGGTGACTTCATGGCCCACTGGGACAGTGCCAGCTCAGCCTGGAGAGCAGGCCTGCCCCACGTGGGCCCTCAGCCTCCAGGGGCAACACCCAAAGGAGTTTAATGTCCGGGGGGGATTAGGGCAGACACTGGAAACACTTTGTATTGGCCTTGACGCAGCAGCCCTGGAGAACGTAGTCCTACGCAGGCCTGACGGGGCACACGCATGGCCAACAAGGAGGAAGAATGTTCTGGTTTCAGTCCCCATACCTAGGGCTGCATTTTATTTTCAGAAGGACCATGCAGGCAGCTCTGTCCCATGGTGTTGACTTTCAGTGCCATGCTCCAGGACACAGGAAAATGGATAGTATCTGAAAGCTGCGATGCCTCTCCTACTACGGGTGGACCACGGGCCACAAGTGAAATGACAGCTTTGAAAGTCACAGTGAGGTGTGCCATAGAAGCCCAGCAGCAAATCAGTTAAACACCGTTATGGAGCTGTAGGTTCAAATTTCATGTATGCCCCTTCCGCCCATATCATACCATTAGAGCACAGGTCTGCTTAGGACCCTCCTCGGCTATTATGCCTTCATCCTAACCCAAAGCCTCTGCCTGCCTGGAAATGTCACAAGGCAGGAGGGCTCCTCCTGCTTCCTGCTAATCTTCTTTCAGATAAACAGTTGATGGTCCCTGAGTCTCCTACTTCTCTGCCTCCTGTCAGCAAGAAGCCCAGGATTCCCTCGCTCTGAGCCTTTTCCAGACAATGAGGCTGGAACCCCCTGGAAAGGGAAAGATGAACCCTGCAGTGGGGATGCACACACCAGCACACAGACACCTGCTGCAAGGTGGGTGTGGCAGGTGAAGCGGGCTGCTGGGGGGGGCGGGGTGTCTTTAAGCTGCGGAACTAATCACCGCAAGCTGAGTGGTTTCCAACAGTGTGCTGTCAGTTCATGGTGCCCAGGGGTCAGGAGTCCAGGGGGGACAGCTAAGCCGGGTTCTCGGCTCAGGGTCTCCAGAAGCTGCAGTCGAGGTGTTGCTACCAAGCTGCGTTCTTATCTGGGGGCTCAGCTAGGAAATCATTCGCTCCCAACTCATCCTGGTGGGAGTATGGATTCTCTTCTGGAGGCAGAATTCATCTCCTGGAGGCTGTGCGAGTGAGGCCTTTCGCTTCTTCCTGGCTGTCAGCAAGAGGTGGCCCTCAGGGACCGAAGGCCGCCCACAGTTTCCTGCCACATGGCCCTCTCCGTAGGCAGTTCACAACAGGTGCTCACATCTATAAGGCCAGCAGGAGACTCTTTCTCGCTCCAGTTGGCTAAGACCGAGTCTTATATAAAATGGGGTAACCCTGGGAGTGACACCCATCACTTTCGCATTCTCTGTGTATTACAGGCAAGTCACAGTTTCTGTCCACCCTCAAGGGGACAGGGCTGTGCAAACATGCAACTCACTGGAGGTCACCATAGGGTGTGCCCACCCCGCCCGCAAACCGCTGCCTGGGCTTGTATCTTACTTCTGCCACATGTCTGAGTTAGGTGACCTTGAGCAAGTTACTCAGCCTTATTTACAAATAATCTTCCTCATTTGTAAGATGGGGGTAAACCCCACAGGATCCTTGGGAAGATCAAATAAAGTATTCCATCTCAAGTGTTTTGCAGAATGCCTGGCACATAGTAAACACTCAAGTGTTAGCCGTGATGGTGGTGGTGGTGATTAATATTAATATTATCAGCACGGTGAGACTCTCGGATCTGTCTTGGATACTAAGAAGCAGAAATGTAACTCAGACTACAGCTACCTCCACGCTGGCTCCCGAACCCTCTGTGAAAGCCAGATCTGCATCTCTGGCTGCTCCAGAAATCTCAAGAGAGATCAGCCCCAGCCTAAGCCAGAAGCTGGGGCATCATGGGACACCAGGTAGCAAGGCCGGCCTGCCAGTCACTGCTACCCGTCAGGTGACAAGTGTGCATCAGAAGATGCAAGGGTACTTCAGCAAGGGGATTTGCTCATCACTCGTGAGCTCCGGGGCAGCCGGGCTTAAGAGGAGAGCCTCACCAGACCCCATTGGGGAAGACAAGTTGAGCGTCTCTCCCAAGTTGGTCATGATCAGCACTCCACCTATATTAGGACGTAGAAGTCCTTCTACATCCTAATGATTCCTGCATCTATAACTCAACGATCTGTTCATGCAGAAGAACAAGGGCCAGTGTTTATTATTTACCAGAATCCCCATAGGTCCCATGAGGAGAATTAAAAAATGACAAGTAGAAGACACAGTCAGCCCCATCATCACTGCAACAACTTAATACACACACCATCAAGCTCACAAGCCAAAGATCCCCAAAGGATAGCTCACACCAATAATAATAACAGTAACCTACAACGAGTTTTCCATGTTTGGTGAAAATACACTGATCTGGACATCAGCTCGCAGAAGGATGTACTCTCCTGGCCTGGTCCCTTCCAAGGAACACATCACGGGGGCGTGGCTCTTCTGCTGATGCATTTCTGTGGTGTCTCATTTGTGCGACATTGTCCTGAAGGATGTGTGGAGGCCTAACTCAGTGTCAGCTTCTCAACCCTATGGTGTCCCCGTGCCAGGAACCTGTATCAGACGCTCAGGACATCTTAATTTTGGTCTTCATTTGGAAATTTTGGAAACTTCAAGTTATTTATTTCACAGGGAGGTAAAAATATTTTTCTAATTATTTTTATTTTTTGAAAGAACAGCTGCACCACCACTGGAATTGAGGGGGTGGCTGTTTGGGGACTCATAGGCTTGGGAAGAAAAACACCCATCTTGCTTTATTTCAAAGAAGGAAATGACCCTTCGATAATATCCAGGAGAATTGGATGGGTGATCATCAGTTCTTTGGAATCTGTAGGCAGCTCAACTGTGTGAAGAGACAAAGGTCTACAAGCTACTTAGCTTTCCACGTGGGGAAATTTCCTCTAGGGTGTTGTCTTCAGATCCTAAAGCTCTAGGGTTATACCAAATACCAAGGACACTCCGTGGAGGGCTGAACCTTGGGTTTTTGACTGGGTAACCATATCTCACCCTCCTTCATTCTTTCATTCAACAAATGCTGTGGGCACTTCCCATGTTGCCAGCCACAGGTAGGCTTTGAAGATAGATCCACGAAGCCATGACGGAAATAAATATAGCTCCTATTCTACCAAGTTCACTACCAGAGATGATTCCCAATATGGCGTAACAAAAGATAAATCTGGGATCACACAGAGCACTAGACAAGCACAGGGAAGGGAGGGACACCCAGCCCAGTTTGGAAGAGGGATAAAGGAAGGCTTCCCAGAGCAAGTAAGTTCAAGGAGGATAACGAGGGTGTAGGGAGGAGTCTAAGGCAGTATTCCTGGCAGAGGGAACAAAGAGTGAAAAGTCTCTTAAGCATTAGAAAGTAAGGTGTGCCAGGGGCTGGAGGAAGTTCTGAGAAGCTGGAGAACAGAGATGGGGAGTGGAGGGGAGTCTCTGGAGAGGCACACAGGGGCCACCTCATAGCCTTTCCTTGGAATGCTCCTTCAAACTGCTGCCTCAGAAAATCCATAAGAAAAAATAAGGCCATCTGGTCGTTGTAGAGCCTGGATAGAGGATTATGGTTGAAGTTAAATTTTTTTGTTAACGTTTATTTTTGAGACAGAGAGAGACAGAGCATGAACAGGGAGGGGCAGAGAGAGAGGGAGACACAGAATCGGAAGCAGGCTCCAGGCTCTGAGCCATCAGCCCAGAGCCCGACGCGGGGCGCGAACTCACGGACCGCAAGATCGTGACCTGAGTTGAAGTCAGACGCTTAACCGACTGAGCCACCCAGGCGCCCCTGAAGTTAAATTTTAAAGCAGAAAGTTCCCCCATCTCTACATCATTAAGCTTTAAAAATAATCTTTATGTTTTAATACATGCTTGTTTGACAAATTCAAACAGTACAAAACTACACGAATTAAAAGGCCACCTGGATGGCCTCAGTCAGTCAAGCATCGGACTCTTGATTTTGGCTCAGGTCGTGATCTCCTGGTTCAAGAGTTTGAGCCTCACATGGGGCTCTACGTTGACACTGCTAAGCCTGCTTGGGATTCTCTGTTTCCCTCTCTCTCTGTCCTTCCCTTCCCTTCCCTCAAAATAAATAAGTAAAAAAAAAGGAAGTGCCCCATCCCCCTCCAGTCCTCTCCTCCAGCAGAAATTCCTGTTATCATTTGCTTGTCTTTCCTTAACGACTTTTCATCTGTGCATATGCCAACGTATATCTGCATACCACTGTTATTATCTTACATAAGCAACAAATATGTAACAAGTAGTTACAGTGCTCCTGGGCACCGTTCCAAGCCCTTCGCATGTGCCCTCACTCCACCCTGACTGCAATAGGAACAGGTCATTTATCCCCAGCTCAAAGGTAAGGGAACTGAGACACAGAGAGGTTAGGTAACTTGCCATGGTTGTACATGGGACATCAGGACCAGGATACAAACCAGGAAGTGTTATTCTAGTCGTGCATCTAACCACTACGCTCTCTCTCTGTGTGTATTTGTGTATACACACACATGGGCATGTACACACAACTCACGATGCTTGTTATTTTTCCAAACTGGGATCAGAGCATGCATATTAATTATCTTCACTTAAAATACATCATAATTTAGGGGCACCTGAGTGGCTCGGTCGGTTAAGTGTCCAAGTCATGATCTTGGCTCAGGTCATGATCTCACAGTTCATGAGTTTGAGCCTCCACATTGGGCTCCGTGTTGTCAGCACAGAGCCTGCTTGGGGATCTCTCTCTACCTCTCTAACCCTCCCCCCTACTCACATGTGCACACACGCTCTCTCTCTCTCTCTCTCTTCCCAAAATAAACTTTTAAAAAATCATAGTTTAAAAATGGGCAAAGGTCTGAATACACATTTCCTCGAAGATACACAAATGTCCAATAAGCCCATGAAAATATGCTCAAAGTCACTGGTCATCGGAAAAACGCAAGTCAAAACCACAAGGACATACGTACCACTTCCCACCTACCGGGATGGCTATAATGTTCTTCATGGAAAAATAACAGGCGCTGGCAAGGAAGTGGAAAAATCACAACACTTGTATGCTGCCGATAGGAATGTAATCTCTGGTTCAGCCGCTGTGGAGAATAATTTGGTGGTGCCTCAAAAAGTGAAATATAGAATTCCCATTCGACCCTGCAAATCAACCCCCTGGTATGTGCCCAGAAGAACTGCCAAGAGGTACTCAGACAAACACAAGAACACATATGTCCACAGCAGTGCTGGTCACAATAGCCAAAAGGAAGAAACAACCCAAATGTCCGTCAACCGATGAATGGATAAACAAGTTGCGGAGTATCTATGCAATGGAATATCACTGAGTTACAAGAAGGAATGGAGTACTTATATGATGCCACAACGTGGGTGAAACTTGAAAACATGCCAGGTACAAAAGCCAGACATAAAAGACCATGTACTGCATCACTCCATTTATACGAATTATCCAGAACAAGTAAACCCACAGAAACAGAAAGAAGACCGGTGGTTGCCAGCAGCTTTTGAACAGGCACAGGGTTTCATTGTGGCATAATGAAAATGTTTGGGTACTAGATAGAGGTGGGGGCTCTACAACGTTGTGATTGTACTGAATGCCACTGGATTCACTTGTGAACACACTTGAAAATGATTTATTTTGGGGGGCCCGTGGGTGGCTCAATCGGTTAAGCCAACTCTTGGTTTCGGCTCACGTCATGATCTCACTGTCCGTAAGTTTGAGCTCCGCATCAGGCTCCACACTGACAGCACAGAGCCTGCTTGGGATTCTCTCTCTCCCTCTCTCTGCCCCTCCCCTGCTCACTCTCTCTGTCTCTCTCTCAAAATAAATAAGTAAACTTTAAATTTTTTTAAATGATTAATTTTATGTAAATTTTACCTCCATAAAAATAAATGAATAAAAGTATATCATGGAGGGGCCCCTAGGTGGCTTAGTCAGTTAAGCGTCCAACTTCAGCTTAGGTCATGAGTTCGCAGTTTGTGAGTTCGAGCCCCGCATCGGGCTCTGTGTTGACAGTGCAGAGCCTGCTTGGGATTCTCTCTCCCTCTCTCTCTCTCTCTCTGCCCCTCATGGGATTCTCTCTCTGTCTCTCTTCCTCTCTCCCCCCCTGCCTCTCCCCTACTTACATTCTGTCTCTCAAAATAAATACATAAACTTTAAAATATCTCTCTGCATTTTCTAGTTCTAGCCATGACTTAGTAGCTGGCATCAGCCTTAACTTCTGATTATAAATAACTATAAAAGTTGGGATTGCAAGCTGGTGCAGCCACTCTGGAAAACAGTATGGAGGTTCCTCAAGAAATTAAAAATAGAACCACCCTATGACCCAGCAATTGCACTACTAGGCATCTATCCAAGGGATACAGGTGTGCTGTTTCGAAGGGACACACGCACCCCCATGTTTATAGCAGCACTATTGACAATAGCCAAAGTATGGAAAGAGCCCAAATGTCCACCGATGGATGATGGATAAAGAAGGTGTGGTATATATATATACAATGGAGTATTACTCAACAATCAAAAAGAATGAAATCTTGCCATTTGCAACTACGTGGATGGAACTGGAGGGTATTATGCTAAGTGAAATTAGTCAGAGAAAGACAAAAATCATATGACTTCATTCATGAGGACTTTAAGAGACAAAACAGATGAACACAAGGGAAGGGAAACAAAACTAATATAAAAACAGGGAGGGGGACAAAACAGAAGAGACTCATAAATATGGAGAACAAACTGAGGGTTATGGGAGGGGGGTGGGAGGGCGGATGGGCTAAATGGGGAAGGGGCATTAAGGAATCTACTCCTGAAATCATTGTTGCACCATATGCTAACAATTTGGATGTAGATTTTAAAAAATAAAAAATAAAATAAAAAAAATAACTATAAAAGTGAACAAAAGAATGAAGCAACTGGTTTCAGGCGTTGAGGAAGTGCTGAGCTGCTACCTTGAGAGAAAGGTAGCGTGGAAGAAAAAAATCCCAGTCACCCCTGCTTTCTTCCATGCGAGGTGCTTCCAAGCTTTAGGGACCTGAGGGGGGCCAAGTCCAGAGCAGCGGTTGCCCTGGGAGAAAAGCCGGGGCCAGGTGGAGGAAACAGGAGAGCGAGGGCTGCTATAAGGCGGCCAGAGTACACGGGGTGTGGATGGGAGGGAACAGCACAAAGGGCCCCAGCAATCCGGGAGGGCTGCCTCTGCCCGGCGATCGTTCACAAGGTCGAGCGGAGAAGAGCCTCTGAGGAGCTGCGAGATGCACAGACACTTCAGAGACTAGAATACTGAAGAGAGAACTTGGACGTCTGACCCAGCCAGACTGGACAAATACAAGGCACTCGGTGGAGACCCCAGAAAGGCCGGTCTCAGGCGTAAGGCCCGTGCCCTGGGAGTAGGCACGGTGCCCTAGGAAGAAAAGCAAGCACCAAAATAGATTCACCTTAACAAAGAGCGAAACCAAGCCTGAGGAAGGGCAAGGTGACCCATCAAAAATTGAACTGCCTGCCAAAATAAAATTCACCACTCTGCAGAAAAAGATCTTCAAAAACCCAGAGTCTCTATCTTACATCAATCATAATACCAACAATGTAATGAAAAATTACTACCCATTTTTCTATTCCTATAAGTATGTTTGACCTGTGTTCTGTGATGTGATGAAGCTACTTAGACACAGTTTGATTCAGGTTTTGTTTTGCAACGTTGTCAGGTAGGAGCTGAGTAGCATTTAGTCTAGAGCTAATTTTGCCCCACTATTGAGGAAAGACCTTTCTGAGGACACCACCTGGAATGTGAGGCTTTCCACTCTGGTGGGAAGAGGGAATACTCAGCCCTGTACAAACTTCAGGGATGGTCTCTCTAATGCTTTGGGGTAGTTCCTTCCTCAGCCTTAGATAGTTCCCCAAAGGTGTGCACTCCTCAGTACTTAGCTGAAGATTTGTGCGTGTGCACACACATGTGCACACACACACAGCTCTGTCTTCTCTAGTGCTCTGCCCTGCAAACTCCACCCACCCCTGCCTTCCCGGACTCCCACCTCCATCCCGACACAGGGAAATGACTGGGCTCCACCTGAGTTCTTCCTTTCTGCACGTAGGCCTTGAATCTTTCTCCAGGCAAAAAGTTGGGGTGATTGTAAGAGGCTCACCTTATTTGTTTCCTTACTCTCAAAGCTATTGTCGCCTCCTGTCTTACCGAATGGCAACCATTTTTGTTTGTATAGTTGGTTGGTTGTTTCAGGCAGAAGGGGAAATCTGGTCCCTGCTATTCCATCTTGACTTTAATTTACAGCAGTAAGTTCAATGACTTAAGGGAAATAGAAGAATTCCCTGAAAAACAAAACTTTCCAAAACTGACCCAAGAAGGAGTAAAAAAATCTGAGTCACCCTATATCTGCTAAATAAATTGAATTCAGAATTTAAAACCTTGTCACAAAGAAAACTCTAGCCCCATATGGCTTACCTGGTGAATTCTATTAAAATTTTAAGAAAGAAATAAAATCAATTTCATAAACATTTTTTAGAAAACAGAGGAAGAGAAAACAATTTCCAACTCAGCATTACCCTGATATCAACATCTGACAAAGACATTATAAAAAAAGAAAATGTATACCAAAATCATAGACATAAACACTCCAAACAAAATATTAGCAAATTAAATCCACTAATACATTAAAAAATGCATCATAGCTAAATGTGACTTATCCCAGGAATGGAAGACTGGTTTAATACTCAAAAATCAATCAGTATAATTCACATTACTAACAGAATAAAGGAAAACAAACATATGAACATCTCAATACAGGGAAAACATACAACAAAATTCAAAGTGATTCAAGATGGAAGAAAGAAGAAAGAAAGAAAGAAAGAAAAGAAGGAAGGGAGGAAGGAAGGAGGGAAGGAAGGAAGGAAGGAAGGAAAGAAGAAAGGAAGAAAACTCAACAAACAAGAATAACATGCAAATTTCATAACCTAATTAAAAGACACTTATGAAAACCTACAGCTAATATCTACTTAGTGGTGAAAGACTGAACACTTTACCTTAAGATTGGGAACAAAACAAAGATATACATTCTTACCACAACCACTCAGATAGTTCTGGAGGTCCTAACCAGTGTAATAAGGCAAGAAAAAGAAATAAAACATATAAAGATTGAAAATGAAGAATAAAGCTATCTATTTGAAGATAACTCTTCAGTATTTATGATTTAATACATAGAAAGTCCCAAGGAATCTATAAAACCACTACTATAACTAATAAGAGGATTTACATGACACAGAGACAAGGTACAAAAATCAACTGTATTTCTGTATACTAGCAATGAATAATTAGAAAATAAAATTTAAAAAAATACCAAAATGATTAAATACTTGAGGAAACTTTTGACAAAATATAACATGTACACTGAAAACTACAAAACATTGCTGAGAAGAATTTTAAAGATCTAAATGAATGGAAAGGTATATACCATGTTCATTGATTGAAAGACTCATAGTTGAGAGGTCAATTCTCACGTAAACTGATCTATAGATTCAATGCGTTGGTCTATAGATTCTAACTAAAATCTCAGCAGGCTTCTTTTTTTTTTTTTAATTGACATGCTTATTCTAAAGTTTATATGGAAGCGAGAGTATTCCTAGAAGAGTCCAGACAGTTCTGAAAAACAACAAAGTTAAAAAACATTATCTGCTTTCAAGACTTACTATGGTATTGACATAAAAATCGATGGGAACAGAATAGAGAGCCCAGAAATAGACCAATACACACATATAGGATCAGTTGAATTTTTACAGTTTCAAGGCTAATTTAATGGGAAAAAGATAGTCTTTTCAACACAGGTTGCCGGAACGACTGGCTATTCATAGAAAATTATGAGCCTTGACCTATACTTTGCACCATGCACAAAAAATGAACTCAAATGGATTAGAGACCCAAGTATGAAAGTGGAAGCTCTAAAGTGTATAGAAAAAGCTTCTAAATCAGGAAATATCTTCATGACCTTGGGGTAAGCAAACATTTCTTAGGGCACAAAAGACACTAACCGTAAAAGAAACCTAAATAAATTGTATGCCACTCTGTTCTTCAGAGTACACAATTAAGAAAGTCAATAGACAAACCATAGACTAGAAGAAAATACTCGCAATACGTATATCTGATAAAGGTCTTATATTCAGAATACAAAAAGACTCCTACAAAGTGGTGCCTGGGTGGCTCAGTCAGTTGAGCATCTGACTCTTGATTTCGGCTCAGGTCACGATCCCAAGGTCGTGGGATCAAGCCCCTCGTCGGGCTCGGCACTGAGCATGGAGCCTGCTTGGGATTCTCTATCTCCCTTTGCCCCTCTTCCCCATGGGCATGCTTTTTTTTTTCTCTCTCTCTCTCTCAAATAAAATAAACTCCTACAAATTAAAAACAGAAAGACAATGCAATAAGAAAGGACAAAAGACAAGAAAAATATTTCTCAGTAATCATGAGAACACCTGTTCCACACCATTTGTCATCAGGAGCATATGAATTAAAACCACAAGGAGATAGACAATTCCACAGACTTAAATGGCTAAAATTTAAAAGACTGAGGATACTCAGTGTTGGCAAGAGCATCTGGGATTCTCGTTTATTTCTGGTTGGAGTGTGAAATGGTACTATCACCTTGGAAAACTGACAGGTTTTAATAAAGTTAAAACTTTTTAACTTTAATAAAGTTTTTATAAAGTTTTAATAAAGTTTTTAATAAAGTTAAAATATCATATGATATGCGCATATCATATGATACAGAAATTGAATTCCTAGGTATATATCCAATAGAAATCACACACACACACACACACACACACACACACACACACTTTATACATACGTCCCACACCGGAGAAGCCCAAAGGTCCTTCTCTAGACAATAAATAAACCATGGTATACAAACAACAAATTCCTATTCAGCAAGTCTACCTCTGCTGCTATGAAATAACACAGACTTAAATAACAGAAATTCATATCTCACGGCTCTGGAGCCTGGGAAATTCAAGACCAAGATGCTGGCAAAGTAGGTTTCTGAGGCCTCTTCTCTTGGCTTACAGGCAGTCACCATCCTGCCCTGTGTTCACGTGACATTTTCTTCCTGCCTGCACAGGGAGCCAGAGAGCAAGATCTCTGGTGTCTCTCCTTAAAAAAAAAAAACAAAACACTAATCCTGTGGGATCAGGGCCCTACCCCTAGAGACTCATTTAAACTTTATTATTTCCTTAAAGTCCCCATCTCCAAATACAGCCACATTCAGGAGTTAGGGGTTAAAACTTCAACATATGAATCTGGGGCAGAGGGTGGGTTGAGGGGTGAGTGGGCACAAATATTCTGGGCACAGTAGCAACAAAAAGGAAACTCCTGTTACTTGCGACAGCGGGGCTGAATATTTTTTGTAAACTATGATTGCAAAAACATAAAGTTTAAGAAGAGACAAAATGAATCTATGGTGTTAGAAATCAGAAGAATGATTACTTCTGTGTGCATGGGGAGGGATTGATGGAAACGTGGCACAGGAAAATTTTTAGAGTGACAGAAATTATTTCTTATCTTGATGGGATGATGGTAACAGGTAATACATTTGCCAAAATGCACAGAAGGGCACATCTCAGAAGGGGCACGTTTAT
Source organism: Acinonyx jubatus (assembly GCF_027475565.1). Taxonomy (NCBI): domain Eukaryota; kingdom Metazoa; phylum Chordata; class Mammalia; order Carnivora; family Felidae; genus Acinonyx; species Acinonyx jubatus. The sequence goes on from NC_069397.1 coordinate 28,902,948, forward strand.
TGCATGTAATTTACAGCTCAATAGAGTACATTTCTCTGTATCAGCTCATATGGATTTACCTCTCTCTTTTTAACAGCTACATAGTCTTCCATTTATGAATGTCATAATCCATTAAATTTTCCACTGATAGACATTTATAGATAGACTTCTAAGTTTTTGCCATTGTAAGTAATGCTGAAGTGAACATACTCAAGGGATAAATACCTAAGTGGGATTGTTACAGCCTTTGCTTTGTAAAGATGAAGAATCTGAATGCAATGAATAAGTCGTGGGGATAAAAGCTACAGCATAAGGAATATAGTCAACGGTATTGTAATAGCATTGTGTGGTGACAGTGGCTACACTTAGGGTGACACAGCGTGACACTAGACTTGTTGAATCTCTATGTTGTACACCTGAAACTAATGTATCATTTCGGGTCAGCTATACTTCAACTAAAAAGAGAGAGGGAGTCTGAGTCCCAAAAGTAAGAAGAGACTTCTCCAAGACCTACTGTAATTACACACTGCATTATGGTTGCAGAACCCGGAACCGAAGAGGTTTGTGTTATTACACAGAAATACTGATGGGGGGTGGAGGCCAATGCTGGGCTTCCGACCAGAATAATATGAACCATTTACACTAATTCCTTCCTTGCTTTCCAGCCATCCTGTGTATTGACGCCTTCAGGCTGCCTTAACTGAACATTATCCAAAGTGAATTCCCGGGATCCCAGAGTACCCTGGGCTTAAAAATAACTCACTACCTGCTAACACTTTCTATGCATTGTCTCATTTGATCCTCACAACTCCATGAAGTGCAGCTATCATGAATTCCACCACCATTGTATCAATGGGAAAACCGAGGCTTAAACAGGTTAAGTAACTGACCCAAGGTTACCCAGATAAAATGTGGTATAAACAGGTTTCGAACTCAGGTCGCTGACATAAAAGGCCTTACTCTTAACCATCCTACCACACTCCCTCTAAAGAACAATGTTTCACGGGGATGTTGCTGAGAAGGTTACGCGAAATGGTTGCAGTGTTGATTACTGGCCTCTCAACAACTCCAAGGCAGTTCATGCGTTTTTGTCTCTATCTTCCTGACATCTGGCTCACAGTGGAGTTCAAAGGGCTTAGCACGGTACCTCACACGTACTAAGCACTCAGGGAGTGCTAGTTATTATCATTCTTGGAACTCCATATTTGTTTGTCGAGTAAGTAAACATTTGCATGAATGGCTAATTATCTAAAGTATTCTTTTAGCAGATAAACCATGAACACAGAGACAACAGGTTGCAAGCCTCCTCTCCTGCCAAGCAGCTCATCTGGAGGCAACTGAACCATGAAGGAATCGCCAGCCCCCTCCTGGGCACTTGCCTGCTCCCCCATGGGACACAGAAAGAGGGAGGGCCCCCGATTCAATGTTGGACTTCAGCCCTGGTCTGTGCAGGCACAGTGAGGGGCGGACTCTCAACACATTTGTGCATGAAGGAAAGAATCCGTTGATGCAGTGGTGGAGGTGATGTAGTGGGTAGTGATGTGTGTGTGTGTGTGTGTGTGTGTGTGCGCTCATGCTGCTCTTCTTGACTCACACGGCTGTGTGTCCTGCCCCACCTGCATTCAGAGCCTCTGTCAGTTTCTTAGCCAGCAACCAAATCCACTCAAGTGTAGCGCTGAGCCCTTATCTGAGCCTGGTTCTCCATTTGTTTACCTGGCTTCCGCTTCCCCCTGCCTGGCACCTTGATAGGTTTCTGCCTTTGACAGGAAGACCCTCCCACCCCACTGCCATTCTCAGTCCAGCCGCCTTGTTCAGAGAAGATCCCATCACAGATGAGATTTGACTCTTTCAGTCCCCCTCCCTATGTGCTGACCCTACCCTCTTCTTAGCACAGGCAGGGAGGAGAGGGCAGTGCGCCCCAAGAGCCTAGTGAACTAAGGGAGCACCCAAAACACTGGTTCAGATGACAGTTTTTTTCCTACCTGACTCCTATCTTGCCTAGTTACCCTCATCTTCATTTTATGCCTCTAATATCCCTAGCTCTCATTTTGCAGTTAAACTTTCAGAGCCTCGCTCATTTAAGGCAGGTTTGATTTATGTTTTATGGTGATCCTTAAACTCATAAAGTGAAACTTGTTTGAAATGTCTGTCACTCTGTTATTACAGACACAATATAACAAGAAATATTTTCATATAAGACTTTACACTGAAAAGATAAATTGCTCTTGAGCTTAAATATAGTTGCATGCTTTGAAAATATCAAGAAAAAGAGATGGAAAAAAGGAGCCAACAGATAAGAGGCATAGAGGAATAAGTGAGTATTCAACCAATAGAAGTTTCTGGAAAAATAGGACAGAAGAAACAGAGGAGAGGAAATTATCAAAGAACTAATACAGGAAAATTTCTCAGAGGTGATGGACACGAGATCAGAACAATGAATGAAACAAGGCCCACACCTGGGAACAACACCGAAATAATAGGTCACCAAGGACAAGGAGAGAACCCTAAAAGCTTCCACTGAGAGTCAGGGTCTTTATAAAGTGATAACAGTGAGAATAGGTCAAGATTTTCAATGGGAAAATCAATACAGAGGGCAACAGAGCATGAGCAAGCTATGAGGGAATTTGATTTACAAACTAAGATATGCCCAATGCAATTATCAATCGAATATAAAAGCAGAATAAATAAATTTCCTTTTTTTAAGATTTAATTTTTAGGTAATGTCTACACCCAGTGCGGGGCCCAAACTCACAATCTCAAGATCAAGGGTCGCATACTCTTCCAACTGAGCCGGCCAGGTTCCCCTAAAAAAATTTCCAAACATAAAAGGTTTGGAAATTTTACCCACTGCACACCTCTGCCTAGGATGTTACTTACTGGTATGCTCTGGCAAAATAAGGGGGGAAAAATCAAGAATCACCACCCAAATCTCAGGAACTATGGGTTGAGTTCAGGAAATCAGTGAAAGGAAGCTCCCAGATGGTTACTGTCCAGAATGAAGCAAGGTGACAAAAGGTTCTAGAAGGAAGATCTTGAGGGGGGCAGGGAACTCAATAGAATGCCTAGTAGGACAGAAAGTCAGGGGGAATACCCTATGACCTAGAAATTGCACCAGGCATTTATCCAAGGGATACAGGTGTGCTGTTTCGAAGGGGCACATGCACCCCCATGTTTATAGTGGCACTATCAACAATAGGCAAAGTATGGAAAGAGCCCAAATGTCCATCGATGGATGAGTGGATAAAGAAGATGTGGTATATATATACAATGGAGTATTACTCGGCAGTCAAAAAGAATGAAATCTTGCCATTTGCAACTACGTGGATGGAACCGGAGGGTATTATGCTGAGTGAAATTAGTCAGTCAGAGAAAGACAAAAATCATATGGCTTCACTCACATGAGGACTTTAAGACACAAAACAGATGAACACAAGGGAAGGGAAATGAAAATAATATAAAAACAAGGAGGGGGACAAAACAGAAGACACTCATAAATATGGAGGACAAACTGAGGATTACTGGAGGGGTTGTGGGAGGGGGGATGGGCTAAACAGGTAAGGGGCACTAAGGCATCTACTCCTGAAATCATGGTTGCACTACATGCAAACTAATTTGGATGTAAATTTTTAAAAATAATAAACTATTAAAAAAAAGTCGGGGGGAAATGGGGAACATGCTGAAGTTAAACAAGTGCAAGAAAGAAAGAAAAGCTATTTGAAATTCCAGCTCAAAGAAAAGTATCACCAGGAAGCAAGTATAAGCAGGAGTACTGGGAGCCGGGCGAAGAATCACACGCATGGGTGTCAATATGTCGATGTTGTTCTACTGGCTTTAGAATCGATCTTTAAGCCAAACGTTGGTTCCACTTCTGGAACAGAATGAGGATGCCAGCTATGAGACGGCGTAAAAGTGCGTGTGTGGGAGATGGAGAGATGCGGAGAAGGATGGAAGGGGGCCGCCTGCAGCATAAGGCGGGGGACGGCAGGACCAGGGGAGACTGAGCAAGAAGAGTGCCAGGTATTTCTTAAAGTGACAGTCGTAGCCAAAACAGCGATGTCATTATGTTGGGAGAACAAGAGGAAGGGGATTGAGGTGGGGGTACGTGAGCTAAGCCCTTTGGGAACGTAGCAGGAAGTCAATGAATATAGCCTTAAAACGCAAAATAACGAAATAGCAGTGTTTATGGAGGGAGGTGCGGATAACTTTCAGAAAAAAACAGCTAAAAAGGTGAGAGGTGGTTGCTCCGGGGAATGGAGGGGAAGAGGAGTGGACCCTATGGCTTTGTCTTAAGCGTTTTAAATAAAACACGGTTATATTCCATGCTGTAAGTGCGCTGTAAGTTTGAGGTTTCTCTAACACAGCGAGCAGTCGAATGAGGAGGATGCGGGTGACTACGGCCCAGACAGAAACCCAGGCTCGATTGGGTGAGTAACGCGGGCGGTGGTGGGGCCAGCAGGGGTCCTTGATCCATCTGGAGACGAAGGTCTGTAAGTGCGGGCGGGCCTTGGAGCTGGACAGACACACAGGGCCTCTGCAGGGAAGCAACCTTGCTCACTGTGGTTTCAGTCCCCGTCAGGCTCTGACGTTGGGCATCACTTGGTATGTTCACTCTTCCACAGGAAGGAATTATTACCACCCCATCTTGCAGGGGAGGAAGCTGGAGCCCAGAAAGGGAAGGTAACTTGCCCAAGGTCACATGGCAATGCCAGGAGTCAAACCAAGGCAAGCTGACTCAAAGCCAGATCTCTTTCCAATAATGTATACAGCCTCCCCAAGACCCTACCCCTGCCCCGATCTGAGGCATCCACGTTCTTGCCCTGTTTCGTTTGTTCTCATGTCTTAGCAAGGGCTGGTGCTCAGGTCAATGCCCTGCTGCTCACAGTCACCTTAGGGGAACGCTTGCACTGGCCCCAGGCAGCCACATACCGGAAAAGCATGCTTCTTGGGCAGAATCAGTGGGTGAGATTTTGGTTTATTTTTCTTCCATATGGTTCATTGATTTTTTTTTTTTTTTTTTTGTACGTGTGGTAAAACAAGCATAACATAGAGCTTACCGTTTTAACTAATTTTAAACATACAGGGGCACCTGGGTGGCTCAGTTGGTCAAGCGTCTGACTCTTGATTTCAGCTCAGGTCATGATCTTGAGGTTCCTGGGATGGAGCCCCCACATCAGGCTCTGTGCTCACAGTGAGGAGCCTGCTCAGGATTCTCTCTCCCTCTCTCTCTGCCTTCTCCCCCACCTACATGCGTGCATGCTCTCTCTCTCAAAATAAATAAATAAACTTTAAAATAAAATAAAAGAGGGGCGCCTGGGTGGCTCAGTCTGCTAAGCGTCCGACTTTGGCTCAGGTCATGATCTCACGGTTCATGAGTTTGAGCTCCGCATCGGGCTCTGTGCTGACAGCTCTGAGCCTGGAATCTGCTTTGGATTCTGTGTCTCCCTCTTTCATTTCATATAAATGCATTAGGACTGCATTTATATGAAAAGTCCAGAATAGGAAAGTCTACAGAGATAGAAAGTAGATTAGTGGTTGTCTAGGGCTGGGGACACAGGGGAGGGGTGCAGATGGGGGAGTAGGAGCAGGGATTTCTTTTTGAGATCATGAAAAAAATTGACTGCAGTGTTAGTGTATCTACCTGTGAATATACTAAAAATCATTGAATCCTACACTTTAAATGGATGAATTGTATGGCATAGAAATTATATCTCTATAAAGCTTTAAAAAAAGAAGGGGGAAGGAGAAGAGGGAGAAGGAGAAGGAGGAGAAAGAGAAGAAGAGGAAGGAGAAGAAGAGGAAGGAGAAGAAGGAGAAGGAGAAGAGGAAGAAGGAGGAGGAGGAGGAGGAGGCACCTGGGACGTTCAGTTGGTTAAGTGTCTGCCTTTGGCTCTCATAGGTTCGAGCCCCGCATGGGGCTCTGTGCTGACAGCTCAGAGCCTGGAGTCTGCTTCAGATTCTGTGTCTCCCCTCTCTCTGCCCCTCCCCTGCTCGTGCTGTCTCTCTCCTTCAAAAATAAAAAATAAACATTAAAAAAAAGTAAAAAGAAAAAGCATATAGGACCACAGCCTCCCAGAACCCCTTCTAATTCCCTTCACCTGTGGCTAAGAGGCTGCCCCCACCCCTACTCCAAGCCTTTCCCTAAAGGAAAACATTTGAGTCCTTGTCTGGAGTGATGAGGGATGGGGAGCATGTTTCTGCCCGGTCCCTGCAGCAACATGGCTCTGCTTAGCTGTCTCTCAGGCATTTTCACTTTGGGTGGGCATCTAGACAAGCCATACCCTTGCCATGACACTGTATGGCTGGGACAAGGCTGCCCTATTGCCCTTGAAACAGCAAAATGGGCCAGCGGGAGACAAAGCTGGGCTGTGATTTAGGAGCCTTCCCTCTCCTTTTTGAGTTAGGAGAAGGCATCCCTGCCTCGGCCTGGAGGCAGTTGCCAGCCAAGGCAGCTTCCTGAGGTCCTGGAGCCCGTGGCTTGACCTTTAGACTTAAAAAAAAAAAAAAAAAAGTTATAGAAGTTCAGAGCTGAAAAAGACCTTGGAGGTCATCCAGAGAATGGCTTCGAGACTTCTAGATTTCATAGCCCCTATCGTTCTAAAATACCTGGGGAGCCTGACAAGGTTGACAGCTTCTTATTTTGCTAGATTAAGACAATTTTTAAAACGAATATCCTTATCTGATTAAAAAAATTTTTTTAATGTTTATTTAGTTTTGAGAGAGAGACACACACACACAGAGTCGAGAGGGGGAGAGGTAGAGAGAGAGGGAGACACAGAATCCGAAGTAGGCTCCAGGCTCTGAACGGTCAGCACAGAGCCTGATGCGGGGCTCAAACCCACAAGCTTCGAGATCATGACCTGACCCGAAGTCAGACACTTCACCTACCGAGCCACCCAGGTGCCCCTGATTTTTTTTTTTTTTTTTTTTTTTTGAGTTGAGAAGACAGGATGTCAGAATAAAGAGAAGCTGTTTAAATGGAATATATTTAGCTTGGTGCAAAACTCACTACGTTTCTCCTTTCCCCTCACCTCACTGGTGAAAACTTGCCAAACACTAGGGAAAACTTCCTCTTGGAACAGGGATGGCTTTGGGGCCTGGGCTTTGGGCACCACTCCCCATTCAGCACTTGAATCTTCTTGCAACCATCTCTGGAAACCACCTTCTTCATTGGTAGGGTTTTAGCACCACAGAGCTGTGGGTTCAAATCCTGCCTTTTCCGCTTACTGGCTCTATACAGACTTGTGCAAGTTTCTTACCTTCTCTGAGCCTCAATTCCCTTATATTTAAAATAATGCTTATCTCACAGATATTTCTTGTGAAAATTATTACAAAATAAAAGAAGAAAAATATGAGAGCCTTTGGCACATAGTAGGCACTATATTGTTGTCTCCATGCCCTCTGGTGGTGAGAAATAGTCTCAAGATGATGCATTCCATTTTCATGGCACTTTAGTTGATAAAAAAGATCTTCCCTAAATGTAGCTAAAACTGCCTCCCTGTATATCTACCCTTTGATCCCACACATGGGCTTCCATATCACAAGGAACAAGTCCATTCTTTCTGCCATGACAGACCTTAGTTCCTTTTCAATCTTCCATTCTCTAGACTAAATACCCTCTTTCTGTCAATAGTTCCTCAGAGATGTCCTCATCATCCTGCTTGTATTGGTCAGCCACTGCCCCAATAATGCCACGTAACAAATCTCTCAAAAAACTCAATGGAAAAAAACCAAAAACTCAATGGCCCAGTGCTTTGAGCTGGGCCCAATGGGGCTTGCTCCATGCTTCACATCTGCTCCAGGTGTCTGTCTCTCATCTTCCTTGGACTCCCCCAGTCTTGTTCTTTCAGCGTGACAAAGGACAGATGCGTAAGGGGATATACTCAATTGCATAAGCATATTTCTAGCCTGTGCTGCCTTCACGTACCATTATCCAAAGCAAGCCCCAAGGTCAAGTCCAAAATCAAAAGGCCATGGCAAGGGTGTAGATATGGAATACACAGGGGTGAAGAATTGAGACAATAATTCCATCTCTCCCTTGCTCCCCTTTGTGCTGCTGGCCTCAACCAATTCACATTGAACATACTCTTCTAAGGTCTCACTGGGATGGGGAGTCGGAGGCTTGGGAGGAGACACAAGCCTTGCATGATCTGGCCCCTGCCTGCCTCCCTGACCTTATCTCCTACCATTCTCTTCCTTGCTGTCCACACATTAGCCAGACTGGGTTTCTTTCATTTCCTTGAAGGCTCTCGTCTCTTTGCCACCTCAGGGCCTTTGCGTGTGCTAATGCTTGCACTTTGCATGGAAAGCTCTTTCTCTCCTAACCTCTTCCCCTGTTCCCAGTTTGAATTTCTTCTTACATTTAAAATAGAACTTATATGTCCTGTCTTCAGAGATGTTTTCCTGACTGGCCAATCCAATTCAGTCTCCCTGTGTTGCTCTCTAGAAAAAGGGTATTGTTTGTTTTCCTCTTAGTACTATACCTGGATTTGTGATTATTTATTTGTTTGTTTGCTTCTTTATTTATTTTATTTTGGGTTTTTTCCCCCCTTCTTGCCTCCAAGTTCCTCTTGGAACATGAAGCCAAAGCCCATGTCTGGTTTGCTCACTGCTGTGTGCCCAGCACAGGCCCAACACACAGTAGATGCTTAATGCATATTTATTGAGTGAAGGAATGTAGGATTAATGCAAAGAAATAAATGAACAAGAGATTTCATCAGGTCTCATTCTCTTTCCCTCTGTTCCATGACAAAAGGTAAAAGGAGAAAAGGAAGCACAGAGCTGGTCTTGGAACACAGCCTGGAGAAGCCTTTTAATCTTTTCTTAGGTTTTCAAGCGTTTGCCATCACTGCTTGACTATTTTTTGATGAAGATTTACTTCCACAACTCATTTTGCTTAGACACCTACTCAGGAATTCACACTCTTTGACCACATGCTCATTGTCTAGGTAGGTGACCAGATGTGCACCAGGTGGCTTGGGATCAAAAACATGCCACCAATAATTCACCAATGGGATAACTAGCAAAGGTCAGCATAAGGGAACTACAGATAAATGGAGGTCCGTGACACCAAGCGTCTGCTTGAGGGGTGGAGATGTTTGGTGTCCAATGGCAGTACTATTTTACCCACCGTGAGTGCCCATTTCAGCTCGCTCTTCCAGAGCCTTCTCTCTCCTCCCATGCAGCCTTTCAGTCAGACTTTACCCTTCATCATCCCCACAAACCACTGAACCAAGGACAAGGTTTGGTCTTTTCTATCTGTGGCTCTTTGAAAACATCTGCACCTATTTAATAAAGCCCTCTGTAGCCTAGAGAAACAAGAAGAACCTGAGCCAGAAAGTCGAGTTTCTGAGCCAGTTTCCTCCCCTGACAAATGGGCGGGGCCACACTCAGCAAGCAGTGATGAGGACTGGTTGAGACAAGATAACAATAAAGTGCTTCCCAAACTGTGATAGACAATTCAGATGTTAGTGCTATTATTTACCTTGTTCAGTCAAGTAGGATTGTGTTATGGTGCACAAAGGGTTAAGGATTCAGGAACCAAAAATTCTTTCCAGAACAGAAGAAAAGATAAAAATAATGCCCACTTCTCCATGCACTTGAAGGGCAGATTGCTTAGGATGGGATTGCAATCGGGTCTCCAAGTGGGAGAAATGATTGCCATCCTCATCAATATTACTGCCGGCTGAGTCTACATGGGACTCGATCAGGTAATTGAGGTCCCAAATTTAGTTTTCATCCAGACACCAAGATTAATAGGAATGGCTTCTGGGAATTAACTCTTTGTAGCTTTCTAAGGCACAATGCACTTAGGACTTGACATTAACATTTTAGACCTGAACATGCGGGAGGCAAAGATCTATTGTCTGGTTTCACTAGCCTAAATGTTAAAAAGGTCAAGGTCATTGGATTCCTGTAACGTTGTCAGAGCTGGTTTGACTGGGGGAAGTTCAGCTCCCTGATGCCCTGGACAGCCACTTATAAGAGGTTGTTGTAGGTCAAAAGGACCCCTGGAAGAAAGAGCAATCCACCTTAGATGCGATAGAAACAACAACAGCAAACCAACAACACATTAACACACAAAACATGCAGCAATATTGCTCTGCTGTTGTTAGGGCTATAGCATTTATATCATTAATTCAGTAAATATTTAGTAAATCTTTATCATGTGGCCAGTACCATATTAACAGAGAAAGGAAACTTACATGACCATCTTAATAGATAGAGAAAAACCCTCTGAAAAAACAATCCAACACTCTTTCATGATAAAAACACTTAAACGAAAAGAAAACTTTCCTCAACCTTTATAAGGGCATCTATCAAAAACTCTTGGCTAACATCACACTTAGACTGCTGTTTTCCCCCTAAGATCAGGAAGTAGACAAGGAAGTTCATTCTTACAACTTCTATTCAATATTGTAGCCAGGAAGTTCTAGCCTGTTCTTGCAATTAGGCAAGGGGGGAGGGTGGGGGAAAGGCATCCAGATTGGAAAGGAAGAATTAAAACTATCTCTATTTACAGATGATATGATCTTACATATAGAAAAATGGTGAAGAATTCACACACACCAAAAAAAAAAATTGCAGCTAATAAATAAGGTCAGCAAAGTTTCAGGATCAATATACACAATCAACTGTGTTTCTACACACCAGCAATGAACAATCCAAAAAGGGAAATTAAGACAATTCCACTCACAATAGCATCAACAAGAATAAAATATTTAGGAATAAATTTAATCAAAAAAGTGCAAGACTTCTATACTGAAAACTACAAAATGTTGTTGAAAGAAATTCAAGAAAACTTGAATAAATGGAAAGACATCTTTTGTTTGTGAATTGGAACACTTACTATTGCTAAGATAGAAATACTCTCCAAATTGACCTTCAGTGCAATCTCTATCAAAATTCCAACTGCCTTCTTTACAGAAATGGACAAGCTTATCCTAAAATTCATATGGAAGCGTAAGGGGCCCCAAACAGCCTAAACAATCTTGAAAAAGAATGAAGTCAGGGATATCATACTTCTCTATTTTAAAACTTACTACAAACCTACAATAACCCAAACACTGTGGTACCAACATAAGGACATGTATAGATAGATCAATCGATCGAATAGAATTGAGTATCCAGAAATAAATCCATACAACTATTTATGATCAATTGATTTTTGACAAAGGGGTCAAGACCACTCAATGGTGGAAGAATAGTCTTTTTGACAAATGCTGCTGGGACAACTGGATATCCACATGCAAAAGAATGAAGTTGAATCCCTACCTCACACCATACACAAAAATTAATTCTAAACAGATCAAAGACCTAAATGTAAGAACTAAAACTATTGAACTCTTAGAAGAAAACAGAAGTGTAAATTTTCATGCCATTGGATTAGGCAGCAGATATTTATTTATATTATTATTTATTTTTTATAATTATTTTTAAGTATGTTATTTTAAATATTTATTTTGAGAGAGAGAGAGCACAGGAGCAGGGGGAGGGGCAGAGAGAGGGAGACAGAGGATCCCAAGCGGGCTCCACATGAACTCGTGAGCTGTGAGATCATGACCTGAGCCGAAGTCAGATACTTAACTGACTGGGCCACCCAGGCGCCCCCCCTCTTTTTTTTTATTTTAGAGAGAGAAAGTGTGCAGGGGAGAGAGGAAGAAGGAGAGAAAGAATCTCAAGCAGGCTCCACACTCAGTGCTGAGCCTGACACGAGGATCCTACAACCCTGGAATCATGACCTGAGCCAAAACCAAGAGTCAGACACTCAACCGACTGAGCCAGCCAGGCACCCCTATGCAACAGTTTTTAAATATAACACCCAAGGCATAAGCAACAAAAGAAAGCCTAGATAAATGCAACTTCATCCAAATTGAAAACTTTGGTGCATCAAAAGATATTATCAAAAAATTGAAAGAGAATGCACAGAGTAGGAGGAAGTATTTGTAAATCATGTGTCTGTAAGGGTCTAGTACCCAGAATATATGAAGAACCCTTACAACTCAACAACAAAAAGACAATTCAATTCTTAAAATATGAACAAAGGACTTAAATAGACATATCTCCAAAGAATGTATACAAATGGCCAACAAGCATGTGAAAAGATGCTCACCATTATTAGTCATTAGGGAAATGAAAATTAAAACTGTGAGATACCCCTTTGCACACACTATAATTAATCAAAAAGACAAACAAGAGGCGCCTGGGTGGCTCAGTCGCTTAAGTCCAACTTGGGCTCGGTCCCGATCTCGCGGTCTGTGAGTTCGAGCCCCGCGTCGGGCTCTGTGCTGACAGCTCAGAGCCTGGAGCCTGCTTCGGATTCTGTGTCTCCCTCTCTCTCTGCCCCTCCCCTGCTCACACTCTGTCTCTCTCGGTCTCAAAAATAAATAAAACATTAAAAAAATTATTTTTAAAAGAAAAAAAAGACAAACGATAACAAGTGTTGGTGAGGACGTGGAGAAATTGGAACTTCGGACATTGCTGGTGGGAATGAAAAATGGTTCAGCCACTAGACAAAATAATTAGGCACTTCCTCAAAAAGTTAAATACAGAATTGCTGCCACATATGCTGGGAATTCCATTCCTTGGTATATACCCAAAATAATTGAAAATAGGTGTTCACCACATCTGCATACGAATGTTTATAGCAGTACTAGTCACGATGGCCAAAACGTGGAAACAACTCATATGTCCGTTAACCGATGAACGGATAATCAAGATGTGGTATATCTAGAGAATGGAATATTACTCCGCCGTAAAAAAGCAATGGAGTGCTGACACATACTGAGACATGGATGAACCCTGAAAATTGCTAAGTGAAAGAAACCAGATGTAAAGGCTATGTATCACATGATTCCACTTATATGAAATTCCCAGAATAGGTAAACCCATAGAGACAGAAAGTAGATTACTGATTGCCAGGGGTTGGGGAAAGGGAAAATGAGGGATGACTGTTTAAGGATTATGGGGTTTCTTTGGGGGGTAACGATTATGTTCGGAAATTGGATGGAGGTGATGGCTGCACAACATTGAACTAAAATCACGGAAATGTACACTTAAAAGTAAGTTTAAATGGTGAATTTCTGTAATGTGAATTTTACCTAGTTCCTTCTCTTTTTATTTTTTGACTCTTTGTTTTAAATTGAAGTGTAGTTAGCACACGTCGTTACATTAGTTTCAGGTGCACAACATAATGATGCAACAACTCTAGATGCTTACGCTGTGCTCACCACAAGCACAGCTACCATTTGTCACCATGTAACACTATTCGGTACCAGTGACTGTTTTCCCTATTCTGTAACTTTTATCCTCACGACTTACTCAGCCCACAACTGGAAGCCTCTACCTCCCACTTCTCTTCACCCCTTTACCCACCCTTGCACCCTCCTCCCCTCCAGCAACCACCAGTTTGTTTTCTGTATTTATGGGTCTGTTTCTACTTTTGTTTGTTTCTTTGTTCATTTGTTCTGTTTTTTAGATTCTGCCTATAAGTGAAACCATACGGCCTTTGTCTTTCTCTGACGTACTTCACTTAGCATAATACCTTCCGGGTCCAAGCATGTTGTAAGTGGCAGAATCTCGTTCTTCATTATGGTTGAGTGTTATCCCATTGTTGTATATAAACCACATCTTCTCTATCCATTCCGCTATCGATGAACACTAAGGTTGCTCCCATATCTTGGCTATTGTAAGTAATGCTGCAATAAATGTGGGGGTGATTTCTTCTCTTTTTAATAAAAAAAAAAAAAAGGCGGGTCCCGATGTTTCCTGGTAGCATCAGTTTTGCCAACAATAAAAGGAATCAAACCCTTCACTCCCTGCTATGAACATCTTAAGGCCCCTCTTTTTCACCATCATGACTTTGATCACACACAGCTCTTTGCACAAGGTTTGTAAGTTTTATGAGGGCAGGGACAGACTGGGAATCCCATCAATCTATCACAGTGCCAAAAAGTACACAAAGTGCCAAAAGTGCAAAAAAAACAAACAAACTCTGAAAACAGTAGGACCTTAAAACTTAGAGAAGTGACAGAGAGAGCCTAGCAACAACTGACCCAGGGTAAAATGGGACCACCTTGACTCTTACCCAAATCTAGTGGTGCCTCTTAGAGTAACAACGTGAACAGAAAAAAGGAACTTCCCCAAAACACAGGAAAGCACAGAAAAACAATCTGAATTTCTTCTCCTTTCTCCCCTCCTCCAAATTCTAAGGCCTCGAGGCTGAAAAAGAAAGCATCCCCAGGCAGGTGCAATGAATGCCAAGGTTACCGGAGGGAAATCACGTTGATTATTGAAATACAAAGATCCATCCACTCAAAGCACTGGGAGCTGTTAAAAGCAGAATGAGCCATTTCCATGGAGGAATCAGGCAGCCTTTCAGGGGTTATGATGACAGAGTTTGGAATGCTCATTTCAGAGCAAGTAGGAAAAAAATAAAAGCCAAAACTATATTTCATCACCTGACGTTGTCACCCTTTCCTCCAGGCTTGGCCAAGCCCCACTCGCAGATTCTCAGACACTTAGCTCATCTTTTTCCCTGCACCACAGTGAAGACACATCTTGGGGTATGGATGAGCGTTTCAGCCATATCAAAATCTCCCAGTTGCTCGTCAGCCTGTGACCCTTTCTGTTCTGTACCTGGAGTCAGTCTTACTGCCTCTTGCCGTTAACCAAACACAGGTGTCCCTGGGTCTTCGGCGAAGCTGTGCCCTCTTCCAAGTGGTCCCAAGTGACTGACCCCTATTCTTCTGTCAAGACACAACTGAGAGTTGCTCTTCAGGGGGAAGTCCTTCCAGGTCCCAGGCTGGGTGAGACCCCCTCCATCCTCACAGCCTCCTGGGGCCAACTCCGTCAAAACCTGCCCCTGCTCCCGGCCTTTTCCTCACCAGACTGTGAGCACCTTGAAGGTAAAGGAGCTCAGAGTTGACTGCCTTTATTTGAATGGATCACTGCGGGGCGCCCGGGTGGCTCAGTAGGTTAAGCATCCGACTTTGGCTCAGGTCATGATCTCGCACTTCATGAGTTCGAGCTCCAGGTCGGGCTCTCTGCCGACAGCACGGATCCTGGAGCCTGCTTTGGATGCTGTGTCTCCCTCTCTCTCTGCCCCTCCTCTGCTCCTGTCTGTCTTTCTCTTTCAAAAATAAACAAACATTAAAAAATAAATAAATAAGTTGGGGCTCCTGGGTGGCTCAGTCGGTTAAGCATCTGACTTCGGCTCAGGTCGTGATCTCGGGGTTCATGAGTTCAAGCCCCAGGTCGGTCTCTGTGCTGACCGCTCAGAGCCCGGAGCCTTCTTTGGATTCTGTGTCTCCCTCTCTCTGCCCCCTGCCCCCACTCGCTCTCTCTCTTTCTCTCTCTCGTAAATAAACATTAAATGTTTTTAATTAATTAATAAACGGATAACTGAGTAAATCCTGTAGAACATGTTTCCTCTTCTGTAAAAGAATGGGGTTGGACAAAATCATTGATGTTGTCTGAAGCCAGCCCTCACGCCTATTTGGCCCACACTCTATTGACTGTATTTAAGCAAGCATTTTAAAATTGGAAACGTTTATGTTAAAATCTTGATTTCTGTCTTGTCTAGGAAAGCCAGGCGGTCTGGCAGCATGGGGCCCATCTCTGTGGACGGAACACTCAGCTGCTCTGTCTAGGTGGCACACACACTTCAGTAGGCATTGGACTTGAGTCTCCTGGTCTCAATGCCTTCTCCCGCTCCAAGGCCAAGGCTCCACCATTCCATCATTCCAATTCCCCTTCCTCCTCCAGCCTGTCATCACTGTCACCTTTTTTTTTTTTTTTTTTTTTAATCTTGGTGCAAGTCAATGAATTGACAGCTTTAACTTTCCCTGTTTTGTTTTGTTACTTTTCTTGCACTTTGAGACAGTGGCCATGAGCCTCCTCTGTTAACTGCTCAACAATTAATCACCAGATACGATTTAGCCGTCCTCAGAAACAACGCCAGCCTTCTGAAAAGCCCCATCGCTTTTAGGTTAGACAGAGCACCGTCCTCTTTCTCAGCACTGAACTGGGAATAGCCAAGTCCAATTTCAAAAGCACATTTCAAAGGTAATCCAACCAAATGCAGACTTCTTAAAAGTACATCAAATGCTTGAGCAAATCCTGCCTATATATAACCATTTAAGCAATTTCAAATACATTTCCGTTTTCTAATTATGCGAGGACTCCGGTCATAAAACATGCTCCTGCCAACTCAGGTGAAATCACCACAGACTTTTATTTGTAAGAAAAACGCCCGGTTGCAAGGTGGACCTGTCATCAGCTTCTCAATGGCCTTCCATTTGGTGACTTCCCACCAACCTGCTGGCCTCAATCAGTCCTCAGGAAGGTGAACAACACCCAGCCCAAAGAGGAAACTCAATTAGCATCTAGCTGGGCCTGAGCAGACTGGCTCGTGATGCTGGGGATTTTGAGCTTGAAAGCAGAAGGCATTATGTTTCGGTATCTTAGTGAAAAGGGGCCATTATTTCCCGCAGAAACCTGCTATTCCTCCCATAGTCCCTATCGGCGGAGTTTAGAGCAGTGGTTCTCGTCCTTGGCCGCGCGTTAGAAACACCCTGGGGGCTCTTTTTTAAAAAATGCCAAAGTCCGGACACCACTACAGACCAGTCAGACTTTCAGCGAGGGGAGCGAGCTGGCATCAGAATATTTAAGTGCTCAGGTGATTCCAGGGCACAGCCAGGGTTGAAAGCCACTGGTTTATGGGGACGCAGTGGTTCCCAAAGTGGGGCGACTTGGTCAACAGTGTGAGCATCACTCAGGAACTTGTTAGAAATGCAGATTCTTGGGTCCTACCCCAAACCTGCTGACTCAGGAACCCTGAAGGTAGAGCCCAGTAATCTGTAGTTGAACAAGCTTCCCAGCTGATTTTAACACGCTAAGGTTTAAGGACCCCTGGCGTCCTGAATTCGCTCAGGCTTGGGTTTCCCTCCCAAGTCCGCCGCTTCCTAACTCTGTGATCTGAGGCAAGCGCTTGCCTAGATGAGGCTCAGTTTTCACATCCACAAAATGCGTGTAACAAGGAATTACGTTGGACAAGGCACCAAATGCACTTAACATACTACCCAACACAGAATGCGCACTCAATTAAATGTTGGCTAATGTCATCCAGGTGCCCAGCCTGGGAGGTCTCTCACACTTCCCTTCCCACTATGCCACCTCGCACCATCCTTGACCAAGTCTATCCATCCTGCACCCTCGACCTCTCCCCTTCTCCTCCCTTCTGCCCACCACCTCCTCTGAGCCCACCTTCTCTTCACCCCCAGTGGAGCGAGGTACAGATTCTGCACAAGGGCTAAGAGGAATGAGAAGACGACGAAGGAGAGCCCCCCACCCCGGACTTGAGTCTGCCTCTGAGGAACACGGCGGGCCACTGCTGGTCAACTACGCCAGTCTTTTTTCCTCCTAGGATGTCATGCTGGGTGACAAGTTTGGCCTTGAAATTTTGAGTAAGCCCTTGAGACTACAGACTTGCTGTCCCTGCGACAGAATGAGTCCTGGGGCTTCCTGTGTCATTTGTCGGCGCTCGAGGCACCCTTGAGACCTCTTAAAAATATCTCCTGATCTGTCCTCGGGGGCTGCCCTCTAGGAAGCAAGAATACCACGTCAAAGAACTTGGCCATGGAGCGTCAGTGTCTTAACGAGGCCCCATCAGTGTGCCCTGAAGCAGCACCTTCAGCCCGGTCCTCACGTCTCCTTCTTGAAGGGTGTGATTGCCCATAGAGAGAAGCAGCGCCTCATTTGTCCCGCTTGGGTGACTGTTCCCAAATTGTCTCCCCAGGCAACGGTCACAGGGATGGAATAAGGAAGAGAAGGGGAAGGGGATTGGGACCCAGAGGCTTGGTGAAGCTGGCTTGTCCCCAACCCCAGCGGGCTCATTACTGCTCCTCAGGCTCACCAGGCACACTCCTGCCCTCGGGCATCCCTGCTGGCCCCTGTCGCTGCCTGGCTCACGCTTCCCCCGGGAACCCAGAGAGTGCCTCCTCATCTTCACGTTCTTGCTCAAATGTCACCTTTTCACTGAGTCCCAGCTTGACCATCCCACTTAGAACTGCAGACCAGCCCCCACCACACACGCTGTCTGTCTCCCTCCCTCCCTGTGCTCCTTCTACCATCTTCCAGCTCAGGGCCCCTCCAACCTGAGTGGCGTCAGAATCATCTGGACGGCTTGTTAAATAAAACACAGACCTGCGGGGCCCCCTCCTAGCAAGTTCTCAAGTGCTCCTGCTGCCGTCTGTCCAGGGACCTCACTTTGAGGGAGGGAGCAAAGCGCTGGGCCCACGGCTGTGTGCTGACACTGAAGCTGTTCCCCTTAGATGGATGAGGGATCATAGGCATGTTGCGGGGTGGGGGGGGCCCTTCACTGGGCTGTTGACCTCTCACATGAGTGACCCCTATACAGGGCTGCTGGCTTGCTCCTCCCACCCAACCTGAGGGGACAAATAGAGGGGCAATTATCTTTGAAGCTGGAAAACATCAGTTTCTATCGCTTTACCGTGTTAGCTCCTTTCACTGACTCTAAAATAATCAGACCTGGCAGGAATGACCGGCCGCTCTGTGGGTGTGGGGCGGGGTGGGGGTGAGAGTGGGAGGTGGGGGAGAACAAGAGCCCACCCCTCACCACCCCTCCCGCACCACCCTGAAGACTCTAGACCCCTGCTACCCAACCTAGCTGAAAGCCAGAGTCAAGGGCCTTGCCCACATCAGGTCCCTGTAAACCAAAGCAAGACCTGAGCTTCTCACAGTGCGCATGTGATGACTCGGGAGCTGGGGCTGGCGGGAGGGGGCAGGGGCCGGGAGTGGGGCCAGACATCTCCTGTCTTAAGCACGTTCCAACTATGAAAACTTACAGGGGCACCCGGGAGGCTCAGTTGGTTGCACATCCAACATCGGCTTAGGTCACGATAATACAGTTCACGGGTTCGAGCCCCTCATCAGGCTCTGTGCTGACAGCTCTGAGCCTGGAGCCTACCTCGGATTCTGTGTCTCCCTCTCTCTCTGCCCCTCCCCTGCTCATGCTCTGTCTCCCAAAAATAAATAAAAATGTTTAAAAATTTTTAAAAAAAACCTTACAGATTTACACACAAGAAAAGATAGGGTCACATTTTCCAACAGCCTCCCCCAAACATCTCCTTTTAGGTCTTTTTTTTTTTTTTTTTTTTTTTAGGTCGGGTCTCCTGGTAAATAACGTACTTCCATTTACAAGGCATCTGCCTGTGCTTAGCCTTTTAGAAAGAGCAACGCCTGTCCTGGGGAGTAGCGCTCCTGTGCACATGTGTGCACATGTGTGCACGCACACCAGCCTGCACGTGCATGTGTCAAACTTACAGTAACAGAGGCTCCGCTTTTCGCTTTTCCCGCCGTGCTGGGCAGTCTGGTTCAAGTCCTGTGATGGCACTCACAAGCTAGGTGACCCTGCACGAGTTCCTTGTCTCTCTGCTCTGCCTTTTTTCTCTTTTGTACGCGGAGTTGCGGAGATGAGCAATAATGAATATTAACGAGGTGCCTGACACAGGGTAACAGTTAATAACAGCAAATTTGCAAGGTTGTTAGAACGGCCAGAGTGAACGTACCTAGTGTGCGGAAGCTGCCCCAGAAATGTCCCCTGAAAGGAGTCGAGGACCCCGAGCCAGACACTGAGACCCCATGGTGAGAAGTTGTAACTCAGGGTCTCTCCCTTGCTCCCTCTTTTCTCCGACCCGGCTCTCTCTTTGTCTGTTTGGCTTTTTCATTACCTCTTTGACAGAATGGTGGAACGGGGCATTTGCTCCCCCCCCCCACACACACCATTGCTCTGTGGCAGAAGGATGGTGACTGAAGGCTGAGGTATGGCACTGTAACGGTTAAGGTTATGTGTCAACCCGATGGGGCTGAGGGATGCCCAGATAGCCCACTATTTCTGGGTGTGCCCGTGAGGGTGTTTCTGGAAGGGATGTAGCATTTGAATCAGCAGGCAGAGTAAGGATCACCCAACCCGCCGCTGGCCTGAATAAAACAAGTCAGAGGAAGAGTGGATTTGCTCTCTTCGCCTGAGCTAGGACACCGTCCGCTGCCCCCCAGACGTTGGCGTTGGTCCTTGGGCCTCCAGATTCTCCAAATATCGCATTCGCAGGGTAACACTAAAAGGACCAAAGGGAGACGACAGGCATCCTACATCTTCAAATGTATATTCCATACGCCTGTGCGCTGCAGTGAGGGTGAGAACCGGTCCAGTCACTTTAGAAAACTGTAGGGCAGAGTCTTCTAAAGCTGAACGTACGCACACCCGATCCGAGGGAAGTGTGTATATACGGCCAACAAAAAAGCGTGTACGAGGATTTCATCTTGGTCTGTTCGAGCTGCTGTAATGGAAGCACCAGAGATTGGGTGGCTTATAAACAATAGAAATTTATTTCTGACCATTCTGGAGGCCGGGAAGCCCCACAGGAAGGTGCCGGCAGATTCGGTGTCTGGTGAGAACCTGTTTCCTGGTCCATAGATGGCCATCTTCTCACTGTGTCCTCACGTGATGGAGGGGAGAAGGGAGCTCTCTGGGGTGTCTTTTACAAGGGTACTAATCCCATTCCTGAGGGCTCCACTGTCATGACCTAACCACCTCCCAAAAGCCCCCCCCCCAATATCATCACACAGGGGATTAGGTTTGAACATAGAATTCTGGAGGGACACAAACATTCAGTCTTTCGTAAATGTTCATAACAGTTTGTTCATAATAGCCCCAAACTGGAAATAACCCAGATGCTCATCAGAGAGAATGGGTAAAGGAACGGTACATATTCATACAATGGAATTCTACGCAACAAAAAAAGAGTAAACCGCTGTTACATGCAAAACTACGGATGATTTTGGACATTACATTCGGTGAAAGAAGACAGACTCAAAAAATATACACTGTATTGTCCCACTTATATGAAATTTAAGAATCACTGGGGCGCCTGGGTGGCTCAGTCAGTTAAGCGTCCGACTGCGGCTCAGGTCATGATCTCACAGTTCATGGAGTTCTAGCCCCGCACTGGGCTCTGTGCTGACAGCTCAGAACCTGGAACCTGCTTCGGATTGTGTGTCTCCCTCTCTCTTTGTCCCTCCCCTGCTCTCTCTCTCTCTCTCCCTCAAAAATAAACATTAAAAAAAAAAAGAATAGACAAAACTAACCCCTGTTGATAGAATCCATAATGGGGGTTACCTCTTGGGGGTACTGACTTCAGAGGGGCATGTGAGAACCTTCCAGGTGCTGTACCTATCCTGAGCTGGATGGTGTTACAGGATTGTGGACACGTGTAAAAAACCATCAAGCTGTGTTCCTCTGATTCATGCACTTGACACATACTTTACTGTATGTGTGTCAGAACCCAATAAAAATGAAAAAAAAGTGGTTATATTCTTTTACCAGATTATCCTGTGTGTGTGAGCTACAAATGAATGAATCCAGCACATTTATATTGCATTGTATTATTTTTTGTGCGAATGGCCTTAATTTTAAACATGTACACATCTGAAATACACTACAATTTTTGCAACCTGTTTTGACATTGCTTCATTGTTTAATAAACCAAAGCTTAAAGGAAAGAAGCAATGGTCTGACCCTCTCTGAGCTTCTGGGAGGCCCCATCATGGACACAACCACAAGACGAATAAAGTGTTTCAGAGCCCCCAGTGCACAGCCTGGAGGTGCAGTGGGGTTTGGCAAAGTGCCCACTTGGAGGCGCTGATGAGGCGGGAGGGAGGCCTCAAGGGGTCCAGTCTAGGCGCTGAGCACTTTCTGGGATGCTTTCTAAAGCCCAGTCTGTGCTGGTCCTTTCTACAGCTTTCAGGGCATCCTAAGCCACGCCTCTGTGGCCTGGAAAAGAGGCCCAGGAGCCAGAAGATGCCAGAAAACTGCCCAGAGCCAGTAGTCCAGGCTGACTTCCTGGGTGCGTCTTGTGTGCCATCACTCAGGAGCCCACAATTGGTTAACACTCTGCTGTCACTGTCCTGAAATTCTGTGTGTTTTTTTTTAATTTGAGAGAAGAGAGAGAGAGAGAGAGAGGGCATGAGCCAGGGAAAGGGAAAGGGGCAGAGAGAGGGAGAGAATCTCAGGCTCTATACCCAGTGTGGAACCCAACAGAGTGCGATCCCATGACCATGAGATCATGACCTGAGCCAAGATCGAGAGTTGGATGCTCAACCAACTGAGCCACCAGAGCGCCCCTTGAAATTCTTAATAATTGTCACACAAGGGGCCCCACACTTTTGTTTTCCCCACGGATTCAATGGCCAGTCCTAGAAGTCGCAGAGTCTGGTACCAACAACCCAGCGTCCAGCCTTAGGGTCCAGTCCCCACCCTGCCCCTTGCTGGCTGGGGTACCCGGGCCACGCTGTCTAACATCTGTACCTCGGTCCCTGGTCTGTCATGTGGGGGTAACAGCAAGATTCATTCAGGAGGTGTTAGGGGAATTAAATCAGCCTGCAGCAGCAGGCTGGCACATTACAAGTGCTCAGTAAAGAGATGTGATTGGCGTTAAGATGATTGAGGGCCGATTATTGAGGCCGCGGTCTTGCCTGGACCTGCCTCAGAAATGCCTTTTCTAAAGGCAGGAGCCAAAGAAAGAAGCTTTGGGATTAACTCTTCCAAAATAGCAAATGTTCTCTCTTCGGTATTAGGTCTAACACCAGCTGCATTATTACACCCCAGGAGAAATGTGTCCTCATCAAGTCACAAAAGCCTGGTTTCAACCCACAGAGAGAACAAAAAATAGTCTGAAATCCTGAAAAAGCCAATAGCATCAGGTACACGCTATCCAGTCCATCTTTGATTTGGGGGTTCACTGAAGCATGGCTGACATGTGGTTATCTTGGGTCTTATGTGTCGCTTCTGTAAATAGACTTTTGTTAAAAAAAAAATTGACTGACTTGGAAAAACCGAAAGAAACACAAGGAGCCGCGAGAATACTTTTTCTCTATATCCTTCCCCCACAAAATTGACAGGTCTGAGAACTCGAGGATCCTGGCTGTTCACGCGTTAATTAACCTCTTGTATCCTCCTCTCTGCCCTGCTCTGCAGAAGTACACAGCACAGATTAGGAACGCAGATGTTGGAGTCAGACTCCAGGGGGCGCCCTAAACACCATCACTCATCAGCTGTGTGGCCTGCGACCAGTCGCCAGCCTCTGGGTGCTTCTGCCTGCTCATCCGTGAACCTCATCCGTGGGGTTCTTGTGACGATGAAGCAAGATAATACATGTAAATTTTATACAATGGTGCCTGGCACATAGTAAGAGCTCCGTAAACGTTAGCTGCCGGTCTTGGGCGTGAAGTCCCGGCCACGGTCAGGCAGAAGACCGGGAGAAGTAGCAGTAATGCCAGTTGCTATTGTGGTTTAGACTGCCCCAGGGTCTTGGGTCAAATGGCTGCAGGTTCCTTCTGAGGAAGCCTCCAGCAGTCAGACCCATGAGGAGCCCAGGTGATTGTTCAAGACCTGGGGAAAACCTCAACCTACCTGAGATCTTCTCAACCTTTCGAGGGCAGTGGCCATAGAGCTCAGAGATATTTTAATGCCAGAGCAGAAAAAGCAGACCTTAGAAGTCAGCAAGTCCACATCCCTCGTCTATATATGAGGCCCAGAGAAGGCAAGTGACCTGCCCAAGGTCACACAGCAGAATCGGGGCTGAGCTGGGAGGACTTGCCGCAGCCCTGCCCAGCTCCTTCCCGCCTCCAGCTCACTAAGCCAGCGCTTCTGGCTATCCTCACACGGTCCTCCCCACCCCTCTGTCTCTCGGGCGGGCTTTCTATCAGGCTATGGGCTCATCTCATTCTTGGCCACATCCTGCCGAAGACCCATTTTTCTTACTGAATCAGGCCGCCATTAGGTCCTGAAAGCCCCATAAGTCTTCTATGGATGAGCAGATCCCTTAATCTATTATTCCACAGTCCTATTTATATATATTTATCCATATGGCTATATAAATAGGGCTTTGAGACATATACGTGGCAGGTTATTGCGGTGGCATAGTTGTTCTCCCCAAGAGGAAAACAAAAATGATGTATGGCTGAGGCTCCTTTCCATGCAGAAAGCTCCCGTCTGATTTATTAAGAGTTAGGTTGCGGCCACATGCTCTGAAGGTAGAGAATCTATTGCAAAGTTATCTGACAACAGGACACTCGGCTCCACATGCCGAAAGGCAATCCAGGGTGTGTCCGGAGCTCAAAGCACCTTCGAGCAGTTGCTCACAGACACTCGCCAGGCACCAGGCTGTTGACTAGGAACGCTTTGGTGGTGAGTTGAAGCAAAAAAAGGGGAGTTTGTTATAAGGAGACCAGGCGTCTCTGGGAACTCGGAGAGGAATGTGGCTGGGTGTCAGGATGGGCCGAGCTGGGGAGATGCACACCAGCATGCCTCTCTCCTTCTCCCCTCTCCATCTCTGCCTCTCCTCTCTCCCTCCAGAGTGACATCCTCCATGTGGAAGAAAACATGGCGGCCAACGGCTCCCACGTTTCCCTCTTGCGGCCTCCACGGATGGCCTTTCTCTGGTCCCAAGTACAAAACCCCATGGAATGGGAACTCATGTCCCCTGCTTGGTCCCAGGGTCATAAGCGGGGTGTTGAGAGCCTAGAGCAGCTGCTCCAGGCATCAAATGGACGGACTGGGTGTGGCAAGGAGCAGTTCTCGGATGAAAGTGGGGGAACTTTGTGAGGGAAAGCCTGCATACAAAGCAACCATATTTAGTCCATTCACTGAGTGGGCGCAGAAAGGCACTTGACCTCCCTGTGCCCCAGCACCCTTACGTGTAAAATCAGGACAATGGTGTGCCCCACAAAGGCAGAGATCTGGGACTGTTTTGTCCCCTGATGCATCTCCAGTGCCTAATCTGTGCCTGGAACATGGGTCATGTTCAGTAAATACTTACCGAATAAATAAATGAATGATAACTCCCTGGCAGGATCGTTGGAAGGATTAATTGAGATAATAATAAGAGCTAACATTTAGAGAGCACTTATGTGCCAGGAATTGGTCTAAGCACATAACTGCATATACGAAGTGCGCTTGGGATAGTGCCTGGCGCACGCGTGCACACGTAAGAAAAAACTACCTTCCAGAGGCCACACAGCTGGGAAATGGCATTCTGAAGCCGCTATGCTCCCTTCCCCTTCCCTGATGTGCTCTGGTCCAGTAGTGTCCAGCCACGGGTCAAGAGTTGAAGGAAGTGGGAATAATCTGGCATATGGAGTGTGGGAAAAACGAATACATTACATTGATCGCAGATACATTTATGGCCACTTCGAGATGTATTACATGTTGACTATTTAATGAAATACAAAGTCATTGTAAATCGTCGATGAACTCCTAGCAGCTTAGGATCCATGTCGTGTTTTCTCAGTCACTGACGACTCCAGGTACCTGTTTTCCTGGGGAAGGTTTTGAAATTTTAATTTGGAGGGCAAACACTCCGATTAGGAACCTCTGAATTCAGCCTGCCTCCTCATGTCGCAGATGGGAGAGTCAGACTGGGATGGGGTGGGGGGGTGGCAGGAAAGTGACTCACCCAGGGTCACACAGTGAGTTAGGAGGGGTTCAGCACTAGGACACAGTCCCAGGACCATCAAGGTTTCCAGCAGGCAAGGCTATCACCCACCCGAGGGATGGAAGGGGACGCTGCCTCCTTCTGTACTGACAATCCCAAGGACTGGTGAGGGTGAGGGACCACAGAGAAGGGTGGCATTCTTAGAAGCACTTGGAGAGCCATTTGGCATGTCCTGGTGAAGTCGAGGTATGGACACCCTGTGACCCAGCACCTTCAGGATGATGCCCTAGGGAAGCTCTAGATGCGTGAACAAGGAGATACGTTCAAGATACCTCACCGGAGCTTTAAAAAATGGAAATAGCATAAATGATCATGGAGAGGAGAACGGACAGGCTGAAGCGTTCGATGACTTCCCACGCAGCAGTTTTTACAAAGAATAATCCAGTCACATCCATTCACAGAGGTAAACCTTATGGCTGGAAGTATGACAGCCCGGGCTGGTCCTGGACTTGTGGACCCTTAGTCCCTTCTCCTGGCCAGACCTCAGTTTCTTCATCTGCAGAATGGGAACTTGTAATTCGACCAGTGGTTTGTTTTCAAACTGCCTGGCAAAGCCACAGAGATGCTTCACGGGTTCTCCAAATGTTCGATTCCGAGGTCATCTCTCAAAAACAGTTTTAACTTTTATAAACCGGTAGGGAACAACGCACACACACGCCAGTGTGCTTCGTACAAAGTGTTAACCCGTTGCAGACTAGCACCGCACCAACGCCCCGTATTCTACAGAACGCAAAACGAGCTTCCGCCCTCTCAGTTTAATTGGAGCACATCCTGAGACCGCAAGGCGAGCAGCTGTCAAAATCTGTTGCCATTTTCAACCGCTTAGCTGAGAGTCAAGGTTTCTTTCAATATTGTGCAACCAAAGCAAAACATAGCAGTAATTTGTATGTTGTGCAAGACGATCGTTGTTGCCCATGATGTCGAATGGGTTGTTTTTGTTTGTTAAATTTCATTTACTGATGCAATAAGTATTTTTAAATAAACGTCTTTCTTCTGGCAATTTTAGAGTCACACTGATGTTGTAAAGATAGTCTCATGGGTTCCTGAGCCCCCTTCCCCAGTTTCAGTTTCTCCTAATATTTGCCATCATCCATGACGTACGTGTGTTGAAAAGGAGACGCCCCCATACTGAGCAAAAAGATGTCGCTGGTTTTTCTACTAATGTCCTTTTGCTGTTCCAGGATCCAATCGACCCAGGATACCACCCTGCAGTCAGTCAAACTTCTATTTTTATCAGTCCCGATGTCCTCATTTTACAAATAAATGTTATAAATGTAAACCTGCGGTTTTAAACTGATAAAATGCCAATTGGAGCTATTTTGCTGAATGAAATTCTAGGAAGGTTTCTTTGGGGGGTGGGAAAGGAAGGAAAAAAGGCTCGTAGAGACTCTGCGAGGACTGAGAGTCGAGTCTGTTGCGCAGAAGTAGGTCTGTTAGGACTTGCTGAGGACAGCCAGGTGCCCTCAGCGCGCAGGGTGGATGTTTCACACCGCCTTGGGTTGAAATTGCCTCTGACTGTTCATCCTGGGGGTGGAGTGGGGTGGGGATGGGGGTGGGGGTGGGGGTGGGATGCTCTTCAGGAAAATGAACGTGAGCCAGGTGTTCATTTCTTCATTCTTTCTTTCCACCTGCTACGTGCCAGCAATATGCTGGGAGCTGGGAATACCAGTGAATAAAGCGGACAAATTCTTGCCTTTGGGGAGCTTACATTCTTGCAGAGAAGACGATGACAAACAAGAGAGGGAAGTAAGCTATATGGTGTGTTAGGGGAGCCTGAGTGGCTCAGTTGGTTAAGCGTCCGACTTCGGCTCAGGTCACGATCTCACAGTTCGTGGGTTCGAGCCCCGCATCAGGCTCTGTGCTGACAGCTCGGAGCCTGGAGCCTGCTTCAGATTCTGTATCTCCCCTCTCTCTCTGCCCCTCCCCTGCTTGTATTCTGTCTCTCTCTCTCTCTCTCTCAAAATAAATTAAAACTAACTTTTTTTAATTTATTTTTTTAATGTTTACCTATTTTTGAGAGAGAGAGAGTGGCAGGCTCGAACTCACAAACTGTGAGACCATGGCCAGAACCAAAGTCAGACGCTTAACTGACTGAGCCACCCAGGTGCTCCTAAAAAAAAAAAAAATTTAGGGGCGCCTCGGTGGCTCAGTCGGTTGAGCTTCTGACTTCGGCTCAGGTCATGATCTCATGGTTCGTGGGTTCGAGCGCTGTGTCAGGCTCTGTGCTGACAGCTCAGGGCCTGAGGCCTGCTTCAGATTCTGTGTCTCCCTCTCTCTCTGCTCCTCCCCTGCTCACACTCTGTCTCTCTCTCAACAATAAAGACTAAAAAAAAAAAAAAAATTTTTAAATTTAAACTATAGGGTGTGTTAGATGGTGGTGCCTAGAGAAAAAACAAGACAGGGAAGGGGGGAAATGAAGGGCCACGGGAAAAGCAAGTGCAAAGGCCCTGAGGCAGAAACACACCTGTGCGTTTGAGGAACAGTGCAGGGGACTGAGTAAGAGGGAGAGACCAGTCAGGAGGCTTGGGTGGAACATGAAGACCTGCCCAGAGCCGAGAAAGCCCAGAGCCTTCCAGAAATAGCTGGAGACTCTGTGGGGCAGCAGTGAGGCTCTGGCTCAGCAGCAGGGGCTCGGCATTCGTAGCGTGAGTTTTCACAGGAGTCTGACCATTGTGCACCTCTGGAGAGGCCCGAAATATGTCCTGAAAGAGCTGAGAGGCACAACTACGTCTGGCGTGGAACAAACGGGTAGAGCAGGGCTTGCCTGGACACTGCTCGGCGGCCTCCGGGACCGCTCCTGAACCAGCTCCCTGAGAAGCCACGGATACAGGGACCAAGTGTTAGCCTGCCCCCCGCACCCAGGGCCCAGGCTGCCCTGAGGATGAGGCGATGAGGGCAGAGTGAGGCCGGGGGCAGGGGGATGTCCCCTAGTGCTGGCAGAGGCAGGTCCTGAACTTACCACCCCCCCAGAGAAATGACCCCCACAGCCCTTGGTGCCCTTAAGGAATGAGGAAAACCCTGGGAAGAGAAACTCCCTGCAATTCATGGCATGGGGAGGGTTGGAGATATGTTCATTTGAAGATTAAAGCCAAATGTCCTTGCACAGGTGGCTGGATAGACAAAGGGTGGTACATCCATTCAGTGGAACGCAGCAAAAAAAGAAAGAGGCACCGACGCATGCACCAACCTGGATGAGCCTCACTAAAGGCAGGCGGAGGAGTACGTCCTGCATAATTCCAGTTACATAAGCCCCAGGAAACACAAACTAATCTCCAGCGACACACAGCCGATTATGGGCTGCCTGGGGATGGGGTGGGGAAGGACAGAGGGACTCGAGTAAACGAGCGGGGGTGACGGAGATGTTCATTGTCCTGTCTGCGGCAAAGCATCCCTCGGTGTGTCCGCGTCAAATCTTCCCAAGTTGTATATACGTGCAACTTACCCTGTGCCGACTCTATGGCAATGAGGTTGAAAGATGTAAATGGACTCAAAACACTCCAAAAAAGAGCTTGTCACAGGGGAAAAATAAAAGACTTTGTTTTGTGTCCCAAGATGTTATTTCTACAATATTTCGTGGATATACTTAAATTATACATATTTAAAACATTCTTATGTGTTCTATATTTTATGTGTATTATCATTATTACATGATTATAATACTATAATGTGTACTTCTCTATGTGCCGTATTTGTATCGTGTGAAAATATTTAGCTTTTATGTCTTTTATATTTTATCTCTTTTATGTGATTCTATATATTTATAAATATATTTATACCTATGATATATAATGTATTCATATTGCATGTGATGTATAATCTTGCATGTATACATTTTATATATTATGAGTGTGTGTGTGTGTGTGTGTGTGTGTGTGTGTGTGTGTATTTACATAGAGAATCCCAGATGTCAGTTGCGGTCTCTTGGCTCCGTAAGGGGTAACATTGATCTGACTGCCCCATTCCACAGATCCCCTAAGATTTCTCCAAATTCCCAGCAGCTTGAAGTTCTGGACTGCCAGCCACCCCCGGTCTTGCTCTTGGCCCTATCTCCTGGATGTGGCTTTATCTGCACCCTGGCATTAGATCACAAACGAGACACAACGTCTCTTCTCCCTCCCCACGCTCTAAGCAGCTCGTATACAAGGCTGATGCCTCAAAACCAAATCTTCCCTGAAGACTAGGGAATGACCCCCCCACTTCATGGCAAATAGCTTAAAATGACAGGGTATTCTTCTGGCTGTCCTGGCGGGGGGAGGGGGGGGGAGTTCCCCTTGGCCACACCAACCCAGCCCTCCTCCCGCCTGTCCCCTCTCTACTCTGCACTCTCCCTGTTGGACCATCTTCTGTTTCCCCAGATCCTTCCCTTCAGAGCAGGCCGGTCCTGCCTGCCCCACACCTCTCCCAGACTCTCAAATGGAAGGCGGAACAAAAGACCACAGACAGGTAGTTGTGGCCGCTGACAACCATCTGTCCCGCCTATGTAGACAGGTTTGTAAGTCCCCATGCAAATGTATCCACGTGCCAGCCCCAAAAGCAGCACCTGAGACTGGAAGCTAGGCTCCCAGGGCGCTCTCTCTCCAGCTCGCACATGTCCCTGTTCCCGGGAGGCAGGGGCTCAGCATCCCTGCCTCGCCCCCTCACGCTCTGAAGTGTCTTCCCTTCCTGTCCTAATCTGGGGTGTGGCATCCCCAATCTCTCCCTCTGGGGGCCGCGTTTCCTAAGTAGCAAGCCAGCCAGTCCGGAGGCTGAATGAACAGTCGGTAGAAATCAGCTTGAACGTTCAGGGAGAAGAACAAAGACTTTCGACGTGAGCCAGGGAGAGACTCCTAACTGCCAGCGAGAGAGGAGCGGAACAGCCAGGCGCCTGGCTGCAGGAGACACAAGCCGTGGGATGTTGACAACGGCAGAGACAGCAGGCACGCTGCTGGTTCGGTGAGCAGGAGGGCACGAATCCTACGGGCATGAAGGCGACACCGATGGAAAGGGGAATTTGGACTGAAGAGGAGAGGTGGGCGAGGGGTCCCAGAGGCGGCCAGCTGGGGACACGTGCCTCTCCCCACAGCCCAGCTCGAAGCAAAGGGCATTTGGGGACAGGGGCCTGGGTGGCAGGTGTCCCCCTGTAGCCATAATTACAGCTAAGGAGGCATCCCATGGTGGTTCCAAGCGATGAGCAGAGAGGAGGTGGGTAGTGGGGTCTTCATTGTGGAGGAAATGAGGGGCCTCCTGGACCCAGAAAGAGGAGGTAGACCCCCATCTTGCAAGAACCCGCAGAAGCAAAGATGACCCCCCGAGAGACTTCTCTAGATCTTACCCTCATGCCTACCCCACGCGGCAAGCCAAAGGGCACAAATAATAAAATATTTATCAAGTGCATCCTAGATGCCAGGAAATCCACACTGTTTGAGGTGACCCTGGTTTACAGGTGAACAAACTGAGGCCCGGAGAGGTTAAGTAACTTC
Organism: Acinonyx jubatus; assembly: GCF_027475565.1. Taxonomy (NCBI): domain Eukaryota; kingdom Metazoa; phylum Chordata; class Mammalia; order Carnivora; family Felidae; genus Acinonyx; species Acinonyx jubatus. Next base: position 28,933,954 of record NC_069397.1, read on the forward strand.
CCTGAGATCACACGGCTCTTAGTGGGTCTGCCAACCCACAGGTGTCCATACATGTAGATTGCGTTTGAAGCTGGGAGGTTTCGGTCTTAGTGGCACAGACCTGTGGTCACAGGTCCAGGGCCTAAAACTCAGCAGGATGTGTCTTTTTTGCCATATGACCTCACGCGGGAACCGCCGGGCCTAGCCTGGATCCACAGAGGCAGGACCAGCGCCACCTGTCCCGGACCTCCCCGCCACTGGCAAGAGGGACCAGCACGCATTTTCTCGTTCAGCCTCCTCCTCCTCCACCTGCACGCAACTCCACCTGGCAGAGAAGGGACGTAAGGAAGGGCTCCTGACAGAGGCGTGAGCGGCTAGAACCCAAGACAAGGCAAGAGTCACGGAATTCCTTTCTGGGCATTTCATCCTGTTAACTGAGTTCCCGCGGTATCTGCCTGAGGGCAAACGCACTCAATCACTTACTCATTCAACCAAACATTTTTGAGGGCCTCTGATGTTCTGGTTCCTGTTTCACATGCCACAGTTACAGAAATAAAAGATACATGCCCTGCTCTCAAGGGACTCGCAGCAGGAGAGGGGGGTGCTCTGGGGACGAGGGGGCCTGCGTCCCACAAGTGGGAGGCTGGGGGCGAGGGCTGGGAGAGGCTTCCTGGAGGAGGAAGCCTCAGTGTGTTAGGAGGAGAAGGAGAGACCCAGCAGGGGACACAGCCCTTGCAGAGGCTCAGAGGGGAGACGGGTAGAACCTTCCACAGCTTGGAAGGACAGGAGCTGAAGGCCAAGGGCGGCAGTGAGACACAGTCTCTGCAGACCCACAGGGCTCCGGAAGCCTTTCTAGATGGCATCAGGAGTCTGCCCTGAGGATGCTGAGATTGGCAGGTGCCCCATCCAGCCCAGAAATGGGGCTAAAGAAACCTCCCAGGAGTGTTTCTTTCCCTGAGAGAAATGGAAGAGAGCCCCCCCCCCCCCCAGGCCCTCTGACTGGGTCTACCCAGGTTCATCCACCAGGATGTGAACATGGACCCCAGCACCTTCCAGTGGGTGACCGTGCCAGGCCACCTCCGGACGCCCCCGAAAACCACAGGAGGGACACACAATGTCCCTGTTGCCGAGTTTCACCGTGTTCTGTATGTCCTCAGGTCCGTGTGCATGCCATAAATATTCATGGCTGGAACACCAAGGTGACGGTCCCTCCATGCTCCGGAAGAAACCACCGGAGGGCACCTGGCTTTCGTCCTCCTGCCTTTAAAGGCGGGGTCAAAGCCGAGGAAGGACTACACCTTCTGAAACCCAGCTTCCTTAATTTGTTTAACAAAAGACATCTCCATGCTCTGTGGCCTCTTAATTTCCGTAGATGTTAAAGTGCAGAGAATTAAAGAATCAATGGACAATTAAGGAGGCACTGGCAAGTTCTGGCCAAGAGCATATTATTTATTTATTCAGCCAGCCACGCTCATTTTTAAAGTGCTAACTTTCCATTTTGTTTCTGACATCAAAAATAAATCAAACTAAACTGTACACGTCATAGCTGAAAAAAATTATTTGCATGATGCATTGCCCCTTTGAAGGCTCAGTAGCCACCTGCAAAAGAAATTTTTGTCTGTGTCCAAAAAAAAAAAGAAAAAAAAAAGAAAAAGAAAAGATATAAATTCATTCTGGCACTTAACTCCCCTTAGGATACAGATAGGATTGAAAAGATAGAAATAAGATTTTAATTCACTAGTGATTTTTTTCCACAAAGTCTCAAGCTTCTTTTTGATTTCTGAGCGTCCAATTTCTTGGATTGTCTTGGGAGGGTTGCAAGGCTTTAGTCCATTAGCACAGTGGTGCTTTGGTGAAATTTCAGAATGGGAGAGGTAAAGAGCCATAGTGGCAACATAGGCTGGGCTTTGGGTTTCTGCTCTTGGTCCCGGCCTTCCATCTAGAGTGGGGGCTACCGAATGTCTTCCATATCCTCCATCCACCTGACACCATTTGACGTGTCATACCTAAGAAGAAATACAAATTTGCCACCCAGTCTCTTGTCCCCTAACTGCTCCCTAATTTGCACAAGCCCTGTCGGAATTTGGACCATTTGGAGCTGTTTCTGTGTCGGTTGCCTTCACTCTCCCCCTCCTGCTGCAACCCCCCTCCCCAATTTCATTCCTAGCCCCTCTCCGTAAGCCCCCAATCCCACCTCCTACTTGCATCTACCCAAGCTACCCCAAGGTCGATTCTAGGACAGTGATTTCAAACCTAAGTTTGCAATCAGAACCACCTGGATGGGCATGTTTTCACACAGTTTCTGGGGGCACGTGGGTGGCTCAGTCAGCTGAGCGTCTGACTTTGGCTCAGGTCACGATCTCGCAGTTTGTAAGTTTGAGCCCCGCGTTGGGCTCTGTGTGCACAGCTCGGAATCTGGAGCCTGCTTCGGATTCTGCATCTCCCTCTCTCTTTCTTCTCCTCCCACACTTGCAGTCTGTCTCTCTCTCAAAACCAAATAAAATTAAAAAAAAAAAACAGTTTCTGATTCAGTGGGTCTGGGGTAGGGCCCGAGAATTTGCATTTCTGGTAAGTTCTCAGAGTGAGATAACCGCTGTTCTAAGGCAACCGGTGGAAGGCACCCTTCCAGAAACTTGTACTGTGGCGCCATCTAGTGGTCCAAGGCCACAGCGGCAGCAATCTGCGCAGGGCACATGGGGAGACCTCGAAATTCGCCCCTCCCCACACACCCCCAGCTTCACGGCTCGAGTAGAGTGTTATCTCTACATTTTTGTTAAGCTTTTTTTTTATTGAAATAAAATTATCTCTTTTCATCCTCTGAACAAACACAGAGCAGCACTGAGGCTGGAGTCTTTTGAGACCAGAAACATCATGGTGCAAACAGACCTTGGTGGGTGTCCTCCAAATACTGCTAACCAAAGCATGACAGTTCTAAACACAGTGGCAGACGACACAACAGCCACTGACGTCACACAACACTTCAACTCTAATTTAACCCAAAACTTGGTCCTGAACACTCCTGGCAGCCAAGTCAAGAAGGTAGGAAATTAGAGTTTCAGCTCTTCCCAATTTGAAGCAAAACAGCATACTTTTAAGAGGAAATTCAGGGACGTCCGCGGCTCAGTCGGTTAAGCGTCCGACTCTCGATTTCGGCTCAGGTCATGATCTCATGCTTCCTGAGTTCAGGCAGGCCCTGCGTTGGACTTCGTGCTGACAGCACAGAGCCTACTTGGGATTTTTGTTCTCTCTCCCTCTCTCTGCCCCTCCCCCTGCTCTCTCTTAAAATAAATAAACTTTAAAAAAACATTTTTTAGAAAAATTTTTAATGTTTATTTTTGAGAGACAGAGAGAGCGAGCAAGAGTGGGGGTGGGGCAGAGAGAGAGGGAGACACAATCTAAAGCAGGCTCCAGGCTCTGACCCGACAGAGCCCAATGCAGAGTTTGAACCCATGAACTGTGAGATCATGACCTGAGCTGAAGTCAGACGCTTAACCCACTGAGCCACCCAGGCGCCCTGCAATATGCGTTTTTAACAAGCACTCCAGGTAAACTCTGAAGCAAATAGCCTGAGCCCCAACTTGAGAAACATTATCTGAAAGAGTGAGACTTCCTCTAACAGCATTCCTCCACCTAGTGCTGTCCCCACAAACGACAGGAGCCACAAGTGATGTGCACATGCCCACCAGCCACCCTTTATAAAGCAGAAACACTGGGGCGCCTGGGTGGCTCAGTGGGTTAAGCGGCTGACTTCAGCTCAGGTCATGATATTACGGTTGGTGAGTTCGAGCCCCCCGTCAGGCTCTGTGCTGACAGCTCAGAGCCTGGAGCCTGCTTCAGATTCTGTGTCTCCCTCTCTCTCTGCCCCTCCCCTGCTCACACTCTGCCTCTCTCTCTCTCAAAAATAAACGTTAAAAAAATTTTTTTAAGCAGAAACATGTGTGACCGATCATATTTAACCCACTGTAACCACAATATTTCATTCTTTTCCTCTAATCATGCTTTTTCTCACAGAGCGTATAGCTAACGTTTACAACATATCTCCATGCTTCAAGTGCTCAAGAGCCACATGTGGCCGTGGCTACCATGTTGGACAGCACAGCTCTGGACGCAAGGAAACTGTGAGCAGAGACGTTCTATTCTCTGCATTCAGGCATCAGCGACTTGAACACTTTCCACCAGGCCCTTGCTAAGTGCTTCCCATGCTCCATGCCAGTTGTCCCATGCCAACCCTCTGTTAGTGCTCTTGAGATCAGAGGGGATGCTGGGGATCGCCCACTACCGCCACCACGGCCATGGGCCCAGAGGGTGCAGAAGGAGGAGTGAGATGAGGGGTCTGGGGAGAGACCCTAGGGCGAGGCTGGAATCCGATCGACAGGAATGAAGCGGATTCTGGGGTGGGGTGAGATTGGCCTGGAACCACACATCTGGTTACATAGGGCTCAAGCAACAGAAACAGATTAGGGATTTCTAGCAAGGCCACTGGGAAAAGCAACAGGAAGCACTTGGAAGGGCAGCTCCACAGTAAGAGCTCAGAGCTATCCCTCTGGAGCAGGATTCTCAGCCCCAGCAGCATACTGGAGTCACCTGGTGAGGTTTTTTTTTTTGTTTGTTTTGTTTTTTAAGATTTTATTTTTTTAATTGCTTATTTATTTTTATTTATTTTTAATTTTTTTTCAACGTTTATTTATTTTTGAGATAGAGAGAGACAGAGCATGAACAGGGGAGGGGCAGAGAGAGAGGGAGACACAGAATCTGAAGCAGGCTGCAGGCTCTGAGCGGTCAGCACAGAGCCCGATGCGGGGCTCGAACTCAGGGGCCGTGAGATCATGACCTGAGCCGAAGTCAGACGCTTAACCGACCAAGCCACCCAGGCGCCCCTTTAATTGCTTATTTAAGTAATCTCTACACCCAACACGGGGCTCGAACTCACGACCCTGAGATGAAGAGTCACATCTCTACTGATGAGCCGGTCAGGTACCCCCTGGTGAGCTTTTGAAAATCTCAATGTGCAAATAACTACTGACTGAAGCTAAACATATTCCGACCCTCACCCCGCTGCTGGTCAGGCCCAAGAGAAATGAATATATACATCCACCAAAACCCTAAGAATGAATCACAGCAGCTTTGTTCATTACAGTCCCAAAGGGAAACCTACATGAACACTAATCAAAGAATGGGTAAAAAAAAGTCATGGTATATTCATGCAGGAGAAGAGACACCCTCTCAGGACTCACAGCGAGTGGAAGCATGATGCAAGATTCATACTAAGTTCCAGAACAGACAAAACCAATCTTACGGTGGTCAAAGAATAATGGTTACCTGGGGAGAGGTCACTGGCCAGAAAAGGGCATGAGGGAACCTCCTAGAATCCTGGAAATGTTCCCCTATCTTCACCTGACTACAGTTACCCAGGTGTGTCTACATAAGAACACATCATGTTCTGCGCTCGAGAACTGTGCACTTTATGTACTTTAATGTACGTGTCGTACTCCCAAAGTAGTAATTAAAAAAAAAAAACAAACCGTATCTCAGGGCCCGGGCTGCGGTCCAAACCAATTAAATCTGCACCTCTGAGAATGGGGTCCCGGGCACTAGCAGTTTTAGAAGCGATTCCAATACGCAGCCAGGGCTGGGTAGTGCCCTGGGTATGCCCTGGAGCAGTGCTTCTCAAACCCGCGTGGGCACAGAAGCCACCTGGGAGTCTTACTACAAGGAAGACGTGGGTTCAGTAGGGTGTGGCTTGAGGCTCTGCTCCCAGGACCTCCCAGGGGCTGCCACACTCAGGGACTGTGGACCACACGTCGCTACCCAGGCAGGGTCTTCCTGATCTATCCTGGGTCCTGTGCTGGATCACCCTACGGGGAACAGGGCTTCTTTCTACCAGGAGAGAGTCTACAAGACACAGAGCTGCCAAACAGAACCTCAGGGATCTGAAGATTCTGTAATTCTCCAAGTCTAAAGAATTCATGGTTGGAAAAGAGGCAGGAAATACTAAGGCTGCATTTAAGTTTGAGTAAATGGGGGAGGAGTGTTTGCAGTGGGGAGGTTGGCAAACTCTTTCTGCGAAGGACTAGGCATTTTTGACCTCATAGGGCACACTGTCTCCACGCAGGTACTCAAGTTCGTGGCTGTTGCACAATAGACAATATGTAAGCAAATGCATGTGGCAGGTGCCAATAAAACTGCACTTATAAACACAGGTCTGGTCTGTGACGTGAAGCTGACACTATGCTACCATTCGTGTGTGTGAGGGATGGACCCGCTGGTAGAAAACATGAGAAATTAAGAATCATCTCCCCTGGAGAGGAAATATGGGTGCCTGGGGAACATGGCAAGAAGACATCCTTTCACTGGTTATCCTTAGCAATCTCTGGAATCGTGTATTGTGTGTCTCACCTATTTAGAAAAAAATGAAAACACAAGAAGATAGGACTTCTACGCATGACATATTTGCAGACAGCCTCCTGTGTAGACGCACTTTCTCTTTTACCACGTCTTTCTCCAAGCATCCATGAGCCAGACCTACAGGACAGCCCCTGTCTCAGCGGGAGGATGGCCTCGCTATGCCACCTCCTGCAAGGAGCCCTCCCAGAAACACGGGAATGTCAGCCTCACTCATCATTCCTTTCACCAGGAAGACAAGCAGAGGCATCGCATGCAGGTACGAGCAGAGTCTGGAAGGTCCGGGTCCCAGTCCTGGCTCTGCTGATTTTAGGCCCATTTCCCACCTCCCTGGAGGCTGCCAGGGTCCCATAAGGAGGTGAGGGAAGGCACCTCCACAAGAAAGCACTGTCTGTGTAGAGGTCGCTGAGCCTACCTTCCCACAGAGACACTTCCTAACGGGTCAGTGTGGGACTCACCCTTGTGGCCCCTAGCAGGAAGCTCAGCATACAGCAGGCACTCAATGGAGGCCCCTAGCAGGATACAGGTATACAGCAGACACTCCATGGAGACCCCTAGCAGGAAGCTCAGCATACAGCAGGCACTCAATGGAGGTCCCTAGCAGGATACAGGTATACAGCAGACACTCCATGGAGACCCCTAGCAGGATGCTTAGCATACAGCAGGCACTCCATGGAGGCCCCTAGCAGGATACTGGGTATACAGCAGACACTCCATGGAGACCCCTAGCAGGATGCTCAGCATACAGCAGGCACTCAATGGAGGCCCCTAGCAGGATACAGGTATACAGCAGACACTCCATGGAGACCCCTAGCAGGATGCTCAGCATACAGCAGACACTCAATGGAGGCCCCTAATAGGATGCAGGGTATACAGCAGACACTCCGTGGAGACAGAGGGATCAGTGAGAGCAGACAGAGCTCCTGCCTGTCACGAAGCCAAGGAAGCTGGAGAAAGGCAAGAAATCCATCCTGGGCCGAGGTAGGGGGTGTCTGCCTTCCGGTGCCTTCCGGTGCCTTCCAGGGCTTCTCAAATGGTGTCTGTCCCACCAGATGTCACCTGGGCCTATTTCTAGCAACCAACAGCCAAGATCTCGCCTAGGTGATTTGCTTTGTAAAAATGCAAAGTAAGCCAGCCTCATTAACAGGAATCTTCAGGAAGGCTCTTATTTACAGAGATCAGTCTAAAGGCAAAGCTGGCAAGTGCCTCTGTGTTCAATCTAATTTACCCCCTCTTTTCACAGATGGGGGGTTTGGGGGCAGAGAGGGCAAGGAGCTTGCCCCCAGTCCCAGGGCCAGAGCTCTGAGTCCTTAGAGGATAGGTCAGGGACCCAGAACGAGGGACCATCAATCAGGACAGGCTGGAACAGACTGAACATACAACCTTGACCTCAGTGACTTATGCCAGGCTTGCTTCACACACCAACATGCACTGGGAGGTCGGCTGCAAGTCTGTTCTACACACCTTCACGCCGGGACCCAGGGACATGGACTAGGCCAGAGGGAGAGAACACGTGAGTCTGCCTTGGGACACACACTGCCTCTACCCACCTTTCCCTGACCACGCCTGAGCTCAGGAGCACTAGGACATACAATCCTACTCCAGGGATGGAGGGTGGAATTTTTGGCAAGAAGACATTCACTCCAACAGGGATGCTCAGTCTAACAACGGCCGGTGTTGTCAGGACAAAAAGATAGAAATGTTCAGATATACAAGGTGTTCTGAAAACAAAACAAAACAAAACAAAAAAAGTCAAAGTACTACTCCAGACAAAAGTGAATCGAAATCAAGAACTCAGGAACAGGTGCATAAGAATGAGTAGTAAAGCTAGTGAAACAAAGTTGGGCCAACATGTTTCCTGATAACGTGACTGAACTTTAAGGTCACCATTTAAAACTCTTGAGACAGAGGCCTATGTGAAATTCTGACCTGGGTTCTAGAGGATTCTAACAAAACCCAGGAGGCAGGGAAAGGGTGTACACGCACACTTGTAGGAAGAAGGGCAGAAATCTCTCTGCTGAGTTTCTTCTTGTCTGAGGAGAAAGGAGGCCTTAACCGTGTGAGAGTCAGAGAAATAGAAGTTCAATGTTACTGGTGAATTACTCCTATCTGCTGATAACATAGGAACAAGGTGTTAAATGCTAATTTTACTACATGAAAAATTCGAGTCAAGCAAGGGAGGAAAGCAAAAACATATATAAATAAAAGTTAGAAAACATAACAGAAAAATGAACGAAATGGCAAGTCATAATGCAACAGTGACCACAATGAAGAAGTCAGATTCACCTAGTGACTTCGTAGATTTTGCTAAAAAAAAAAAAATTCCAGCAGTGTGCTGTTTCCAAGCCATCCACCCACCTGCTTAAATGACAGAAAAATATACAAAATTTAAAACAGAAAGCACCAAACAGAATACCAAAGATATTTTACACTGATGAGAAAATACCACCCATGAGCTTTCTCAAACTAAGTAACGTAATAGCTCCTTTTACAAGTTTCCAGTTAAGAAAAACAGGAAAACGTGACAATACCAGAAGCCTTTAATGTGCTTTTTTTTTCTTGGAAATGGAAAGTATAGACAAAACAAAACAAAACAAAAAAAACGTTGGAAGGAGAAGGTAAGAAAAACAACAGATACGAATAATTTACAAGCTTGATTTAATATATTATCACATAAAATTTTGTAACAAACCGGCAACATGCATTTTTTTCCCAAATGTCAGTAAAACGTTCGCCATGATTGCCCCAAAAAAATCATTCTGAAGTTCATCTGGAACAATAAATGTGCAAAAGAACCTAGAACGTTTTGCAAAGGACGAACATAAGGCTGTTAATAGTGGCGTGATGGTGATCGATGGGATGGTCCAGGACCTGACGCAGCAGCCTCCTGTGGCTACGGAGCACCTGAGTTGTGGTTAGTCCGAAAAGACAGGCCAGAAGTGTAAAATATACACATGGGATTCCAAACACTTAGTATGAAAATACTGTAAAATCGCAATGATATTTCTAATGTGCATTACATGTTGAAATGTGGGGTTAAACAAACTTAAAATTAATTTCACCTGGTTATTCACCCCCCCCCCCACCCCTTTTATCGAGCTCCTGGAAAACTTTAAATTACACGTGTGGCTCCCGTATTTCTTTCGGACACTGCTGGTCTACAAACAATCCAAATTTCCTATTCTCGGTCCATATATGACCTTTTCCAGAGTTCTTTCCTTCTTGGGTCATCAAAGATTCAAAATGTTCATTCCGGCCTAGAACGGCATGTAATTCCTGACTTTATTTATGTTTCTTAAATTTTAATTTCTCATATAAGCCAAATGATTGAGCACCTCCTGTCGTGGTGTTTTCCCATGCTAACTTGCAAAACTCTTCTGCGGGCCAAAGATGTAGCAAGTGCAGCCTTTAGGTGGGGATGTGGAACAAAGCGCGAGCCACCCTCGCGTTGCTTCAGAGGAGCTGTGGCTTGGGGCAACAGCCTGGCTTTGAGTCTCCCACTGCAAACCACTTTCTCAAGTCACCATCTATGTCCGGGCTCCATCCCCGCCTCACTGGGGTGTCACGAGGACCAAGTATTCCCTGCTGAACAGCACGATGTCTGAGCCAGTAAGCTCTCCATCACTCCTGTGGCAGCTAAGCAGGATGCGTGAGGGCGCGCAAGGTGTAGCGGCAACCCCAGAACCCATACTGACCCCCACTGGGACCAGCCACACCTAGCAGGGCCCTGAGGGCCAAAGGGCCAGCAGCTGGAATAAACACCCCTCGTGACAACTAGCCTCCCTCCCCCACACCCCATGGCGGGCTATCCAGTCTCCCTCCAGCACCATGAGCTTTCAAACTCCTACTTAAGCTGTCCCCTGGATAGCTCGGTTAACTCAAAGAACATGTCTAGGGGCCCCTGGGTGGCTCAGTCAGCTGAGCGTCTGACTTCGGCTCAGGTCATGATCTCACGGTTTTTTAGTTCGAGTCCCGCATCAGGCTCGCTGTCAGTGCAGAGCCCGCTTTGGATTATCTGTCTCCCTCTCTCTCTGCCCCTTCCCCGCTTGCACTCACTCTCTCAAAAATGAATCTTTACACAAAAACGGGTCTAAAGACCAAGAATGGGTCTAAAATACTCTGGTCTGGAGGGCCGATGCCCAGAATGAGGGAGCGAGGGCCTCCTTAAATCCTCTCCTCTGTAAGAGCAACAAGATTACCAGCAAAATGGCCAAAGTCACCTTTCTCAGAACTCGAATCTGAGAAGGGTCTATTCGAAGAGTATATACCCTTCCCCACCTTCCAAACGCACTTTTCCTCCCAATAAACCAAAACTTCCTTAAACGGACCCATTCCTGAAGGTTAAGGCTGTAAGACCTGAGCAGCCCACCCCCTCATCCCCGTTGCCCCACCTCCCCCCACCCCCGTCCTGGAGGCCTCGTTCAGGGGATCCTGCCACATCACTCGTCACCCCAACCCGTCCCCCCGGGAGCCCCCGTCTTGTCTGGACCACCCTGGCTTTGGTCTCTGTTCGTCCACCACCCTCTGCCCACCTCCAGGCACCACAACCGTGTGGTTCCCTCCAGTCAAAGCTGAAGGCCACATCTGCACACAGGCTTTGGGACTGTCCCCAAACTAGCTTGAAGGCTCCCCCACACCAGTTGCTGTTCCAGGAATGAAGAACTGCACAGAAAAAGGAAGACTGGGCGTGACCCAAGTTGGCCCACGTCACAGCCAACTACTGCTGGGACTTTGGACTAGCGGCAGCAGAGACCGCATGACAGCTGGCCTTGGGCCAAGCTCGGTACCAGCGGGGGACACTGCCATGATTTTACTTCATTTACTTCCCTGCCTTGAGGTGGGGTCCCAGGAGCTGATCCTCAGAGGAGGGGCGCAGGCCGCCAACCACTCACTACCCCCGGCCGGGGAGAGGGGCCGCAGCCTCTCGCTGGGAGGATCACTTCAGTGTGAAAGAGCTCTGGGCAGCCTCAGCTCTCCAGAGACCCCTGAAGGGCGGGAAAGCCCCGAGCCACGGGCCTGGCCTGGGCCTGCCTTTGCCCTAAGAGGAGGGGCTGGTAGATCAAAGCTCTCCCCACGTAGGGGGATATGGCTCCTACCACTGCAATGCATTAAATAACTGCAAAGATCTACTGAGAACACCCAAAGGCATCTGGAAACCGGTGCTTTAAAGTCAGGCCTGCTATCTGAGACACTCCTGAGGGGAAGCCAGAGGAAGCTTGGCTGCCACCTTGTGGGGCAAGGAGAGGAAAAAGCTGGATGGAAATCTCTGGCTAACCGGTGTCCTAAAAGCCCTAGGTGTCCTTTAGACGGGCCCCTCCAGGCCACCGCACACAATCACCACCTCACTCCCCACGCCAACCCTTCTCAGCACGGAAGAAATGGACTCAAAGCTACAGTGTATACGATTCAAGGTTTATAGAAGTTTAAGTTACTTTCTTAAATCGCACAATGCTAAAGCCAGTCTAAAAAAGAATCAAAACACACCACTGTAAGGTAATTCAATGTTTTTTTTTCTTTCTTTTTTTTTTTTAACAAATTTGTACAGGGAAGAAAAAAAAAAAAGAAAAAAAAAAGCCCCAATCACAATCTATAGCACACAGTCACCCTGTCCAGCCAGCACCCAGGAAGCCACCTGAGGAGCTGGCCCAGACAGGCGGCTGTAGTCCGCAGAAGGAACTTCTGCTCACAGATGATGTGGGTGTGGAAAAATCTTGAGTTCCCTTTGTTCTCCAGTGTATCTTATACAAAATATTACATTTTTTTAAACATATATTTACAGAGTTTGCACAAATAGAAAATGGTTACAAATTACAACCAGGCTTGGCGAGATAACAGCTTCCCTCCCCCAGGGACCAAGGCCAGAGGTATGACTGCTTCGTATTTACATATGCATTAAAAAGTCTGCCTTCTGAGAGACCTAGATGAAGTTTATAAAAACTGGTTAAACATCATAAATTCATTTACGACAGCTGTACAAGTAATCAATGCCGATTAGTGATTTCATGTCTTGCTCCCTGAAGAAAGATTCTGAATGAAGTAAAAGAAACCCTCTGAAGCAAGCAGCACAGCCCTCGGCCGGTGGCTGCGGTGGTTCGGTCTTGCGGGGGGGGGGGGGGGGGGGACGACGGCGGAGTGCAGGTGGTGGAAGACAGCCCGGCTGCCACCCTTTCTACTTCGGCTTTTTGTTTTGTTTGTAAAGGCTTGGAACCAGGTTAAGCCGACTGGCTCGTTCAACACCATCCTATGGCTTTGAAAGAACCCACGGTTCCCTCCTTGTCAACGTGACTACAGTACAAAAAAAAGACAACTTTCCGGGGAAGATAACGTTTGTTATTCTGATGTAAAGTCTTTGCCTTAGCGCCAAGCCCAGCGTCACCAGTGCAAGAGACTCCGACGAGGCCGTGGGGGGTGGGGGTCAGAGGCTTGCGTAGTAGCTGTCTACCCACTGAGCAAGTCCTCGCTCCACCAGCGACCGGTTTATCAACACCGCCTAGAAAACAAAGTTCCCTTGAGAGCTCTGCCCACTGCACCCCGGGGCCATTTCTCAAGCCAGCGTGGGTTCTCCCTCTCACAGTCCCAGACAACCACTGCACGCGACAGGTCCGAGAGAGACAGGGGGCGGGGGCAGGACCCCTCTAGGCCAACAAGGGGCATTTACTTAATGTTCTGTTGGCAGGACGACAGGCTTTTCAATACACTGAAGAAATCTGAGCTTTAATACCAAGAAACGCAATGGAAAACCCAATGGACAGAGGGTTCAGAAAGGTCTGGATAAGATCCAGGAAGGACCGCTGACATTTTGTCGTGGGGCCTGTCTGTGCACGGCAGGAAGCCAAGCAGCAGTCCCTGGCCTCCACCCGCTAGACGACACTGGCATCACCACCCCCAACTGTGGCGACCAAAAACGTCTCCCGCCATCGCTACAGGTGCAGGCTACAGGCCTATAGTTTTCTGATGGTCTCAAGCGGAGACAACAGCAGAACCAGCTCCAAATCAACCCATGACTGCCGGCCAGCAACTTAAAGGAAAAAAACAGAACTTACTTCATTTCCAACCACACTCCATAGCTGAATCAGAGGAAGGCCAGTCGGACTGTAACTTGTCACCTAGAAAAACAACAGAAAAAAAGCAAGCATGTTTAAAAGCTACCCACATGCACCCCTCCTCAGCCCAGGGCCCAAGCCACAAAGGAGAAAGGAATTCAAAGGTCAGTTCCCAGGAATCCAAGATCCTGGATAAGAGAGGCCAGGAGGCTGTGCCCACACCAGGCAGGAAGCTCCTCACACAGCCCCCGTGCGGCCTGGCCGCCCCCACGCACACACCTGAGCCAGCAGTGCCGTGTTTCCCGTCATCTCGCTCATAGCTGCATCGGCCTCAGGTGAGAAGTGGTCATCGTCTTTAGAAGGAAAAAGAAAAGCAGCAGGTAGGCTTTCACCAAGGCAAAGCATTGTCATGACTTACACAGCTTCCAGGGCTTTTCCAAGAAGATGCCTCAGGTGCTGCCAGGCACGTGACAACTTCCTTTGGAAGAGCCGCCTGTGACAGGGACACAGGCCAGGCCTCCACGGGGCTCCAAGTAGACACACTCACAGGGTCTCCGCTACAGGTCACCCACCCACCGCAGGTGGGGCCCAAAGGGACAGAAACCCTGCCTTCAATGGGAACACCGCTGCCACCACGACCACCACCTATTGGCGTGCTGACTGGGCTGAACACGTTGTAGATCTTCTTCCACTGAAGCAGCAACACCCTACGAATGCGATGTTATCCCCACTTTCCAGGTGGGAACAGAGAGACTAAGGTGGTGGCTGAAGTCGACCAGCCCCCAGAGTGGTGAAGGTGGGTTTCGAATCTGAGCAGCAAGCCATGGAGGCAGCCCTCGTTGTCGGATTATAAAGTTATGCACAAGGACACAGCCAAGGCAAGAGGTGGTAAGGATGGGAGAGGCAAGTTCGTGAAGGTCTGGGAGTGCCTGATGAGGGAGGGAGCATGTCAGCTGGGCGGGACTGTGGAGGTGGGACAGAAATGGAGAGGGATGCTGGACAGAGCAATAAGGAAAGGAGACAGGCCTTGCCCAGTGCTCTAGCTGACAGGACTCTGACCAGACTTGTAGTGCCTCTAATAAACTTCACTGCTTTAGACAAGAACAAGATTAAAGAGTGTGGGATGATCAGACTATTTATTACCTACAAATAGAAAACATTCTGGTCATCGACAGCTGCAACTTGACCACCATCCACATATCAGTTCCTAGGTTTATGTAATTTCCTCAGCTGCCCTGAAGGACAGGTACTATCCCATTTTCCACATGGTTTAAAAAAAAACAACAACAAAAAACAATGGCAAGGCTAACCAACTTGCCCAGAACCACTGTTAGTCCCCTACCCTCAGGGGATGCAGTTAGTCTAAGATACCACACGGCTCGGTGCTGGCATGGTCCCCACAGGGCCTAGCTGAGCAGTGCTGTGGCCTCAATGCCTGCCCTCAACCACACATGCCAGGACTCTGGGTCTCAACTATGTTCTGGAAGGTGTCTGTGTTTGCAACCTCTCAAGGTCGGAGGTCTAGGTAAAGTCCACAACGGTGATCCTGAAAGGTGGGTCCAGGGCCAGCAGCACTGGCATCACCGGAGTACTTGTCAGAGAGATGCACATCCTTGGGCCTTGGCCCAGACCTATTCAATCAAGAACTCTGTCAGACGCAGCAATCTGCATTTAGCATAAGCCCTCTGGGTGCAAAGGAAGGCGCTCAAAGAGAAAGACCCACTCTCAACAACTGTTCCCACAAAGCCAGAGGCCTCGACCATTACCTGACAAGGGCATCACGCTGTCCAGAAGGACCTCTGCTCCCTGGAACGGCAGGGTCACAAAGTCGGACCTAGAAAGGTAAGGAAGGAACCCTGTTTATGAACCTGAAGTCTGACTCTACTCCAATACCGATCTTCTGTTTCGGGCTGTGAGCCCCCCACGACCCAGGATGAAGCGAAGCAGGGGCCTCTACGATGGGCAAGGAGGCCGCGGCTCCCTGGATGCAGGCCACCTCCCTGCTGCAGCCTGACCTCAGAGGGACTGCTCACATCCAACTCCCAGAGGAGCTGCTTCACTTGTGCCCTACAATACCCGGGGACCTCCTCCCCAAGACAGGCCTTTCTAGCTCAGTTTGACTGAGGCAAGCAGTGCAGTAGGTTCCTATCAGACCCTGCCAAACCAGAGTAGGCAGCAGGAGAAAGGGTCAACCTACGTCCCAGGCTTGGTAGAACTGTGCCAGCTCTGCAGAGATCGCACAGCCCCAACACGCATGGCACGCGCTCGTCGGAGGAGTGTGGACCCACCGGATCTGCCGGAGCGCGTCCACTTTCACTCTCTTATATCCACCGTAGTCCACGTAGCGGATCTCCACTTCATTGCTTTCCTCATAGGAGGCCACCACTTGGGCTCTCCACCAGGCACCGTCCACGCCGGGGGCAGCACAGATGACCGTGACTGCAGGGCAGGAAGAGAGCGTGTGGACAGTCCTGGCATAGGACAGGGCACCAAGGGTCCCCGGTCAGTGCTACCCACCTCCCCACCTTACTTCTCAGAGTCCTGTGCCTCCACCGGGCAGGGGAATGGCAAGGAGCCCCCACAGCCTCCCTGGAGCCCGAGACTGGCCAAGGGAAGGACCTATATGTGGGAAATTTGGACTCTCACATGCCACCCAAAAAGCTCTGCAGACCAAAAAGCATTCTTCCAGATCCATCTACTCTGAAACCTACTAGAGCCTGAGATAGATAAGGATTGGCCAGAAGAAACCAAGTAAAATCTAAAACTCAGGGAAGGGGGATTTATATTCTTAAGGGAGAGTCCCAGAAAGAATCAAAAACCTCCAAATGTGGCAGATCTCACTGGCCTGGCGTCTAGGGCCTGTTCCGGCCCGTGACAACTCAAAAGTTGATCAGAAGGGGACTTGCAGGCTTAAGCCCGCTTCTTCTAGCCTTTGCTTCAGGAAGTTGCTCAGAGCACAGGTGTCCCTGGCAGCCAGCGGTCACCAACCCCTGCCTGTAGCAGCAGGGCCAGAACAAACAGAACTACAGGCTGAGGGCCTGCACACTCAGTTGACCACACTGTGTCCTGACCTTGACCCTTAAGGGGAACCCCTGGCATAGTCACTCAGACCCCAGTTTGGTCTTCACTGCTGGATTGAGGCAACAACAGAGACTCTGATGAAAATTAAATCCTTATTTCTGTGATCTCAGTAACTTCACAGATTTCTCGAATGCCTTGAAGCCCCCTAGGGTGCTCCAGGTTAGGAGTCCCTGATAGCAATGGGTGAAGAGATGTTCTGACCTTGGATTCTCGCCAACACGGGCAACAAAGAAAATTGTGACAAAGGACAAACTCAACACCACAAGTGAGTTTAGACCCCAGGACCCTGGTTCCTGCTCAAGTGTCACCTAGGCAACTCCCTCGACTTCAGAGGCTCAGTTTTCTCATCTGTCAAACGGAGATGAACCAACCCACCACAAAGGCCTCTTGCCCGTCAGGAGCTTCTACGAGAATCACCATCTGGATCAGGCTCTTTACATAGAATAATCCAACCCTAATTCCTGGAACAAGCTGGCATCAGCCCCATTCCACAGATACATGGCAGAGCTAGAATTCGTGTGTTAAAACTCTACTCCAACCCCACGGGACTCTGTCAGCCAGTGGGAAGACCATTTCCATTGGGCTCGCTGGGTAACCCAGCCCACAATAACTCCATCCTGCTGGCAAGCACTCAGGGATGCTGTTCCCATGAAGGATCCCAGAACAGCCTCCTCCTGGGTCAAGACCAAGGGCAGAACAGGCCACCCCCAAAACCTCTCCCCATGGCCTGGCCAGGGCTCCCCACTGACCCCAGGGCAGCACTTACTTTCCACTGGGGTGGGCAAGGTGGGGATCCCGGGCTGGGAATAGCACAGGTACATCTGCTGGTCCAGGCTCCGCAGTGCATGGAAGGTGGGGTGCGTGTGCTGCTGCACGAACAAGTGCCCAGCGTTGACCTGGTTGACCACGATCACCTCCACAGTGATGCCATCGGGGAGCATGAGCTGCAGAGGAGGAGAAGGGGCAGCAGGCGCTGCAACAATCCTTCTCGGGTTTGAAGTAAGCCCTGAGGCCGCAGGGCAAGTCTCTGAACTGGCACCTCTTTGAAAAGGGCATGACAACCCAATGCAACATGGCACCCAAATGGCAGAAGTTCAAGGAAAACTACTTCAGCCATGGAAAGTGTGACACCTCAGAGGCCCTGTCCTGCAATGCCAACAGTAACTTCCAGAGGTGGCCTCACCTCAGGGCTGGGCAGGGAGCAGGCAGCTGTGGAAACAGTGAGGGGCCCCGGGCAGGGTCCAGGAACCAGAGCCTCCATTCCCCCCACCGCTACTTGAGACTGTAGCACCAGGGAAGGCAAGGGAATGAGGGGCCACTGAGAACAAGCTACCAGGGGATAAGAGGTGGGCAGGCCCTCAGGCCCCCCAGCCAGCATCTGTGGCCCTGCAGCTGATCCCAGGAGCTTCAAGTTTGACAGGCTCTCTCTCCTCCGCTTTCCTGCCAACAAGGACCCAACTGTTAAAGTCCTACTGTCTCTTCCTCTCTACACTCCACAGACACCCTCCCAAGTCCTTCCCACTCTGCAATTCGGAATGTAGATTTGCTCAGTGGCCAGGCCCCACATTACAGGCCCTAGCAGAGGCTAAGCCTGGTCTCAAAACGACTTGTCCCTAGACACTAATTTCCCTTACAGGCAACATCTAGGTGGGCCTGGACACAGAAAGATGTCTAGTCCCCCATCCAGTCAGGTGGCCACACCTCTGGCTAAGAGTTCTGACTTCCCCACCTCCCCCGAGTGCTGCTGGTTGCAAGGTATCTGGGATCTCCTCTCCACACAGAGAACAATGGGAGGAAGCCCTAACAACTGCTCAATTGTGTATAATTTAAGAGTGGGTCTGGTCCAAGCCTGCTGGGAAAAATGCTATGATTCAGAAGTAAAGGACAGAGTGGGGTTCAGCCCACTCCCAAACATCCACAGAAGATAACAGGACCTCCCATCCCCTGCCTTCACCCACGGCACAGAGATCTTTGGAGGGGCAAGATACAGAACCGAGAAGTCAACCATCCCAAACAAAACCTAGGGAGGCAATTTTCTTGAAGGAGCACGTTCAGCCCATGTGTGAAATGCAACAGTCATCTTTGGCCTACAAAACCCTACAATTCCTCTACCAGTGAGATAAAGCTCAAACAGAGCTGGAGGCATGTTGCAGGATCTGAGTGACAGGCCGCAGAAACACCACGGCCCCCAGCACACAGAGGTCCCAAGAGGTCAGCTTTCCCTCCAAAGAGCCTCTGGGTTTCCGCAGCCTGGTGGGGAGAATTTTTTCTCCTTTAATAATCTAGGTATTTCCCATGAGAAGGGAAAGGGAAAGGGAATCTTTCACCAGGGCCACCACTAGGCCCGGCTCAACTAGGAGTAAGGAACACAAGGACCCATCACGAGCCCATCCAAGCCCACAATGGTGGGTCCCGCCCAGGCCTCAGAGGGGCTAGGCTGTGACTCTGCACACAGCACCAGCCTTAAGGAGACCCAAGCCAGCCAAGTGCACCTGGTCTCCTGGATAGACCATAATCCTTCCTAGGCAAATGCCTTAAAAACACAACAGGTGCCGGCCTGAGGAGAACCATCCCTCCAAGTGGGGACAGAGGCACGTCTGGCTTTGTACCAGCACTTCAGCCCTAAAGCCCAGCCCCAGAAAACAAAGACTAGAAGCATAACTGAGGGGCACATGGGTGGCTCATTCGGTTAAGCGTCCGACTTCCGCTCAGGTCGTGATCTCACAGTTAGTGGGTTTGAGCCGCATGATGGGCTCTGTGCTGACAGCTCAGAGCCTGGAGCCTGCTTCGGATTCTGTGTCCCCCTCTCTCTCCGCTCCTTCCCCTCTCTCTCTGCCCCTTCCCCACTTGCACTGTCTCTCTCAAAAATAAAAAAAAATAGAAGCATAATTGAACTGACCAGAGGAGGCCAGAGGTGACAGGTCAGAGATGTCAACGAGCTCTTGGCCTTGTGGGCCCACAGTCTTGGGAGTTTCTTATTTGGGGCAGGCTGGGGTGAAAGGAAGGCAAGAGGATCTGGTCCCCCAGGCGCATGCTCACCCAGGAAGTCATCGGAAGAGAAGGCAGTGCCAGTGACGGCAGTGGGGGAGCGTAGATATTGGTGAGGTTCAGTTCCTTGAACTTCTTTCCAATCAGGTTCAGCGCCTTGTCTACATGATGCTGAGAGCCTAGATGGGGGTAAAAGCAGGAGAGCCACAGTGGGTAGGACAAACCGCAAAACCAAACTCACACACAACCCCCACTCCACCAGACTTTTCCCAGAGCTCAAGTAAATCTTTAGAGTGCCAAACAGCTAAGTTCTGCCTTAAGAAGAAAAGCATCTACAGAGGCTTACACTGACCTTTCAAATGGTACCTCTGCCGCTGTGTCCATGCTTTGAATGCAATAGGAGGCTAGCAGATGGGAAAGGCCCAGCCCTCACCGACCGGAGGGGAATCCCGTTCTGCTCTGCGAGGGAGGCGTGTGAGGCAGCGGGCACTATAAGGCCAGGACCCCCAGCCTGCCTGAGTGCCCATGCCTCTCCTGGCCAGAAGATCTGGGCTCGGAGGGAGCAGAGGCCCCTTCAAGTACCTGAACTGGAGAGGAGGGCTGAAGATCACCTGGGATGATCAGCATTCTCTATTTGTAGACTGAGATCCCAAAAGGGGAAGAACTGGGACTCAAATGCTTTCAGGCAAGAAACCTAAACAAAGGGTGGCAGGTGCCACTGACCTTCTATGTGGCAGATCTGGATGTTCTGGGTATAAGGCAGGGTTGAGATGTAGATCTTGGCACCAGACGTTTGCTTCAAAAAACTCACATACCGCCCCTGCTTGCCAATTAGCCGACCAACTAAGTGCTGAGAGAGACAGAGAGACAATTGGGGGTGTTAATGGGAAACCAACTCCCTGCGTTCCCCAAGACCTACCTTTGTTTTACACAAGGTCAAGCTCAAACATATTAACGGTTAACATGCCAGCACTCATTTGCCAGGCACTGCTGTAAGCACTTACCATGAAACAGATACCTTTATCACTGTTTTACAAATTAACAAGCTCAGAGAGGCTAAGTAACTCACCCAATATCACAAAACTACTAAGTGGCTGAACGACACAGTCTGGCCCCCAGGACTCAGCAGTTCCCATTTCTTCCTCCGACAACCTGGCCTACATCCAGAAAGCTGCAAAGCAGCATATTCTCCTCCCAAATCTACACTAGATGTTTCACCAGCACAGGCACGATTTAGGACTTCTCTGACCTCTTCAAGTCTATCTGGTTTCTGACCTCTTCAAGTCTATCTGGTTTCAAAGATACAGGCTCGTTTGAAAGTAAAAGTCAGAAGAACCCTTGGGCTTCTGCTGCCAATTGATAGCGGGCTGGAGCCTTCAGAGCACGAGGCTTGCAAAAGTGCCCAGCATGCCAAGAGTTCAAGGCAGACAGAAGAAGCCAAACTTAGCCATGATGTAAGACAAGCTCGGAGATGATCCCAAACGACCCCACCCCAGCAGAGCCACAAAGGACA
Organism: Acinonyx jubatus; assembly: GCF_027475565.1. Lineage (NCBI taxonomy): Eukaryota > Metazoa > Chordata > Mammalia > Carnivora > Felidae > Acinonyx > Acinonyx jubatus. The sequence goes on from NC_069397.1 coordinate 28,954,960, forward strand.
CAGTCGCTCTGCACCCAGAGCTGCCTGGGCACGCCCTTTGCAACCACTGAAGGAGAAGCGGGCAGGATTGCTATCAGGGTCACGGCAGGAGAAAACACCAAGGGAGCCAGCACCCTGGGGTCAAAGCAGCCCGCCTGACCCAGAGTTCAAACCAAGCCAAGTCTCCACAGCAGCAGGGAGCTAAGTGCCCAGGAGAATTCAGTTGGCCAATTATTTCTGAGCCCCAGCAATAAACATCAAGATCAAGCTCATAAATTGTAAGTTAGAACAGCAAGAAGCTAGAAACCACTTAAGCACCCTGGATTTGGGGACTGGTGAAGTAAACTGACATTCACACAACGAATAACGCAGTTAAAATTATATTTTCAGAGAATAACACAGGAAAATTAAATTGTTAAATATTTAAAAGCATTAATTAAAGCAACATAATCTCAGTTTTGTTTAAAAACCACAGGGTGCAAGACGAGAAGGAAATAAAAGTCTTCACAGTCACTCTTGGGGGTGAGACTAGAGCAGCTTGTTATTTTCTTCATACATTTCTATACTTTTCAAGCTCTCCGAAATACGGACTTATGCTGTGCTCAATTACCAAATCTACTTTGCGCTGGAGAGCTCAGGCAGAGCGCAGTGAAGGGACTCCTGCCTGGCCCACATCCTCAGTCTGGCTTTTGTGGGCATCTCAGATGACCTGAGCCCCAGAACACACACACAGGGCAGCCCCAGGGGGGAGCGAGCGGCCTGTGAGTCTGAAGCGGACAAGAACAGGCCCCTCCTGAGGGCGGCTGAGGGGATTCCACCTCACAGCAAGCTCTCCGAACGTGGCAGAGTGTAGCGCTCCCTTTTCCCTTCAGCCTCTGGCTCACTCAGGGACTGCTTCGGGTTTACTGTCCCTCCCCCAAGCCCCATGACCCTGCAGCCCTTACCTTTGGCACCTCGATCTCCCAGATGATGAGGTCGACCTTCTTAGGACTGGAGCCCGCTTGGGCGTTCTGGAAACCGTCAGTCTTCCTGGGGCCACAGCAACCATCCACTGAATCCATGCTGTTCCTGTCCGATCCTGCAGGGGAGGAAGCGGCACACACAGACACACAGACACCAGCTAAGAGAAGTCAATAATGCAGAACTTCCGAACTCACATTCCCAGGAGGCCCCCCACCCCACACCCCCTCCTCAAGCTTGGCGGCTGTCAACCCGCAGTCTAAAAGGCTCGGAACGACCCCAATGAAAGGAGAACTGGGGGTGTAGATACACCTAATTTTAGCCTGTCGCTCACAGCCCCACTTGCTGAACTGGCAGCCACGCCCAGCCACAGCTGCCTGAGCAGAGACAAGTGGTGAGCTGGGAAGGGGAGTCCCCGGGGCGGGGGAGCGGGCCAGCAGGTCCACACGGTCCCAGGAGCCGGGTATCAGGTGCTGGCTTCCACGGAGACCGACCAGTCACAACTGGCCCGCGCCCTTCTGACTATGGCAGCCCCTCAAACCAAGAGACTCTAAGGCCCCCAAGGCCCTAGGCCTGGGCTTAAGGGCCATGACCTTCAGCCAGGCAGAGCTAGAAAGAGTCCACCCTTGAAGGCGCCATTCTCATCCCATACCACCTGGGGCCTACTGGAAGTAGACGGAGGAAGGCGGCTCTCCTTTTCCTCCCTTAGGCCTGACCTGTGCAACTCTGAATGCTCTTCTGGGCTCATGGTGGGTCTTTAACCCCCGGTCAAAAGACTGAACTGAAGTTCATGCTCCAGACAACAGAGCAGGAAGCAGGACCCTGAGATCAATGCGGTCTGCTCCACTCTTGCTCAAGAATGTGCCAGGAGGCCATCTCAGAAAAACGGGTCCAGACCAGCTTAAGAGGACTCTAGCTTAAATATGGACGACTCAACTGCCAGAAATAGATCGCTCCTGAGAGTCTACTAATTAGGTTATTATCCACATGGTTTTTCCAAACTCTGGACATAATCCTTTGCCAAGCAATGCATGTACTGTCTGGATGCAGAGCAAGGCTTAAAAGAGATTCCATTCCCAGCTAAGGAAGAATCACCTTGAAAGTGACTTCATCCTTCAACATCAGGGGCTCCAGCCTCTCCCGAACAAAACAGGACTGGCTGATACCGGCCACCCCAAGGACACCCAGAGGTGGCTCAGACCACACAGGACTCTAGCAGGCTGTGCTCACAGGCCAGCTTCCTTAGCTGGTGGTCCCAGCCCCGCTCAGCCTCAACTTCCTCACGCACAGGGAGGGCCGTGCACCAAGGTGCAGATGTGGGGGAGGCGGGAGCCTGTGCTGCGCACAACGGAGTGCTGGGCAAATGGCACCGCCAAGTTCGAATCTGTTGTCCCCACACTTCCCCACCATCACCACGCCCCATCACCGCCTTCTCTTCCAAAAGGCCTAAACACAAGGCCTTCACTGCAGCAGAGTAGCCGCCACAATCAATCTAGAGGTGGCATGACACAGCTGGCAGGCCTGTTAATTTGGCTGAGGGCCAGCAGACAAAGGGAAATTCCTTTATTCTTAAAAAAAAAATTGTTTACCCACTTTAAGATCTTTTTTATTAAACAAACAAGCAAACAAACAAACGATTTTAACATCCCTGACGTTAGGATGCATCTTACAGTCTCTGGCCTTGTACGCTCATGATCACAATGATGAGTTTTTTCCTTTAGAGGTACATAAATCAGCAGTGTCAAAGGTGACAAAATGTGCTATGATGAAAGTACTGCTGCAAGTAGTAAAACTCCCAGCAAAGACCCCCAACCTGCCTGGAGCAGAGAGGGTAGGGAATGGCTCCAGGGCAAGCAGATCAGAGACCCCCACGGGGGAGGGGATCTTCATGGCCTCTTTCTGGGAGATAAATGAAAATACCCCATTGTGGCTGCAAAACCAGGGTCAGGAGCTGCTGACCTGTAAGTTAGCGGTCTGAACTGTCTACGCTGGGGTCAGCACTCGAAAAACCCAGTGGATACTTGGTTACCAAAGTGCCCCTCCTTCCCGGGGTGGAGCTGCGGCCGCACGGAAAGGAAATGGTGGAGGGCTCTGTGCCGAGGAACAGTGGCGACAAGGCAGGAAAGCGAGAGCCTCCCGCAATGTCAAAGCCGTGGCCGCTCCCTGGGCACTTACCCGGTAAGAGCTTCTGGAGAAGGAAGGCAGGTGAAGACATGGGAACAAGCACATGATTAAAAGGAAATCAACCATTCAAAAAAAAAAAAAAAAAGCTCACACCCACTCTTGGTACTTTGGATTAAGCTAAGGAGGCCTCTCCATTACAAAAACCTTTAAGAGGTTGGTTTGAAAGAGAGAAAAGAGGCACGCTGAGGTTAATCAGCGAAACCAACTTTGAGCTGCCTCCTTCAGGAGGACTAGGGAGGGTCCCTGGCTGCCGAACCAAGTTACAGCTCCTGGGGCTTTGGGGGGCTCAGGGCAGCCCAACTTCTCGGTTACCCACCACTGCTGCGCTGTAGTACCCCGACCTTCTGCAGGCCAGCTGGGACACAGAGTCGAAGAGCATTCTTACTGCAGAAGCAGCAGAGAGGCAGACCAGCAGCCTTTGGCCACCGAACAGACACCCCACCACCCCGTCCTCTAGGTGAGGGATGCCCAAGACCCTCCTACCTCCCGAATGATCTGCTTCCGCATCCGCGGTCCATCCATCCTCATTCCCCAAGTCAGATAGCTCCCCCTTCAGCACCCCATTGCTGAAGGGCACAGTACTTTCTGGCAGCAGCGGGGTGATGGCCTTGTCCCTGGGGCTTGAGTTGGTGTCCGTGCACAAGTCTTCAAGCCCTGAAGCGCTGATGGAATCTGAACACTGCTCAGAGACCACTGAAGGGACATTCTGGCTGCTGTCAGAGGTGCAGGTGACACATCCGGTAGCTTCCACCAGGACACGTGCCCCATCTAGCAACTCCCCCTGGGGGACGGCGGGCAGTGGGCAGGGGGCCAGGGAGATGTGGTGTGCAGAGTTCTTTGGCTTCTTGTCCTTGCTGGGGCTGGACAGAGGGCTGCTCAGGCAGCTCGCGTAGGTCTTTGGTGGTGGCAGGTCCTCTGCGGGCGGGCCTGGCAACAGGAGGGCGGCGTCTGACTCTGACACGGACACGTGTGAGGCCGCCTCTGCCTCCATGGCAGCCGGAGACGGCTCCTCAGCCTCTCGCCCTGGGGCGGTTTTCTGGCAGGCTGGGGCGCGGCTCTCCTCCTTCTGCCCGTGCAGCTGCCCAGCCGAGGCCTGATACACCCGACCTGCGATCCTGCCCATGGTGGTGGCCAGCACCTCTTCGGTCGCCTCCAAGATCACTTTGGAGATGATCTGGTAGGCAGCTTGCTCAATCTTCTCATTCTGCTCCGCGGCGCCCCCTGTGCCCGGCTCTCCTGTGCAGTGTGCATCACAGGCTCTGCCACTGGCCCGAGGCCCCGGCGGCTCGCCGTCCTCCGTCAGCTCCACGTGAGCCGACCCCACCAGGCTGCTCAGCAGCTGCCCTGCTGCGTCCTCCTCGGCCTGTGGCGGGCGGCCCTTCCCCTTCTCCCCGGCACCTCCCAAGGGAGCCAGGGTGGGCAAGTTGCTGGTCTGCGATTCAGAGCCACGCTCCTGGCACAACACACTCTCTTCCGGCACATTCTCTGCTGACACCGCGTCGCCAGTGCCTTCCACCCCACCCGTCTCTCTTGGCTTCTCTTGGGGGGCCGCAGCCTGGCCCTGCCCGCCCCGCCCTGCCAGCCCAGTGAACGGGGACTCTTGCTTGCACACCTCGGCCGCTTCGTGGGGGAAAGGAACACCTTTTGGGGTCAGAAGGGGACACTCAGGAGGAATGGACTTGGCTTCTTCATCACCCGTCAGGGCTAGTTCCACCTTTGTACTGTCATCTCTGCGTGTTCCCGGTCGAAATCTCACGTCTGTGCTGTTAGGAAGGTTGCCTGAGGACTCCGACCTGCGACAGGCTGGATGTGCCCGCAGCAAGGCTGGGGGCTCGGCGGGAGGCTTGCTCAAGGTGGACAGCTCTTTTTCTGCGGGCAGCGCAACGCTGGGGGGCGTGGATGCTACTCCAGGACGGGGGTCCTCCATGGGGAGTGGCTCTTTGATGGCGTGGCCAGCCCTCAGCTCCACAGTGCTGGCCTCCACCTGTCTGTCCTGGCTGCTGACATGCTTTTTACGAGAGAAAAACCACCACCAGCCGAGGAGTGCTAACATTCCAGGCAATGCCAAGGGGAAAAGTGAACGGAACTGGATGGCCATCCTGGAGGCCTGAAGAAATGATACCTGGAGAGGAGGAGAGAGAGATGCGATGAGAGCCAGGTAGGGGGATCCTGATACCACTGCACAGGAAAGACAACCAGCTACTCTCTCTCCCTTTCCCTGCCTCTGTAAGCGACATCCCTCCTCCTGCTCGCACCCTATGTGTGATCCACTGGAGGCGGGTGGGTAGGGAGAGATGCCCCCTTCTGCTCCCTCCTCCTGAGCACGCTCCCTTGAAACAAGACAAGCCTTCTCTTGGGCCCAAATCCCTTCCTGCATCACTCCTCAATGCCAAATTCTATGCTCCCCCAAGGGGATAGTGTGTCTAGTGTTTTAGTTCCCTAAACTCCCAGAACACTTATCTATTCAGATGATGTTGGAGTATTTTTAAATGCCTGTTGAAATTCACATGTATGTATGTCCCGCACATGCACCCACAAAATCATGAGTCAATGAAACCGTTACATAGCAAGAGGGAGCTGGAGCAAAGGATGAAGAAGATTTCAAAAGGATGAGGGGGTTGCTCCAGGGTAAGAGACCAGCAAAACATACAGTGGCATGGAGATACAGGTCATGCTTGAAGAATCAAGTTGCTTAGTGGACTCGATGAGGGTTCTGGGGCCTCACTGTGGAGTCTGGATTTTATCCTGTAGGCAACAGAGAACCAGCGGAGGTCTGCAAGGCACATACACCAAACTGTTACCAGGTGATTCTGGGAGTAGGATAAACAGCATATCAAGTGACAGGAACCTGGAGACCTAAGTCAGTTGGATCCAGGCCAGGAGAGATGATAAGGGCCTAGACAGAAGAAGGTGGTAGACGTGTAAAGGAGATAGGAACCTCAGTTTTCTTCATCATAAGATGGGGACACATCTCATAAAGGATGGTTGATATGAAGATTAGCTATGTATTAAGTGCTATGCAAAGCAGGGTTAGCTCTCTTTAGAGGTATGTGACAGACTTATTCCAGAATGCTTGTAACTCAGTACCTCCCATGCCAGTAAATTTTATTCTGTCTGCAAAAATCACAAGACGTCTTAAAACCAAAACTCCTCCACTGATATGGTGAATTATACCTTAATTTGGGTCTGAGCTTTGTTGCAGAGACAAATGTAAAGGCTTTAACAACTCTTCCTGGTTTAATTATGTTAATGGTCTCTGGCAAAACCAGAGCACACGGTTCCCAGGTGGTTCTAAAGTTCAGTGGAGGCTGGGGGCCACTGCTGTAGGACCTTACTTCTTCAAGTGCGGTCTATGGGCCAGAAACACCGAGCATCACCTGGGAACCTGCTACAAAGGCAACCCCAGCCCAGACCTGAATGACTAGCTGCATTTTAACAAGACCCCCGGGGGATTCACAACCACATTACAGTTTGTGAAGGAACACTAGGAAACATCTTCAGCCCCAAAGTGAGGGGGTGGGGAAAGCCATAAACCTTCTTGCTAATATCTGAAGTAAATCCACGGGATTAAAAAACACAAAGCAGAAGCTAAGCAGTGGCCACACTCGGAAGACCCCATGAATCCCTCCAGGCAGAAGCTTCAGTGATGTTCCTTACAGCTTCACATTCAAACACAGAACCTCATTAGATACTCTCCCTTGCATCACTTAATCTTCAACCACCTGGTTTGGAAGGTATTGCCATCATCAAGGTTAAAATAGCTCAATGTGGGGGTACCTGGGTGACTCAGGCGGTTGAGCATCCGTCTTCGGCTCAGGTCATGATCTCACCATTTGTGAGTTCGACCCCATGTCAGGCTCTGTGCTGACAGCTCAGAGCCTGGGGCATGCTTCCGATTCTTTGTCTCCCTCTCTCTGCCCCTCTCCCTCTCTCGCTCAAAAAGAAATAAACGTTAAAAATTAAAAAATAAAGCCACCTGGGTGGCTCAGTCAGTTAAGCTTCTGACTTTGGCTCAGGTCATAATCACACAGCTTGTGAGTTCAAGCCCTGTGCTGACAGCTTGGAGCCTCGGGACTGTTTCGGATTCTGTGTCTCCCTCTTTCTGCTCCTCCCCCACTTGCGCTCTGTCTCTGCCTCTGTCTCTCTCCCTCAAAAATAAACATTAAAAAATTTTTTTTTAATTTAAAAAATTAAAAAATAAATAGCTCCATGCAGGGTCGCCTGGCTAGTTCAATTGGTGGAGCACGGTACTCTTGATCTCAGGGTTGGGAGTTTGAGCCCCACGCTGGGTGTAGAGGCTAAATAAAAACTTAGGGGAACCTGGTGGCTCAGTCAGTTAAGCATCCAACTCTGGTTTTCAGCTCAGGTCATGATCTCACGGTTCCCGAGTTTGAGCCCTACCACAGGTTCTGTGCTGACCGTGCGAAGCCTGCTTGGTATTCTCTCTCCCCCTCTCAAAATAAATAAATAAACTTAAAATTAAAAAAAAAAACTTAAAGGTTCAAAATCATATAACCAAGGACTGGAACTCAGGTTCTACTCCACATTAAGTCTGGAAACCCACTCATGTCTTAAGAGAATGAGGCAATGTATGGGCCATGGAGGGGAAGTTCATACTGCTCTTAAAAGGTTAAGGGGTGCCTAGGTGGCTCAGTCCGTTGAGTGTCTGACTTTGGCTCAGGTTATGACCTCACTATCTCTTGTGAGTTCAAGCCCCACATCAGGCTCTGTACTGACAGTTCAGAGCCTTGAGCCTGCTTCAGATTCTGTCTCTGTCTCCCTCTCTCAAATATAAATGAACATTAAAAAAAAAGTTATGACCATACCTCCTATGACCTAAAAACACCACACCTGAAATCTTTTTTTTTTTTAAAGCTTATTTATTTTGGAGAGAAAGAGAGAGAAAGAGGGAGAGAGAGAGACAGTGTGTGAGCATGCAGGCAGAGAGAGGGGAAGAGAGAATCTCAAGCAGGCTCTGTGCTATCAGCATGGAGCCTGACACGGGGCTCAATCTCACAAACCGTGAGATCATAACCTGAGCCAAAATCAAGAGTTGGGTGCTTAACCAAGACACCCAGGCACCCCCTTGCAATCTTCTCTTAAAAAAAAAAAATAAATAAATAAAGAATAAAAACAGCTCTGCACAGAGGTCTATATAATGGTCACTGGGGCATCGTTTGAAACAATTCTTGGGGAATCACTGCTAAACACACTGCAGAATTCGTGGACATGCCAGTCATAGAGAAGGGGATCTCATGTACAGACATGCAAACACTGCTGTGAGACACAAGGTCAAACCCGGACCACTTGTGTGTGCTGTCTGTGCCCGGACAACCCTATAGGCAAACCAGGAAAGACACACACCAAGCCTCTAGGCTGGAAGGGTGGCGAAGGTTTTGTACATTGACCCTGCATCCTACAACCTTACTGATGTCTTTTATTAGTTCGGTTTTTTAGGTTTTTTTCTTATCTGCCAATATAGTCTTCCTTCCAGGGAGAGAGATTTTGAAATTTCTCTCTCACCAGTTCTCCAACTTAGTGGCACATTAGCATCACTTGGGAAGCTTTTAAATTCCCAAGGCCAAGGTGGCACCCAAATCAATTAAATCCGTATCTCTGAGGGTCAGATCAGGGCACCAGGTGTTTCTTTTTCTTTTAACCCAGATGATTCCAATGTACACTCAAGTCAGAGAACCACTGTTCTGGAACAATGTGCTCGCCCCTGAAAAAGTGGCAAATTACATACAGGCTATTTGCTTTGTATTCAATGTCTTCCACATAAAAATAAATAAAATCTGAGAAGGAATAGAGGTCACGGGGGAAGGATGCTCTCAGGATAAGGCAATATGCCTACCACATGGCCTGCTGTCAGTCCCACCCACCAGGTCACACGCAACGGAAAGTGTGGCTGGGGTCTGAACCCAAGTTCTCTTCTTGGCAGTCAATTTAGGTTCTGATTCCTTATTAACTAGACAATCCCATTTCTACAGGGTTTTATAGTCGTGATTCCCACAGTCTCCTACCAATTCTCTGATCTCAGGAACAAGATTACATGAAATGGGGTAGAGAGGAAGATGAAGAATCCTAAAACTTAACACACAGAGGGCAGTTTCCCTGTTTTACAGATCAAGGGCCCAAAGCCAAACTCAGTATGGGGGGTGTGTGTGTAAGGAGGGAGTTGCTAACCAAGATACAAACTGCCTCTAAAAACAGCTGGGTGGCTCAGTCGATTAGGCGTCTAACTCTTGATTTCAGCTCAGGTCACGGTCTCACAGTTCGTGGGATTGAGCCCGAGTCAGCACAGGGCCTCCTTGGGATTCTCTCTCCTCTCTCTGGCCCTCCCCCTGCTTGTACGCGCCCTCTCTGGGAGATGCCTCCAACCCTTTGGTACTAGAAGTTGATCCCAAGGGTCCAGCAGTTGACCTCTGCCCCGCCTCCAGAGATCCCAGGAACTGGCTAGAAGCAGAGGCCCACACTCAAGCATACACTCTCAGCCTGCTTTGGCCAGGCACCCTAGTTGATCCACACCACAACCCAGACTCTGGCTCCCCCATGTCACTATCCCCTAGTCCCCATTTCGTCCCTTCTGTTCCCAGTCCTAGCTTACACTAAACACAGAGACCTGTCACCTGGGGACACAACACTGCTCTGCAGCTTGCCAGAACACCTCTAACGCTTGTACACCTAACCTTCCCCGTCCTGCTTGTTCCCCACCGACTGGGGCTGAGACCCCAAACCTATCATCCACAGCTCCCCCCAGACAGTCAACTATAGCTACTCAACTAATCACAGCTCAGAAGTCTCTGCACCATTTCCAAGCCAGATGCCTCCTGCTATTGTGTCAGCAGGACTCCCTAGAAGGTGTTTAACATTGGTCCCCTGAGGCTATGTCACCCAACCCATGAATACTGAATGCCCCACCTGGATCCCCAGCGCCCACCAGTTACTGCCCCCCCCCCCCCCCGCCCATGTCTAACCCAGTACCCAGGAAAAGCCCTTGTCTCCATGAAATCTCCAGGACACAGGAACTGCCCAACTGAAATGCTGCAGCAACTTGAGAAAAGAGGTGTGATATCCCCAGACAGGAGAAGGCACGCCTGGTTTATTTTGCCCTGGCCGCCTGGGGACTGTGATTAGAGATATTAATCATCTCCACCAAGAACAGAGCCAAGGGCCCGGGGGATCAGCAGCCACCCCACCCAGAGGAGCCTAGCTGGGACTCACTGAAGGCACCGCTACCGGGAGGAGCCTCACAGGGATCGCCGGGTGACCAAAGCCCCACTTCCCACCGGTCAAGAGAAGTTCCTCATTTCCTCAGCCCTTCACTTCCAAGAGTCCTCCGTGAGCCACTCTCACCCCAAACAGACTTCTTGTGAATCGGTAGGATGCCATTTTCCCTGCTTTACACCGTTGGAGAGGCCTAGACAGGTGCTGGAAGACGCGGCAGCCTTTCCCGAATTCTCAGACAGGGCCGCCCTCACATGTGCATACACACATATGCCCACACGCACAAGTGTGCACACTTCAGCCTTACGAGGCTCTCTGCTACTTTCCTTTTCTGGGAACACACTCTTGAGTTGCTCTCCTTGCCCTGGTTTTGTTTTGTTTTTGTTGTTTTCTGTAAAAAAGCTGAACTTCTCAAGACATAAGTGGCATTTAACACTGCAGGTCTAAAAGCCTTCACACGCACAAACTAACTGAAGGCAGCCTTCTCCCCCACGGTCTCCCTCTCCAGAGGCCCCAGACACTCAGGCAAGCCAAAGGAAAGCCTTGCAGAAAGATGCAGAGCCCTGCCTGAGGGGTGGTGGGGAGGAGAATTGGCTATTTTGAATCTGTTGGAATTAAATAGCTGCCTGCTTATTTTTAGCAGGTCCATTTGCCCGGGAATAGATGCACGCTGGCCGCTTGCCCAGTGGTCACACAGAGCTGAAGGCGCACGTGTCTCGGCCCTACAAGGCCTTAGCATTCACCTGCTCGGTCCAGGTTCTAAACGGATTCCTTTCCTGGGGCGTCTAACCGGCTCAGTTGGTGGAGGATGCAACTCTCAGTCCCAGGGCTGTAAGTTTAAGCCCCATACTGGCTTGTGGAGATCACTTAAAAAAAAATAAAATAAAAATCGGGGCGCCTGGGTGGCACAGGCGGTTAAGCATCCAACTTTGGCTCAGGTCATGATCTCACCGTATTTGAGTTCGAACCCCGCGTCGGGCTCTGTGCTGACAGCTCAGAGCCTGGAGCCTGCTTCCGATTCTGTCTCCCTCTCTCTCTGCCCCTAACCCATTTGCATTCTGTCTCTCTCTCAAAAATAAAATAAAAACATGACAAAAAATTAAAAATAAACAAACATTAAAAATAAAAAATAAAAAATAAAATCCTTAAAATGATTCCTTTCTCCCAGAGGAAACTGCAGCTTCTCAGAAAAGCTTACCTCTGGAGAAGTAATGGCCTCACTCCCAGCACCGATGACCAACTCGGTTACTGCAGTCTAGAGCCTTCTGCTAAACAAGAAAACAAACTTCTGGGAAGAGTACAAACAGTGTTGGTCCCAGTGACTAAACCCATTTGGCTACAGTTATTGTGGAAAAAGGAGCTGTGTGTAATTAATTGATGGGAAAGTTGATCACAAAACAATCACTTAGGAGCCAAGTGGCTATCAAGCCAGAGTGGGCCTGGACCTGGTCAGTGAAGCCACATCCACTCGGCATTCTGAGCAGACTTCTATATACCCCCTAGGTTGAAATCTGAACATTTCCATTATTCCAGGGTTATATGTTCACATTATCAAAGATGGTCCCCCAGGTGTTCAAGACACTCCATCCCTAGAATGCCCAGCACACCAAGTTGTTGCTGAGGGGCTTTTCCCCTTGAAGGAGGGGGGCGGGGGTGGGGGGGAGGGAGTCTTCAAAGGACAAGGAGTAGCTACCTGAACCCTGAACCTGAAGCCCAGCACCTGCTGTCACTGCATTCAGAGCACAACAGCAGGTTGTGGGCACGGTCAAGGTCAGGGCCACCCGCCTCACCCCTCCCCCCAGTTTGCTAGAGGAAGACCACACACAAACAGAGGTCTTTGCAAGACCACCAAGAGGGCCTCTTGATTTCTACAGCATGTGTTTACCTAATTCCTTACAAGGTTGAAGTTATATACTTACATTCACGTAGTAATTCACACATAAATATGTTTAAGTTGCAAGAAAAAGCTTCTGTCCACCAGAAGCTCACCGTGCATACTGAAGAATTTCTCTCTCTCTCTCTCTCTCTCTCTCTCTCTCTCTCTCTCACACACACACACACACACACACACACACACCTGCACACGCTGAGCCCAATTTCAGAAGTGGGCAAACAGAACCCTGAGAAGGCCGTCCCAAAGGTGGCCAGAATTTTCTAAGGTTGCAACACTGCATTAATGACATAAATTAAGATTCTAAACCCAAGATGCCTTTGGGGGTGGAAGGGAACAGCAAGTCCCAGAGAGAGCAGAAGTCCTGGAAGCCAAAGCTGAAGAGCTGGTAGAGGCCAGACAAAAGGAGTCTGACCTTTACTGTCAAGGCAATGGGAACAAGTTGCAGCAGCTGCAACATGGCCAAAGCAGAGCAGGTCACAAAAGGCAAAGGCCTGGGTGATCCCCAAGTGACAACTACAGTCCAGTATTGGCAGCTACTTTGTCACAGGGGGCTGAGCACTCGAAATGCGATCAACATAACAAACTGAATTTTAAATTTTATTTAATATTAATTTAAATTTAAATAGCCACATACAGCGAGCTGGTAGCTACCTACTGGACGCGTAGTCCTAGAGGGTACTCCCAGAAGCCCCAAAGCAAACATGAGAGCTAGAGAAACACTGTGACAGCCAATGCCTACCTTGATGGGCAGTGTCTGGGACTGCTACTGAGGATGGGGGATGGTGGTAGGCTGGGCCACTCGCACTTAGCAGCATGGCTGGGGCCCAGGAATCAGAGTGTCAGAGCCATGCCTCAGGGATGTTGATCTCAGCCCAGTCCTGATGTTCAAGGGGTTGTTGCCTTCATCCGTAGGGGGCCCGTGTGAGCTGTGACTCGTGTTGGCACCCTAAAGATTCCCAATTAGCTCACAGTGGGGCTATGAGGTCCTGCCCCGTACTGTCCCCCACACCCTTCATTGTGATGGTCCCACAGAGCAGCCAGGTGGGCCACTGTGGCCAGACCAGCCCTATTCCCTGTTCTAGGCAGACCAACTGGCCAAAAAGTCAAGGACCCTTCCCCAGCTGCTCTCCAGGAGACTGGAGGCTTGACCTTAACCCAGTACCGTCTGGGTGGGAGTACCTGCTCAGTGAAGCCTTCTCCAGCTGGGTCTCCGGTTGTGGAGACCCAGAGCCAAGTCCCACTAGCTCCAGGTAAGAGCCAGAAGTGAAAAATCCTATCTCCGGACATGGTCTCCAATTAAGAGCTGGTCCTCCTCCAGTTCAGTTACAAATTAAAGGAACCCCCAATTTGGAAAACTTGGTGGAAAAAAGAAAAAAAAAAGGGGGGGGAGGGAGGGAGGGAGGAAGGGAGGGAGAGAGAGAGGGAGAGAGGGAGGGAGGGAGGGAGGGAGAGAGAGAAAGAGAACTCCATACAAAAGTGAAATGCCCAGTCTCCCTCCCTCTGCTGACCAAACACTCCTGACAGGTCCAGTCTCATTAGGCTTCAACTGAAAAAGGGGAGGGGAAAAGTCAGTATTTTCTACAAAGGTCTTCACATTGCTTCATCTGGGAGGCAAGAATGTGGTTTTCAAAAACCTTAATAACGACTATGCTACCTCCATCTTGCCCCTCCTCCCCAGCTCTTGGCAACCAGCACGCTTTGCCAGTAAATTCTGACATATCTGAGGACAGTGATAAAACAGGTGCAGGGAAGTGTTCCCAGGTACGCAGAATTCCCACCCATGACCACAGAACACTACCTGAGACTGCCCAAAAGGTATGAAGTTGTGCTCCGACAACAAGCTTACTCAAAAAAGCTAATAAAGATTCCTTCAAAAGGAATCAGAAAAGGGGTACCTAGAAGGCTCAGTCAGTTGAGTGTCCGACTTCGGCTCAGGTCACGATCTCGCGGTGAGTTCAAGCCCTGCGTCGGGCTCTGCACTGACAGCTGGGAGCCTGGAGCGTGCTTCTGATTCGGTGTCTCCCTCTCTCTCTGCCCTCCCCTGCTCGTGCTCTGTCTCTCTCACTCTCAAAAATGAATAAATGTTAAAAAAAATTTTTTTTTAAAAGAAAAAGTCCTTCACACCACCACCTCAGGTAGGCAGAGCAATGGAAAGACTAGGATTTTCCAAACAGCAGACAGTAGAATATGACCAACTCAGAAATCATATAAAGGCCTAAGGTCACTTCTATTCAACAAGTATTTATGGGCAGCTACAGGGTACACACCATAGTGGGATACAGAAATGAATCAGACAAACGCACTTTTGAGGCATTTTCAAGTCTTTCACAGTTTCTTTTGAGGAAAGGAAAAAAAACCAATAACCTTCTTCTTCAATGGGTCTGTTGCTGCCACCCTCTGCCACTGACCAACTGACGACCTTGGTCCAAGGGTCAAGCAAGTATCCTGGTTGGACAGCAAACAGGAATTAGGCTGCCAGTTTCCACAGATTGGAATGTTCTCATGTCCTGGGGTGGGAGAGGAGAGGTTAGGAGCCTGAATGCCAGCACTGTGAGAGCCAAGGGGGCCTGGCTTGTCCCATTCAATGTGCAAACTTTCATTCAATACCCATTTTCATCATTACGTGATGCTCAAATCCAGATCCCCTCTCGCTTAAACTATTCCACGAAGTGAAGCCAGAGCTTCTGCTGGCATGGTGGAAGGGGTCTGGGCGCCTCGTTGTCTCTGCTGACTTTCTACCAACTGTCCCATCTTCAGCCACACCCCACATCCATGCCTTCAAAGGGACGTGTGCATGAATCAGCTTCCTTCTTGCTGCCTGCCTACCTTCCCCCACTCTTCCTCAGCAAGCTACTGGAAGACCAGGGAGTAAATCAAGAAAGGAGGGGGCACCCACCCACAAATCAACACAACCAAAGGAAAGAATGGATTCCCAGGATGAAGTTCGGGAAGCAGAGCTGGGCAGAGAGGTGCTTCCCGGGAGCAACACAAGCAGAGAACCTGGTATGCTGAAGCACAAAGAGGTGCTCCGACAGCAAGGGCCAAGGCCCAGGGGAGTCAGAGAACTGGGGAGACACAAAAAATGAGGCTCAAGAAACACGGGAAATTAATGAGGGGCGGGGAGGACATAAGAAAGGAAATATGGAACACCAAGAACTGGGCAGCCGTAAACAATATTTATATCACAACGTGCACTCTTAATAGACACTTGACTAGAAGTTGTGCTACCTCTGTACCAAGAAGAGGAGAAAGAAAGTGCAGGAATGAGCCAAGTCCTTGCCTTCCAGAGTAGAAAAACAAGTCAAATAATATTTTTAAAAAGGACGGAAAGAAAGGAAAAGCACACTATTTAGAAATACAGGTGTAAATGCCAGGAAAGACACCTAGAAGAATCGAGGGCAGCTGTCTCTAGACAAGAGGGCAGGTCAGGAAGCACCCAGGGCAAAGGGCTGTTCTTTCAAACCCTGTGTATAGTTAAAAGTCAAATCTTTCTATAAGTAATGCTTTGATAAAACAAACAAAAAATACATTCTTAGCTGTTAGATAGCAAGGGATGCTCTATTACCACAGGGCTTTAGGATTCTTGTGAAGCAGAACAAACGCGTAGTGTCAACTCATCTGTGTACAAACTTGTAATGCTTTGTTTGATTTTCCCATAATTGATTCCAGTTCCGCTTCAGAGACCCCCACCACCCTGATGACATAACAGCAGTAAGCACAAAGAGCAGGGGCCTACTGATGGTAAGACTCTTCAGAACCAAGGTATCGGGTTCCCCCACCCAACTGAGGTCTAGCCAGCATCAGGTAGCAGCACCCCTCGGGGCTATGCATTCATTCATTTTTGAGAGGGAGACAGTGAGAGAGGGAGAGAGGGAGAGAGGGAGGGAAGGAGAGAGAGAGGGAGGGAGGGAGGGAGGGAGGGAGGGAGGGAATGCACAAGCAGAGGGGCAGGGAGAGAGTGAATCACAAGCAGACTCATGCTGTCAGCGCAGAGCCCAACACAAGTCTTGATCTCACCAACCGTGAGATCATGACCTGAGCTGAAATCAAGAGTCTGATGCTTAACCAATGGAGCCACCCAGGTGCCCCAGGGCTAGCCATTTAAAAACATTTTAATTCCCCCCATGAGCCAGGTTCCACAGGAGAGGGGTGTGGGGGAGGTGGTGGCAGCAGTGGTGGAAGGAGGGGTAAGGCGTCACACTTCAGATAAGACACCGCAAAGATGCAGCCACCCAATGGGATAAAACTGCGCGGCCTCTCCCAAGGGCGTTCGGAGAAGGGAACCCCAAGCACCCCTGTACGTAATGAATTAACTTTACTCCTATGCATCTGGAAGGGGACTAGCCGGGACACAGTTGAGAAAGTCATGTTCTGCGTTCTATAGTTTAGATAAGGGACCCAGGTTGAGAAAGGCTGGGTGAAATGTGCCCGAAAGAGAGGGATTTCTACAAGAACGGTCAGGGCACGCCTCTCCCAAGAGATGGCAGGGGTGCTGGAACAGTGAGGGGCAGCCGTGCTGAGATCTGGGAGGACAAAAGGGCAAGGGGGAGAAAGTTCCAGGCAGGGAGAACACGTGCCAGAGTACTAAGGCAGGAACAAACTTGGCTGACTCAGCGACGGCAAAAGGGGAGGTAAAGATGAGGTCGGAGGGCTGCTGCCAGAGAAATCGCTCTCTGCCATCGCTGAGCAGAAGCCGTGCCGAAGGTCACAAACCTGGAGGGAACAGGCTCACTGAACTTTCTGCAGAGAGGGGAACCGGCTTGCCCAAGGAGCCAAGGGGCAGTAATTTCTTTCTTTCTTTTTTTTCTTTTTGACTGATGCAGTTTTGGATTTTATTTTTAAAGGTTTACTTACTGAATAATCTCTACACCCAACATGGGGCTCAAACTCACAACCTCAAGATCCAGAGTCGCACTCTCTTCCAACTGAGCCATCCAGGTAGTTTCTCAATAGAAGCGAATCCTAGAATCCATTTCGGAAACAGGGTGCCTCTGTGGCTCGTAGCACAGCAGGTACATACCGCGTGAGTCCAACAGGGGCCCGCTTTCTACTTGGAGTTCTCGACTAACCCTGAGGAAACCCTGAGGTCACACCACTCATTAGCCTGAGAGCCACTGCTAGGCCCTGACTCTCCCCCCCCCCCCGCCCCCCCTCAGATGAATCTGTTCCAAGAAGGCAGTCCGGCCCCCGGGGAGCAGATGGGAATGGATGCGTGCGCACACCCTTGCCACTTCTGTGAATCAGACTCTGCAAAAACAACCTCGGTCTCCAGCCAACATAAACCATAGGCAACAGAGGGCCTTATACGGCTCGAAGCTTTCTTAATCAGAAAAAGATAGATGGGCTGGAGTTGGGAGCTCCAAGTTAGAGGAAAAGAGAAACAGAAAAATAGGGAGAAAGACAGGATGGTGGTGGGGAGCAGAACTTCATCAAACTCCTTTTTCCTATCTCTTCGACGTCAGTGGCTCCCCACTGAGAATTCCTAGTGAGGGCCATAGCTCTGCTGCCTCTCATGTTTTGCTTTGGTTTGGTTTTTAAGACAGAGGATACCAGTAATCAGGCTGCCAGCAGAGCCACAGTTTTACAAAGTTTTAGTGTCTGCATGGAGGTCTGTTCTTGGGTCTGGTGACTTCCCATGAAAATGGCATAATGTCATTTCCAGAGAAATTGGCCACTGGGGCAACGAGGGGTCCTAAAACTAGGGAGTTCTTTGGCTCCGGAGATGTGTCACAGGCCCGCCTGGCCCAGGATCGGCCACAGATCCAGAACAGAAAAGGCAGCCCCAGAGACTCCTTAGGCAGCCACTGCCCCAAGCACACCCATGACAGTTTCTAGGGTGACTTTATTCTCCTTCCTCCCCTGACTGGGAGACAGCAGCAGCGTCCGCACCAGGACCTGCCTGTTTGCTGAAGCCAAAACCACATGCACTTGGCCCTCCCAAAGGATGCCACCTGCTAAAAATAGCATGACAGCACAAGCTTGGCTGGGTGGGCCTCACCAAAGTCAAAGGACAAAGCAAAGAGGTTATTCTCAGCACAGCCTTTTCTCACCGGAGCCCAAGGCACATCAGGGTGTGGCAAAAGTCACTCCAGCTCCTTCCCCTTGGGAGGGACATGAGGAAGGGATGAGAAGGAGGTCCGTGGAAGACTGAACTGGCCTTCAGATCCACTGTCCCAGGCCGAGGCTGGAGGAAAAGGGGTGGGCATGCTGAGGACTGGGCTCCAGCAGATATGTGGCCTCCTCCAACAGAGACAGACCATGCTACACCCAGGCGACAGCCTGTTGAGGGCCAGGGAATGGGTCTCATGACCTCCATGTGAGGTCTGACAGGCCACATTATTATTAGCCAAGGAATGAGTGACTTCAAGGTTGTCTTTTCAAGCAGGTGACTGAGCTACACCGTGGCCTTCAGAGCAGCTTTCCAGGCCCTCAGGCACAGCAGCCTAGCCTACGAGGCTGTCTTAGTCATTATTCGTGCAGCTCTAAGGCACCGGACGGTTGCATAATTCGGAGCTAAAACATGATTTTGGAAAGACAACGTAGGATCCTGAACTTGTTTCCCATAAAACGAAAATATCCTGTGAAATGGATTACAAATACCTCCCTCATAGGGCTGTAATGAGGCAGACAGGACTCAAAACACCGAACAGCCTGACTCCATTTGTGAGATGAAGTATTTTAATCTCCTAAAAACTCAGCTTCATTTTCTGGATGAGGATGGAAGGATATCACAGGGCAGTAAATAAGAAATGTCCTCTAAGCATGGAGCTGGAGAGAGAACCCTGATCTGAGTCCAAACCAGCCTGGGTCCAGGGATCAGCTTAGCTTTCTCAGGGCCTCAGTTTCCTCCCACACAAACTAGAAGTACTTCACCTCATAGGGTTGAGATAAAATAAGAAGGGAATACACCTGATCTTGAACAACACAGCTTTAAACAGCATGCATCCACTTGTATGCAGATTTCTGGATATAGTACAGCCCTGTGTTTTCTCTCTTACTATTTTCTTAATAACATTTTCTCTTTTCTGGCTTACTTTATTGTAAAAATACAGTATACAATACATATTACAAAACATGTGTTCACTAACTATCTATGTTCCCATAAGGGTTCCAGTAGACAGTAGGTTCTTAGTAGTTCCGTTTCTGGGGAGCCAGAAATTATACATGGAGTTTTTAAAAAAAATTTTTAATGTTTATTTATTTTTATAAGAGAGAGAGTGTGAGCAGGGGAGGGTCAGAGAGAGAAGGAGACCCAGAATCTGAAGCAGGTTCCAGGCTCTGAGCTGTCAGCACAGAGCCTGACGTGGGGCTCGAACTCACCAGCCGGGAGATCATGACCTGAACCAAAGTTGGACACTTAACTGACTGAGCCACCCAGGCCACCCATACATGGATTTTTTCACTGCCCATTGGTCCCCCTAATCCCCATGTTGTTCAAGGGCCAACTATAGTTTGAAAAAAACCCTCCTAAGATGCCAGGTATACAGTAGGGGCTCAGTAAGTACCCGTTATACACCCTATGCTTTCTGGCTGGCTCCAAGAAAAGAGAGCTCTCACATCATATGCCAAAGGTCAGTCTAGCAGGGTTCAAACTAAGCATGCCCAGAATTAGATGAGAGGGTATCTGGAAATAAAACTGAATCCCCAGAGCTAGCCCCAGGCCAACACTTCAGAACCCCCCCAGTGTCCCAACTCTCCCCAATGCCCTCTGTAAAAACAGGTCTCCTAACCCCCAGACAGATTGGAGGGGCAGAATGAAAAGGATGTTTGTTTGTGCCTGCAAATCTGGTTTAGCACTGGTCACACAGCAGAATCCTCAGGTCATCAGGTGGGTGAAGGACTAAGTAGCAAATCTGCTGACATCTGAAGAACAAGGACAGTGAGCACAGGCCTTAGACAACCAGCAGGGACCTTCATGATAATAATATAAGTTCTCAAACCAAAAGGGCTTTCTGCCCCTCCTGCTTCATGCTTCCATCCCCAGACTCCTAAGCTCCTCTCTAGAGCTGTTTCATAATTGATCACTGCCCTCCAAACTGGCAGACAAGACTTGCTTCTTTTTTATTCATTTTTGAGAGACAGACAGACAGAGACACAGCATGAGCTGGAGAGGGGCAGAGAGAGAGGGAGACACAGAATCCGAAGCAGGCTCCAGGCTCCGAGCTGTCAGCACAGAGTCAGACGTAGGGCTTGAACTCACGGACTATGAGATCATGACCTGAGCCGAAGTCGGACAATTAACCGACTGAGCCACCCAGGCGCCCCCAGAACTTGCTTCGTAACATGCCGTGGAGAGAACTGACAAATAATTTGTCACCAAAGCTGTTGGATTTGTGGACTACAGAGGACTAAGCCCAAACACATGATGCTTTATAAGGTGAGGCAATTAAGCACTAAGACCAGTGTTGTCCAACAGAAACTTCTGTGATGGTGAAAATGTTCTAGACCTACACTATTGTCCAGTATTGGCCACATGAGGCTACTGAGGACTTGAAATGAGACTAACATCACATTTTTAATGATTTAGATTTTTAAATTTTATTTAATGCTTAAAAGTTTAAATTGAGCCAGGCACACATGACTAGTAGCTGCTGCACAGGACAAGGCAGCTCTAGACCCTCTCTCCTAAGGATAAGTTTAGGAGATAAGAATAGAGATATAATAAAAAAAATAAGGGGCACCTGGCTGGCTCAGATGCCAGTGACTCCAGATGTTGGGGTCGTGAATTCGAGCAGGGTGTAGCAATTACTTAATAAACAAAAACTTAAAAAAAATATTTAGCACAGTAGCACCTTAGATCTAAAAAGTACTCGCGATGCACTTAAACAATGGACTGTGGCATTTTTTTTAGTCTTTGACTCATACTATCCATGGAGCCATGCATCCTACCCCAAACACAGCCCTCCCCATACACAATCCTGCAGACACCTCCACCTTGCAGCAGCCCAGAGGCACTCTAGACTAACTCCAGGGCTCCCAGGAGAAGAATCTGAACACCTCTTATTGATGTTGACCAACCCTCCTTTTACCAGCGGAAGAAACGGAGACCCCAGAAAGGTCTAGAACCACTGCTGGGTTTCAGCCCTGAAAGCTGCACCCAGTCCTCACCCCCCAATCCAGGGCTCTTGTCAGCTAAAACCAGTGGTGAAACAAGCCTTGTGAGCCCTCAGCACTAGACATTTTTACTTCCAGAACTCACCTGGGGCTCTGCTTTGTTCCTAAATGCACGGGCTTCAGTAAGTCCCAGCTAAGTGAAGGCAGCCAGCCAGTACTACCAGATGGGTACAGAATGTTTACTATCAACTTGTGCAAACTACCAAACCGAGCTGTAGAAATAGCCAAACGGCCAGGACTCGGACAGAACCATTTAGTAGGAGGAAAAGAAAGTTAAGGAAAAGAACTCCTTGAAAGCTACTTATCACTGAAAGCCAGTCTTCAAAATGCTACATGATAACATACACTCCTTCACAATGCAACAATCTGCTTAGAAAGCAACAGAAAGATTAGGAGAAAAGCCCACGGATTTGACTATTCCTTGGTTCTTCTCACAAAAGTCCTCCAGAGAACCTAATTTAAGTGCAAACCCACACTTGTCAGTGTCTCTACCCCTCAATTTGTATTTTGATTAGCCATTGAAACAATCCCGACTGACCTCCAGCTTCACCCTCCTCAATTGTACTCAGAGGTGTGAGGATTAAAGGATTAGGGAAGTGTTTTCCTGTAACTCTACCAGCACAGACAGTAACTGTCAAGGAAAAGGCATCCTCTCAGTTTTAGTTCCCACATCCCCACTAGCTACCTCTCCAACCAGATTCTGTCACTACTCAAAATATTGTCATTGATCATGTTTTCCACAGCCCAAGTTTAAAATCAGTATTGGAGCAGCAGGTCGGCTCTGTGGAGTGCCACATACAATGGGTACTTAATGTTAAATGATCATAAAGGTGAAACCTGCATGAGGCATTACACAGAAAGGGCTGTGGAGAAAAGAACTTGCTTCAGAAAGCAAAGTTAAATATTAAAATACATCCCACGGAGATCGGCAACTCCAGTAGCAGGACATGATTTCAGTGGGACAAGGGGCTCAGAGGCACCCTGCCTCCCCAGAGCAGAGGAAAACAGAATGGCAAACAGAAGGTATTAAGTCGTACGCTAAACTGTTGACTTCCTCACAACAGCACAACAGACCAAGCTACAGAGAGGTCCTCTCTTCTAGACTCACAGGGAAGATTAGGAAGGAGTGGCCTGGGGAGAATGGGCTAGAAGGTGCCAGCTGGCCAGGCACAAGGAGTGCCTGCTCCTCAAAACCCTGAAACCTGCACTCGACCAAGTCATGATGTGGCAGGCTAGAGCCAGGAGGCGGGCAGCACAGTATCGGAAAACCAATTTGTTTTCCTTCCAACCAAGTTTTTAGGTCAGAGACTGGGGGGGGGGGGGGGGGGGGGGGGCGTACTTTTAATAAAATCCAAATCACCCAAGTGATTCAAAAGAAATTTAACATTAATCTCACAGATTCTTTTGGAGGGGAAAAAACAACGCTTGAACAGCCATCATGAACCAGGCACAGTGCCCAGTCTCAAATAGTATCTCAATCTGTCTTTAGGAGGAGAGGGAACACTGTAAGGACTAAAACTAGCCTTCACCCACAAACGATGGCCATGGCCAAGGCCTGGGTCCGATGCCCAAGAATAATTTGGATCACCAGATAAAGCAAAACAAACTGCTTTAAAATACTGATGCTCAGCAACCTTACACTGGAGATCTATCCACTTGGCACCTGAGCAGGCCACTTTGAAGGCAGACACCTACACAGTCACCCTGCAGTGGCCAAGTGTGAAAGTACTTCCTAGAAATAGTTGGGAGGAGGAACTGATATTCATACAAAAGGCTCCAGAGACTCGGAGATGGCTCACTCAAGGGCTTAGATGGGGATCAGTTCACAGCAAATTTTGGGCCATCACCTAGCAATGTGCATGACAATTGAGCCAATTTAATTCAGGTAGGCACTGAAGCTTCAGAGATTTGTACATCTGTAGGATCAAAAGACCTGCACTACCTAGACCCATACTTCTGAGAATATACCTAGGAACCCACAAAACTAGTTAAAAGGTGGAAGAGGTTAAAGTTCAACACAAGTCAAAAGCCTCCACCAAGATAACTTCACTTGTTTCCAGTGCCCAGAAAGTCTTTTTTTTTTTTTTTTTTTTTTTTTTTGTAATCTCAACACCCAATGTGGGGCTGGAACTCACCACCCCGAGATCAAGAGTCGCATGCTCTGTGGACTGAACCAGCCAGACACCCCTCAGAAAGTTTTAAATAATCAGCAGGTGAACCACTGGAATGCCAGGAACAGAGAAGTCTTACTCATGCTATACCCTCTACTCAACTCAAAGCTGCTCTGTGCCTTTAAGAGCAAAGGGGATGGGTGGTGCTTACTAAGAGTCCAAGATTTGCTTTCTGAATAGAGTTTAAAAAAAGAAAAACTAATTTGGGAAGGACTTGGTTACAAGAGCACAGTAAGGTTACTAGTTGCCAGAATTAATAGCTTTTTGTGAATGGTATTCCTTGATCAGTAATTGCCACAAAGGGGTTGGGGGTGGGGAAGTGGATAGCAAGCCAACAGATATGACAATACTAGGTGTCCAGCAGCCCAGATTTCCCCGCAAGAGATAAATTTAAACACCAAGTACCCTGCCCTTCAGTAGGAGGAGGACAGCCAGTTTAACCTAATTGCTCTGCCCGTACCCTCTACCCGGCTCCAGCGGCCTCCACTCACACCTGGAGAGAAGAGCACCGGGTTTGTGTTAGCGGCGGCGGTGCGGCAGAAAGGCGCCCGCCAACCTGGGCATCTCAGCCAGAGAGGAAGATCTCGAAACGCCCAGAGCTTCCAGCACTCCCGGTTCGGTTCGGCACCGCCCACTACCAACAGCGCCTTTCCTTCCATAAGCCTCACTAGGAGGGGCATAGGGACGGACTGTACCCTCGGGCACAGAACTGTGGAACTGGTGAGAGCCCGCCCCAGAGGCGTTCAGACCAGTCTCCCCCAGCACATTCTGACCCGTAACCCCGAAACTAGCTTGGTCCCTCCAAACCTGGCCTAGCGGGGAGGGGTGCCGGCGGAGTGGGACACGTGACCCACGCGCCCCCCGGGCATGAAGTCAGCGGGCACACAGCGCCGGACAGCCTCCCCCTCTCCGGACACCCTTTGAAGGGGCAGCAAACGCTAATCCTCTCGAGAGACGCCAAGCCTTTGACTTCGGGGGCCCTAACTCGGTTTGAACGGTCCCTCCCCCCGAAACAAGGTTCCAATCACCACCGGTGTCCTAGCCCATCCTCCCGATTCCACAAACCAAGCCTCTTCCCCAGGTTCCCCGCACTGAACTCTCAGGGGCTAGATTACCAGCACGGGTTTGCTGCCTCCCGGCCTACATGGGGAGCACCCCAGCGCGAGCTAAGGGGGCCCAGAAGTTGGGGAAGGTTCCTGAAGTGACTCCAGCCCTTCAGGAGGAAGAAAGGGGTGCCCGCGGGCCTCGGGGCACCCCCTCGCCCTTATGAGCACCTGGCCCTGCCCACGACCCGCCCCGCCGCCGCCTCTCCCGGCTCAGACTTGGGTACACACGACCTTTGAAAAGTAAACGCGTGTGGGGCTGGGCGACCTTGGGTGGGACGCACTCGGGTCTGTCTCACGGGAGGGTGTGCGCGCTCCGGGAAAGTTAAGCCGCAGAGGGGTGCCCCGCGCGCCGGGTCCGAGACCACCGACCCAGAGGACGGTGACGCGTGTGGGGGGCACCACGCGGCCGCAGAGCACGGCCCCAGCCGCGCACACGCGATCTGTCAGCAGGAGCCCGCGGGCAGACAACCGTGGCGGGGGAGGACGAGGGGACGCGCAGGCGACGGCAGGGAAAGAAGGGCCTGCTTGACAGCAGGCGGCGGGCCGGAGCCCCTCCGCACACGCTCCGCGTCCGCAGCCCCGGGCCTCCGGGACACCTGGAGCGCGCGTCGCACACCGCACCTGCACCCTAGACTCTCCTTCACCCGACGGCGCCGCCCTCGGGGCCCTGGCAGGTGGTCCCCTGTCCAGCCGCCCCGGCGACCCCAACTCACCAAGTCCTCCGCGACAGTCGGGAGGCAGAGTCCTCGCCCGCCGCCGCCGCCGCCCCCCCACCCCCGGGCCCAGACGCCCAGCCCCGCTGCGCCGCGGCCGCTCCCCCACGTGCTTGCCCAGGCCGGAGGAACACAGAGACATTAAATACTGAGGACGCGCAGCTACGTGCCCGCTGCGCGACGCAGGCCCCGCCCCCCGCCCTCGTGCCCCCGCGCCGCCTCACTCACCTGCGCGTGCGCGCCGCCTGCCGCTCCCGCCCGCGCGTCTCCCAGCTGCGCCAGAGAGGGCGCGGTCTTAAAGCGCTCCACCAACATCCCGCAGCCGCCGCCCGCAGCCCGGCCTCGCTCGGGCTCTCGCGAGAGGAGCTGTAATCTCGGCGGGGCTGGGAAAAGAGCCCTGGCTGGCTCTCGGGCGGCGCCGCGGAGCCTCCGCGGTCTACCCCGCGAGGGCAACGCGGGGTCCCCTGCGTCGGCTCTGGGCCGTCTCGAGGCGTCGGTTAGACCATCTGCCTGCCGGGTCTTGGAGAGCCCGCTGGCAAAGCGGGGCAAGGCGCCCCTTGTTCCCGTAACCGCCAGTACTTTGTAATGCATAATCAGGTGGCCATTAATAATGGCTCAGGAATAACTGCATAACGGGGAGTACCTGGCACTACTCAAATGCAACTTTTTTGCCCATTTTTCACAACTTGGTGATGTTGCACTGAAACCCTTTCCTCTAAATGGGTTTGGTTTTTGGAAGAATTACTACGAAGCGATGGTCACTATGAGTCACTAACTGCCAGGAAACTTGGGAAAACAAATTGCCACCAGGCAAGTGGACAGCATGGGGTCGCAGCTGGCCAGGCCTGCTCTCAGTCTTAAGACATGGGGACTTTAAGTAAACATTTGGGCAAAATTTAGAAAGGAGATCATATTAAGAACCAACCAGTGAAATTACTTGGGAAAGGCTTCATCTTCATTGGTGATCAAAATGTAAATTTAAATAACAATGAGGTACCACTTACCTATTGAATTTTAAGTATATATATACATATATATATTTAAGTATATACATATAGATAGATAGATATACACATATATATGAATCCCAATTGTATGCGGCCATCAGTATTGTGAAGGAAACAAAGAGGAAGTTGAAATAGGAAAGAAACAGCAAAGTTTTATGGTTCCAGAAGGCCTAAGGTAACATTTAAACTGAAACCTACCAGATAAGAAGGAGCCAGCCTTGCAAATAGTATTTGGGAATAAGAATTGGGAAGTGTTCCCAGCAGAGGCAACAACACAGGCAAAAGTAGGAAACAGCTTTTGGTGAACGGAGAAGATCAGTATGGATGGAATATAGTGGGGGCTAGGGTCAGTGCAGACATAGAGGGAGGAGGGTTTTTTGTGGGGAGAAGGTAAGAAAACTAGACCAGCTTATAAATTATAGTAAAGCATGAGTTCTCTTCTACTCTGCTCAGCCCCAAAGCCAAGCATGCTGCCACCTCAGCACTTGCTGTTCCCTGCGACTGAATGTTCTGCAGCACTCTGCAGAGCTCACTGCCTCACCTCTCACAAGTCCTTTGCTCCATGGTCATCTACTCAGTCTCAGTGAAACCTTCCTGGTCTCCCTATTTAAAATTGTAATCACACACACACACACACACACACACTTCTCTGTCCCTCACCCCTTATTTTTCTTCATAGCACTTATCACTGTCAACATACTATATACTTCATTTATTCACAAGAGGAGACATTACTGAGAGCATGGCACATGGAGGGCATTCAATAAAAAGGCATTTAGTGAATGGATGGGGAAGCCATTAAAAAAGGTTAAGTAGAGAGTGATACAATGGTCATTTCTGTTTTTAAAAAGGAACTGAAGGGGCGCCTGGGTAGCTCGTTGGTTAAGCGTCAAAATTCAGCTCAGGTCATGATCTCACGGTTCATGAGTTCAAGCGTCGGGCTCTGTGCTGACAGCCGGGAGCCTGCCCCGGATTCTGTCTCCCTCTCTCTCTCTACCCCTCCCCCACTCATGGTCACACGTGTGCCTCCTCTCTCTCTCTCTTTCTCTCTCAAACATACATAAACATTAAAAAAAATTTTTTTTATGGGAGCTAAAGGGGCACTGGGGTGACTCAGTTGAGCGTTCTCATGGTTCCGTGGGTTCAAGCCCCTCCACTGGCCCTCTGCTGACAATGTGGAGCCTGCTGGGATTCTCTCTCTGCCCCTCCCCCCCTTGCGCTTTAGCACCCTCTCTCAAAATAATATTTAAATACATACATACATACTGCTGTTAAGGGATTGGAAGACCAGTACAGACTCAGGGACACCAGTAGGGAGGCTGGTGTCCGTCTCAGTGGGCCAGTTGAGAAATGGTACTGGCCTGAGCTAAGAATCATGGCAGTGGGTATATAGAGGCTGCGTTGGATGCGGTGTATCTTCTGGAAGTAGTAGCAAGAGGATTACTTCACTCATGTTGTTGGGGGTAAGGAAAAGGGAATGATGGATGATGCTTCCTCGGGCTTGAGTCACCGTGTTCAATGGGGTACAGCTTACTGAGATGAGGAAGATGAGGGCAGTGAAGCACTGTTTTCACTTTGGACCCACTGAGTTTATACTGCTTTTGCGACATTCAAGTGGAAATAAGTAGTTAAGTTGTATGTGCAAACCTGGAGCTCAGAGAAGTGGTCCAGGTGGGAAAACCAAAATGTATTGAAAATCACGTCAAAAGTGGATATTCTAAAGAAAGACAATGAATGCCCTGGTGGTGGTGGAGGGATGGAATGTGTACAGGAAAGAAACTAAGAGAATGGTGTCCAGGCAGTTATGTCCTGAAAGCGTTGGTAGGAATAAAAGGGGAAGAGGGAGATGAGACTGAATGTGTCTATGAGGAGGGACAGAAAAGCAGCGGTGAATGAGATCAACGTGTTAGTCCTATCCTGTGTGTGGGCACATGAGCAAAGCCTTCCAGAACAGGAGGAATGAAGGAAGAAATGGAGAGTAACTGGAATACTAGGGAAAGTGCAAGATACAAGCCACAGCGAGAAATCTGAAAACACAGGATTAACTATAATCACAGCCACAGATCAACCCAGCAGCTGGGGCTGAGAAGGAGGCAGCCACAAGGTCAGGGCAGTGCACGGGTCACAAGGTGGCCCTAGTATGAAATTAGAAGGTGGGAGGAATGAGAAGGGAGGTAATCCTAAAAACTTAGTCCTGAGGAGAAGAGGATGACTGGATCAGGCTGAAATTTTAGCCTCAGCTCAAAATGGACAGTCTGCTTTAGGCAGGGATTTAAAGCTAGGATGCACAAAACAGCTTCAAGGATGTCTGTGAACTCCCTGAAATTGCTCACATGGTTTTGTAAGGATGAGGTTTTTTTTCTGTGTAAATAGTTATGGATAGCTTCTACCAGATTCTCTAATCCTGATGTTAAAAAATAATCATAGAGGGGCACCTGCGTGGTTCAGTCAGTTGAGCATCCAACCTTAGCTCAGGTCATGATCTCTCAGTTCGTGGGTTCGAGCCCCGCGTCGGGCTCTCTGCTGGCAGCTCGGAGCCTGGAGCCTGCTTCGGATTCTGTACCTCCCTCTCTCTCTGCCCCTCCCTTGCTCATGCTCTGTCTCTCAAAAATAAATAAAATGTTAAAATGATGATGATAAGAATAAGAATCTGGTAATGGAGCAAGACAGAAGGTAACACTGTATCTTTAAAAAAAAAAAAAGGAATATGTCAGTCAGAAGGAGGAAGTGACAAAACACCCCAAGGAGGCCCCCCCCCCCAAAAAGCAGGGAGTAGGTAGTATCCACTGAAGAGAAAAGGTACCCAATCCAATATAATCAACACTGCCCTCTCTGGGAAATGGAAATGGTCAGATCAGAGCCCAATACTATTATTCATTTAAATCCTGTAACTCTAATCCTAATTCTGAATCCAAACCCACCAAGCAACCTTATGATAATTCTCTCCAAGGAGACATGGCTGGACCTGTGGCAGGCACTCGTCCACCTTACCGGTAGCTTTTGGTCATTGCAGATTACACAAGTGGCTCTCGTGTTTTTTTACCTCTCATGCGCCTTTGTGAAGGTTTGTTGTTTGAGTTAGCTTTCAGTTCTGGGATGCGAACACGGTGGAGTTTCTGAGTCTGTCGTAAGGCTGAGTAAGGGCCATGACAACTTTCATCAAAACATCATCAATACGTCATCTTGTGAGGCTCTTTTTTTTTTTTAAGTAGGCTCCACACCCAACATGGGACTTGAACCCACGACCCTGAAATCAAGAGTCGTGTGCTCTACTGACTGAGCCAGCCAGGGGCCCCTGTGGGGCTCTTAAAAAGTCAAGCAGTTGTCTTGTCCTGGCAGCACATCCACCACCTCCAGGGGGCACATGTTTCAGGAATGCCCTGCCTTTCCTACAGGAAGCATCTACAGAAGGAACTTTCTCAGCGCCAACATGTGTGAACTGTCTCCTTCATGGGCGGTCCGGTGAAGGAGTGTCCTCACACCTTCACTTTCACTGGATAAACGAGTGGAACTAAACCCCTCCCATTCTCCACCCGTTTTGCCCCAAGCCCAGGTGTGTCTACAGAGAAGAGTAAAGGATCTACTCCTATAGAAGTCAATAGAAAGAGTCAGGGAATAATAGTGCTCATAGCTAATACTTAATGAGCATTTCAATGCCCAGCACCGTGTAAAGTACTTTCTCCTTCGCACAGCCCCAAATACCAGATGCTCTTGTTACCGCGTTCCCATTCTACAGCCCTTACCCATAAAAGCCCCACTGGCAAGGTTTTAGCCCCAGAAATCTGACTCGGAGCCCGTGGGTTAACCAACTCACTTCCGTGCTGCCAGAGGCCGACGAACAGAACCAGCCAGCAGTTTTATGTAAGACCGTGTCCACTTCATGTTTGAATTGTGCCCCCTTAAAAAAGATGTGCTGAAGTCCCAACCCCAGCACCTCAGAATGTGCCTTTATTTGGAAATAGGGCTGCTGGGGATTTAAGTTACGTTGAGGTCATGCCAGAGTAGATTTGACCCCTCGTTGCAATATGACTAGTGTCCTCAAAGAAGACAGCCATGGGGAAATGGAAAACGCAGGGCGAACACCATGTGACAACAGAGGATCGGAGTTCATCCATCTGGAGGCCAAGGAATGCCAAAGATTGCCAGCGCACCACCAGAAGTGAAGAAGAGACAACACTTCTCCAACACCTGCATTTTTTTGCTTCTTCCCTCCGGAACTGTGAGACAGCAACGTTCTGTTGTTTTGAGCCACCCAGTCTGTGGTACTTTGTCCCAGCAGCCCTAAGAAACTGATACAGTACCTTTCTTCCTTCACCCCTTGGAAGCACACATGGTAAAAGGGAATGTGAAGTCGCTCAGCAGGTGACGAAAGGGGGCTGTCCCCTTACTCCCCTCTGGACCCAAGGTGTCCTGGCTTCCCAGGGCGCAGGCTCCATCCAGGCGGCTATCGGGAAGTGCCCAGGCTCTGGCACCATTGCCACCACATATTTCTTGGGGATTTTTCAGCTACGTATTTAAGATCTTGATTCTGGGGACGCCTGGGTGGCTCAGTCAGTTAAGCATCTGACTTCCGCTCAGGTCATGATCTCACGGTTCGTGGGTTCGAGCCCCGCATTGGACTCTGTGCTGACAGCTCGGAGCCTGGAGCCTGCTTCGGATTCTGGGTCTCCCTCTCCCTCTGCCCCTCCCCTGCTCGTGCTCTGTCTCTCTCAAAAACAAACATTAAAAAATTTCTTTTGTTAAGATCTTGATTCTGGCTCTGTTCGGTGGGCCCCCTGCAGGGGTATGGCTGGCCATTATTCAGAGCCCCCTCCACTCTTCCCAGCTTCTTCCAATGGCAGTTCCATTCGGAGATAGAGCCCAAGAAACTCTGTAAACCGCTTCGAACAGAGGGAAGTTGTACCCAACACCAATTTAGGTCCTCCGACTGTAGCCAAGCTCATGCATATAGAGAAGCAATTAACTATCAGAGACTGTTACCTACTTCATTTTATTCCATGGGAGGTATTTCCTTCTGGGTATTTCCTTCCCTCTGGGATCCTCCCAGGAGCCCCCCTGGCCATGCTGCATGCCTGCGTAGGGATGTTTGAATTGCTTGGACCCTAAAAGAGAAGTGCAGTGAGCCCTCTCTGGTAAGGTTTAGAATCTGTTGTGCGGTGTTTCTTTTGTTAATTTGCATACCTTTTTGTACATTGCAGCTGGGATTGTCTGAAAACAGCAAGATCTGGAAGTCTCAAATAACTGCGGGGGGTAGGAACTTCAGTGGGAATGAGAGCTGTTGCCAAGGGGACCCACCTCTAGGAGCGACGGGGTAGAGCACCTAACAATATGCGAGCTCAGACACTGCGCCCAAATTTTCCATTGTACCTAACCTCTACACACCCTCTGCAACTTCTCTGGAACCATTTTCTTGCTCTATCGATACTGAAGCCTGGCAAGTTTCTGTCTTCTGTGCAATCAGGCACTCCAGTTTCCTACAAAGTGACGTGCTCTACCCAGGACTGTCACTAGCCCCACAGTGGCATTGTGCAAATTAGGTAACGAGTGTCCTTTCCCCCCAGACAGGCACAGCTCTGTGCCAGGCTCCATGGTGAGCAGAATGCACTTAGCACAGCCTGGATTTCAGGCTCCACTTGCCCTTGGGCTAGATACCCTTGTGCCGGACACAACCTGCATAACCTTCCATGACACCCTTGCAGTTGGGAGTGACTCCTAACAGAACTAGTGCTGTCTACTAGGTCACAATCAGCCAATCAGACCTCCGGGGGTTTTGTGCACCACACTGTAATTGCTTTATTCACTTAACCACTGCCAAAGCCTAAGCTATTGCCTTGTTCAGCACAGGGGTTTTCTGCTTGTTTATTTTTCTTTGGGATTTTTTGTTGGGGGGGGGGCATGTTTGGTGTTTTGGTTTTGTTTTGGGGTTTCTATTTAAGATTTTATTTTTAAGTAATCTCTACACCCAACATGGGGCTCCAACTTACATCCCCGAGATCAAGAGTCACATGCTCCACTGACTGAGGCATCCAGGCGCCCCTCAGCACAGGTATTTAAAAACCAGTGGCAGACATCTCCTTTGCTGTCCTGCCTGCTGCTCGCCTGCAGTGTACTCAGTAAACTTCTACGTCCTTGGTTCTGCCCTGGGTGGATGCTTTCGCTGCTGCACCACGAGCCTCCACCCGATCAGGTTGTCCCGCAGTCAGTGGCCCTCGTGGGGACCCCTGCCGGGACTGTCCCTGGATTCTCCGTGAATTACTCAGGACTTTTTCTCGGTGGACCGACTCTAGCCCTCCTTGGGGGAACTGACAACCTCTGGCTGAATTTACTCCTCAGTGAGGATCCGAAGACCCAGGGGAACCAGCCGCACCACCCTGTACCCTCTTGCCCTTCCAAGGGATCCTTCCCTCCCTCTCCTTTCTCTTTCCAGCCCTTCGGCAGCCTAACCCGAGTACTCCTCAGACAACTGAAAGTCTGCGGGTGAACAGGTAAGGCTGTCCTCTCCTCTCCCACTCCGTCCCCCTGAGGCCTCCGTTGCCGGTGTGCCGTGCGATCGGCAGCAGCAGCTGGTCCAGGGCGAATCCGCACATGTTACAGACTCGGATGGGACACTTGCCTGAAACCACTGACTCCGGGCCACCTCGCTTCTTTCAGCCCCCACTTTTATCCTTTGTTCCCGCGGGTCGGGCTGCCATCTTGATCTACAGGCAAAATACGTTGCCGTGGGCCCGAGTGAACCCAACATGTCTGTATACAAATGATGACTCCACAGGGGTTCTAGCCCATGCCATCAGAGGTCCCCTCCCCCTAATCCCCATGGACCTGGCCACCAGGGAATTTCCCTCAAATCGCCCATCAGCATGTTAATCTCATACCATGCTCTGGTCTCTAACTCCCCAGAACCCCTGATCGACCCACCAGTTTGGGTGGGGACAGGCCCACCTCCCACCCCACCCTGCTCAGGGCCAGCATGAAGCATCTACTGAAGATGAGACCTCCACCCACATGTCAAGGATCTGCCATGCTCAAGAGATGTAGAGAATGCAGAGGCCACTTTTAGGCAACAGGCCTGAGCAGCGGAAACCTGAGGAAGGCAGAAGGCCTGCAGTGACCACGGGGCTGAGTGCAAACAGGATCATTAGGCCACCCGCCTCAAAATAGCCACAGGCCCTGGCTGGCCAGTGGGCTACTTAACTGGGTGCAGGTACCAAAAAAGAGAATTTCCATATGTTCCTATACCTTCTCACTCACCCCCATCACTATAGCACGCCCCGCCCCCCCGACCTCCTGGCAGACAGTCTCTCCTTTGCTGCCCTGCCTATTGCCCCTTTACTGTGTATTCTATAAACTTCTATCTCCTTTTAAATAAGTACATAAATTGACAAATAAAATAAAAAACACTTGTAACCTCAAGTAACTTGACCTAGCCTCTCAGTTTCCCCATCTGTAAAATGAGGGTAATAACAGGACCTACTTCATGTGATTTATGTGAAGATCGAGATAATCCATATAAAATACTTTGCATAGTGCTGAGCCCAAGAAATAAAAGCTAGTATTCCGTTTCAAGTGCTTTTATTGAGAGATCAAGAGCAAGTCAAGATTCAGTCAATACACATGTATTAGCGATTATTCTGTGCCAGGCCACGTGTGAGGTGTTGTGGTTCGCCAAGGTGAATCTCCCCAATCTGGTGGAGGAGGTAAAGGCCACGGGCAGTGGGGTCGGTGCTGTGACAGAGGTAAGTACAGAGGTGGGATGAAAGGTGGTAAATGTCAGTGAGTTTCATTCTTCTTCAACATGGTAGGTAAGATAGTTGAGCAGGGGCAGAATACTGTCGTTACTTGTTTTCTTGTAAGGTAAGGTAATGTCACTAGTAGATTTGGAGATATTTCTTCCACCTGTTATGGGAACACCCAACAACAGACCTCTAGTATTGCCTGCCCCTCCCTGAAAACCTCAGCAATTATGCCAGGGAGTTGGGGAATGGCTTTGCGAATTCGTTCAACCTTTTGGGAAGCAATTTAGTAATCATTAACAGACTCACATAAAAAAAACGTTCATACACTTTGACCCAATAGCTAGATTTTCAGAAAATTATCTCAAGGGAATTCATTTAAAAGAAAAGCAACATACCCATCAAGTTCTTCATTGCCATTTTCTCTGGAGGACTGTAAATAGAGAAACAGGGGTGCCTGGATGGCTCAGTCAGCGGAGTGGCCAGCCCTTGATCTTGAGGTGGTGAGCTTGAGCCCCACATTGGGTGTAGAGATCACTTAAAAAAGATAGAGAATCCGCTTAAGTGTCCAATAGTAAGGGAATGGTTAGTTAGATTATGATACAAATAAATACCTTCTGGAATATTATAGAATTCCCCAAAACAACAATTCGTATCACTATACGATAGCATGGAAAATTTTAGAAATAAAATGCTCAGTGACAAATTCAGAATTCAAAAATGTCTCTATGTGAACAAGGACTAGAGCCAGACGTGGAAAAAATTTTTTTCATATGTTTGGGAAGTGAGTTTGGAATGAATTTATTTTCTTTAAAAATATTTTTTATGAGGGGCACCTGGGTGGCTCCATCGGTTAAGCGTTTGACTTTGGCTCAGATGGTGATCTTGTGATCCGTGAGTCCAAGCCCTGTGTTGGGCTCTGTGCTGACAGCTCGGAGCCTGCTTCAGATTCTGTGTGTCTCTCTCTCTGCCCCTCCCACCACCTCTCTCTCTCTCTCTTTCTTTTTCTCAAAAATAAATAGACATTAAAAATATTTTTTATTAGTTAAAATCAACATCAGGGGGAACATTTAGGCAAGGCCATAGGGGAAGATGGCTTATTAAAAAGAAATGCCGTAAGTAGACGCTAGAGAATAAATTGTAGTGACTTTATTTTTTTTAATATATGAAATTTATTGTCAAATTGGTTTCCTTGAGAATAAATTGTAGTGACTTTAAAAGAACAAGTGCTTGGGGCGCCTGGGTGGCGCAGTCGGTTAAGCGTCCGACTTCAGCCAGGTCACAATCTCGCGGTCCGTGAGTTCAAGCCCCGCGTCAGGCTCTGGGCTGATGGCTCGGAGCCTGGAGCCTGTTTCCGATTCTGTGTCTCCCTCTCTCTCTCTGCCCCTCCCCCGTTCATGCTCTGTCTCTCTCTGTCCCAAAAATAAATAAAAAACGTTGAAAAAAAATTAAAAAAAAAATAAAAGAACAAGTGCTTAATCTTCTCCCTGCAGATCCTAATTCAGAGGGGCTCAGGTAGGGCTCAGCTATTTATATTTTTTCAGAGCTCCACACATGATTTTGATGCACACCAGGGTGAGATCCACTGAGACAGAGACTTACATTATCCTTTCAAATGATCTAATAAACACTCTGATCAGAAATAGTAATACAAGGGGCTCCTGGCTGGCTCAGCACTAGAGCACGTGACTCTTGACCTTGGGATCATGAGTTTGAGCCCCACATTAGGCGTAAAGTTTACTTAAAAAATAGTAACACAAGGAAGATTTACATAATTAAAACTTTCCCCCCCTAATAAAATATGTTCCTACTTGTGGGCCTTTTCTATGCCCATTTATTTAGTTGTACTCTGATAAATTTGTAGTCTTTGTACATAATCCAGAACACAGAAAAGACAGCTTTTGAAAAACACACAGAGTTCTGTTCAATGTAAGGGAAAAAAACATGGCCTAAGAGCTGACGACCTGGGGTTCAGCGGGAAGAGTAATAGAAGCAGAAAAAGATCTCATCTCCACATCAGTCAAAACGTATTGACAGGATTTAGGACAACCTCCCACTGTGACCAGCTGTGGACCTTTCTTGAGGAACAGAAGTAGTGGGTAGTCTCATGAGATTTAATGAGCATGTTTTTCTTTTATAATGCTGGCATTAGCCTATATTGAGTGATTATTAAAGACTGAAAAGTAGAAACCGAAAAAGCCAAATAGAGCCTTGTTCTCCCCAGCTTAACTTCCAGAGAATATAGTGAAAATGACAGTAGATTATTTGAGAAAATCCTGGAATTAAGCAATTTTCATGATGACTGGGTTTCCTAAGACCATTATTTCCCACAGTGTAGTCTGTAAAAAGTAATTCCTCAGGAGACCGGAAGATATTGCTTGAAAGGGGGTTTCATGATGAAATAAATTTGAAATACATGATTTAACCAAGTTAGAAAGATTTCTTTGCAGGACTTCTCAGAGCCTTTGTGAACTTCCAAGACAAGAATATAGTATGAAATAGAAAAACCTTATACTGGTGGATGAGCACACTTTGCAAAACGCTTCCATAGACCAGATTTCCAGTAAGAGTTAAATAAACGTTAGTTGTTAAAGCAAAGAAAGTTAATACAGGGTATTATGGTCCTAGGTTTATATTATTTCATTTGGATTTTCACCTAAAGAAAATTAACTTTCATGTGAAAATTAGGAGGTAATACATAGAAAATTCAAGAACAAACTGAGGGTTGCTGGAAGGGAGGTGGGCAGGGGGATGGGCTAGATGGGTATTGAGGAGGGCACTTGTTGTGATGAGCACTGGCTGTTGTGTGTAAGTAATAACCACTAAATTCTACTCCTGAAACCAATATTACACTACCTATTAACTAACTAGAATTTAAATAAAAATTTGGAGAAAAAAATATATAGGAAATTGAAGAGCCTCTCCAGATAAACTCTTAGAACTGATGAGAAAGTTCACTAAAGTTTCCAGTCGTAAGATCTTTATGCCCACCCCAAAATTGCTTTCCTATATACCAGTAGCAAATAATTAGAACATTTAACTTTAAAAATGCCACTTACAGGGGTGCCTGGGTGGCTCGGTGGGTTGAGCATCCGACTTCTGCTCAGGTCACAATCTCATGGTTTGTAGTTCGAGCCCCGCATCGGGCTCTGTGCTGACAGCTCAGAGCCTGGAGCCTGCTTCGGATCTGTGTCTCCCCCTCTCTCTCACACTGTCTTTCTCTGTCTCTTAAAAAAATGAATAAACATTTAAAAAAAATTTTTTTAATGCCATTTATAATAGGACCAAAATCTATACACTATCTAGGAATAGGTCTAACAAAATAGGATCAAAACTACTATGGAGAAAACTTAAACGTCTTTATTCAAAGACATAAACGAATTCCTAAACAAATGGCGAGATTATACGCCACGTTTGTGGCTGGCGAGACTCCAGCTTTCACTTCCTTTGATTCCTACTTAAAACTTCTATCTCTCTTCTACCCTTCATTCTTTTTCTTGTAATATGGAAGAACGAAGAAGGTCTCCACTCTTTCATTGTCAGAATGTCTTCCACCCTCTCATGAGACGTGTTTTAGAGCTCCATCTAAAGATGCCCAAGTAATACCCTGGGGACGTACAGGACCAGTAGAAAGGTCCGGGCTCAGAGAAGAGGTCACTGTTTGGTCCACCCAGGAAGCTAAACACATCCAGCACCGACATGGGATGGCAAATGCAAGCTCGCCGGAGATCAGCGGGAGGCCGTGTGGTTAGTTACTTTGTGGGTTGCTGTCAAGCATCTGGCAGTGAGTCTGGGGCCACACTATCAGTCTGTAGGGTCAGGGGGTGGTAAGAAGAGGCAGATCGGGAGCAGAGGAGAGTGAGAACAAGCATCTATCTGCAACTATTCCCAACCATGATAGCCTTCAGAGGGTAACGGCTGCTGCTTCACTCCCACCTTCCAAATCTTATGCAACTTCCTCTCATGGCCAGCGCCTACCTGGAACCCCACACAGAAGAGGATTCTGGGAAACAGAGATCCCGCCTTCTTCAAACCGACACAGCACACATTGCCCTAACCTTTCTCCAGGCAGCCGCACATGGAGAATTCCGTGTAAACGTCCTCGTAAAGAAAGAGAATCAGACGCTAGGGCGCTTGATTTGTCGAGGGGTTCTGCAGCAGTCGGACCCTGAGACACCAGCTGCTCTTCTCGCCGGGCAATTTTTCTCACACCCTTCCAGGTTCCAGCTCGGCGGCCCTCTCTTCTACACCTGAGAGCCCTCAATCCTCCTTTCGAATCCTCAGGCTCAGCCCCGTCACATTTTTTAGGACCCATCCTAACTTGGGAAGAGGAAGATGATGGTTGTGACGTCCGCTGCCTGGGGACACAACACAAAGTTAAATTTGCTCTGAGAGCACCTCTGGCTTCCTGCTCCTGTCCTGGTCTCTGTCGGCTGGCTTCTGCCTGGCTCCTGGAGCCAAAAATGCCCTTTTGATGATCTGCTGAGCGTTCTCTCCAGGCCTCCCAGGACTAAGTCCCTGAGTCGCTTTTGCCCCACCAACCCCACCGCAGTCCTCTGAACGCCAGCGGGAGCAGAGGCCACTGCCGGCCAACGTGCTTTCCTGGTAGCAGCTCCCTCGAGTTTGATTTCCGATCGCAGCGAACCCATGACAGGCTCAAGCGATGCTCCTCCCAGCCATTTCAAACCGTTACATTGTTTGTACACGGGGCTCTTGTTCTCCAGATGCAAAGAGCCGCCTGCTTGTTGTACAGAGCCTCGTTTACCTTTCCATCTCCTTTCCAACTTTCTCTAGAATGTAACTTTCCCTTGATGACCAGCTTTCATGGCATATTCGAACAACTTCTTCGTTGTTGGTTTTGTTTTGTTTTGTTTTGTTTTGCATCGTGTCCAATTGGACTGTTCATCCCTTCAAGCCTAGCACAACCGAGTTCAACGTTCACTTATATTTCATTTTCTGACCAAATTTCTCTTTACTTCCGTACCGGCATCAGCAGCTGACTTTCTTTTCCAAAGGAAAAAAATTGGAGTTATTGTTATCACCTAAGGAAAGTTTCCGCGTGCCAAATCATGAGCAAAGAACCAGAGTTATGGTGAGGTGGGACACCGGTCATTCATTCAACTAGTTCCCAGGTGTCATGTGTTTACGATGTTTGTCCTGGCAAAGTGACAAATGGCTGCATGCCACAGACCTTTGGGGTCACTCAAAAGCATTTTATGGGGCGACTGTGGCATCCAAGAGTACCAAGCCAAGGGTGTTAATTTATTACCTGTTCTGTCACTACCTTCTACCAACCTCTTTTCCTGTCAGATGACCCAGACACCTTCTGCCTTATTAAACAATTGCTTATCATCGATTGTCCTGGTCTCCAGATTCCATGTTCTGCCTGCAAACTGGACAGCTTCCCAGAACCCACACCTGTGGACTGCCTTCCCTGGGTACATCCTGAGTGGTTGGTTTTTGTTTGTCTGTTTGTTTGTTTGTTTGTTTGTTTCTGAGAGAGAGAGAGAGAGAGAGCAGGGGAGAAGCAGAGGGAGAGAGAGAATCCCAAGCAGGCTCCACACCCAGTGTGTAGCCCAACACGGGATTCGATCTCACAACTGTGAGATCATGACCTGAGCTGAAATCAAGAGTCAGATGCTTAACCAACTGAGCCATCCAGGTACCCCGTGTGTGTGTGTGTGTGTGTGTGTGTGTGTGTGTGTGTGTGTGTTTAAAGTAATCTCTATACCCATTGTGGGGCCCAAACTCGTGACCTTGAGGCCAAGAGTCACATGCTCTACTGACTGAGCCAGGCACCGCTGAGCAGGTGCATGAAGTGCCAGGCCCCCACCCCTTCCCATGTGCCTTCCTTCTTCAGTGCTCTGGTGCAGGTTGGCTAGGATGACCACCATTACCCATAATGCATTGGGCACTTGAGCACTGGATGTACTGACTCCTGGGAATAGTTTAAAATATCTCTGCTGGCTCCAGGGAAACATACCAAGAAAAAATAAAGGCATCTATGAGATATTCTGGATCATTAAATCATCTCATATGAGCCATCCTAAACTCTAACAAGTTGAACAAGATTTTCACTGACCATATTATGGCCATCAAATTAGGCTCCAGTTCAAATATATGATCCAATGTGACTTTTATGTACTTCACAGCTCATTGGACTCCCGTATAATCATTTCATAGAGTACATTTAAGTCCGTTTTATAGAAATTGTGAAGTCACACACTTTTATTGTTCTAGGTGATTACAGATTTTATAATCTGTTCTCTTCAGGTGTATTTTTGGCCATATCTCTGACTCGTTCAGTGCCAAGTCCTTGGTGAAACCCACTGTCCCATTGTGATAGTATTCTATGAGAACATGAAATACATATATTCATTTTTATACTCAATGGATATTTTAATTTTTTTGAAGTAGATTCCTTGCCTAATGTGGGGCTTGAACTCACAACCCTGAGATCAGGAGTCGCATGCTCCAGCAACTGAGCCAGCCAAGCACACCAAATATTTTAATTTTTGAATGATCCATTCTGCCACTGAGCATATGATGAGAGTTTTGCCTGATTCGTGCACTGAGTGTGTGTGTGTGTGTGTGTGTGTGTGTGTGTGTGTATAGCAGACAAGGAGGAAGGGAGCAGTGTGTAATAGATATGATCCTTGAAGGACAAGCTCTGTTCTAGTACTGATAACTGTGGCAAATTTCTAAATAGGAAAGGAAGGGAGGAAGAAATAGAGAAGGGAAGGAAGGAAGGAAGGAAGGAAGGAAGGAAGGAAGAAGAAATAGAGAAGGGAGGGAGGAAAGGAAAGGAAGGAAGGAAGGGAAAGGAAGGAAGAAAGAGAAAGAAATAGAGAAGGGAAGGAAGGAAGGAAGGAAGGAAGGAAGGAAGGAAGGAAGGAAAGAAGGAAGGAAAATGGAGGAAGGAAAGGAAGAAAGAAAGAAAGAGAGAAAGGAAGGAAAGGAAGGAAGGAAGAAAGAAATAGAGAAGGCAAGGAAGGAAGGGAGAAAGGGAGGATGGAAGGAAGGATGAAAGGAAGAAAGAAAGAAAGAAAGAGAAAAGGGAAGGAAGGAAAGGAAAGGAAGAAAGAAAGAAATAGAGAAGACAAGGAAGGAAGGGAGAGAGGGAGGATGGAAGGAAGGAAGGATGAAAGGAAGGAAAGAAGGAAGAAAGAAAGAGTGGAAGGAAGGAGGGAAGGGAGAAAAGAAAATGAGCTTGCTGGTTAGGACAACCTGAGCCAGGTTTTACCCCAAAGACTCAACATCATCATCTTCCTCTATTTTTCTCCTATGGAATTTCAGCCTATTCTTGCTCTTGCTCTGGACAAAATGGAGCCATTCTTTCTTTCCCTGACCCTACTTTGACTGAAGACCCTGGCACCTTTCCCCTGAAGCCTCAGCCTCTCAAGCACCTGTGGTAGGCAGAGACTGCCTCAAGAAGATGTCCTATCTTAATCTCCAGAACGTGTGAATACGCTACCTTACATGGTAAAGGAGACTTCACAGATGTCATTAAGTTACAGATCTTGAGACAGGGAGATTATCCTGGATAATCTGTGTGGGCTCGGCACAATCACAAGGGTCCTTATGAGAGGAATGTGGGAGGGTTAGAGTCAGAGAAGATGCGGCTATGGAAGCAGAGGTCGGAGTGATGGGGCCATGAGTCAAGGAATATAGACAGCCTTCTAGAAGCTCAAAAAGGCAAGGTAACAGTTTCTCCAGAGAGCAGGCGGCCTGACAACTATCTTGGCCCAGTAAGACCCATTTTGGACTTCTGTCCTCCAGAAGAAAAAGAAAATCAATCTGTATCGTCTTATTCCGTGAAATTTGGGGTGATGTGCTACAGCATCAGCAGGAAACTAATACAGTGTCCCAGCCAGCATGGACTGGAAGGCACTCGGAGGGGTTATTGAGAGCTTTCCTGCTACTCGGTGTGGCGCCCCCTAGCCATATGTCACTAAACATGGCGGGTCTGAATTGAAAAGGACTGCAAGATCATATACCATATCCTAAGGACTTCATTAATATTTTGAATCCATCAGGTTAAATCAAACATATCATTAGAAATATTTTCACTTGGGGCGCCCGGGTGGCTCAGTCGGTTAAGCGTCCGACTTCGGCTCAGGTCATGATCTCGAGGTCCATGGGTTCGAGCCCCGCGTCCAGCTCTGTGCTGACCGCTCAGAGCCTGGAGCCTGCTTTGGATTCTGTGTCTCCCTCTCTCTCTGACCCTCCCCCGTTCATGCTGTCTCTCCCTGTCTCAAAAAAAAATAAATAAATAAACGTTAAAAAAATTTTTTTAAAAAGAAATTTTCACTTGTTTATTTTTACTTGTTTTTTTAATGTTTATTTTTGAGAGAGAGAGTGTATGCATACACGCGCGCGCACACACACACGCACACACACACGAGTGGGGGAGGGGCAGAGAGAGAAGGAGACCCAGAATCCGACGTGGGCTCCAGGCTCTGAGCTGTCAGCACAGAGCCCTACACAGGGCTCGAACCCACAAGCTGTGAGATCATGACCTGAGCTGAAGTTGGATGCTCAACCGACTGAGCCACCCAGGCACCCCTCCTAGTTTCCTTTTTTTTTAAGTATATTTATTTTTTTGGTAATCCCTAATCTCTATGCCCAACAGGGGGGGTCGAACTCATGCCCCCGAGATCAAAGAGTCACACGCTCCTCTGACTGAGCCAGCCAGGTGCCCCCCTCCTAGCTTCTAGTCTGCCAGGGATCCCATTTTCCATAGATCTCTCACTTGTTCCTAAGACAACATCCAAAGTGGCCACTGCTGCCTTTAACCCAGGCCTTGAGCTTTGGAGGACCCCATATACCAGGAACACAACAGATGCGCGTGTTAAGGAACATAAGGGTGCCTACCTGTTGGGGTTTGGCACTCAGTGCTGGCACAGCACAATCCATAAACCCTAAACATTTGTTCTCATGACTAACGCTATTCGGGTCCCCAGAAATTGCTTCATTACATTTCCAGCCCCTGAAACAAGAAGGGACTAAGACCAAATGCCACGAAGATTTGTCAGTCGTGCTGCTGGTAACATGGAGCTAGACAGGGCTCCAGAGTACAAGGAGGGGAAAGCACTTAAGGAAAAAGAAAAAAAAAAGAAATCGATGAACTTGTCAAACCCTTCCTCCCAGCTGGCCTGACCGCCATCAGTTCTTACATA
The DNA here is from genome assembly GCF_027475565.1 of Acinonyx jubatus. NCBI lineage: Eukaryota > Metazoa > Chordata > Mammalia > Carnivora > Felidae > Acinonyx > Acinonyx jubatus. The sequence goes on from NC_069397.1 coordinate 28,998,224, forward strand.
ACAAGGTATCATTTCCCAGGGGCATGTGATTCTGGCATTTGCAACAGTTGCCAGTGACAGCTAAGGAATATTTTGTAACATTAAATCATTCCTATTACTCTTGGATTTGTATCTAGGCAGTTCATGAAACGCTACATGAACTGGCAATTAGATAGACAAATACGGTGGCAACTAAATGCACACTGAATGCTGGAACTATGAGTTTTTAGTCAAAAATTTTAACAAGAATGTAAAATTTCCAAAAATTTGGATATGAATTTCAGCTTTATGGAAATAATTTTGAAAGTGACTTCAAATGAAGACCATCTTAAACACAGAAAGCGCAGAAGTGGAGCTCAGAGAAGAAAAAGGCTGAAGGAAGTGGAACTAGAAAGGCGTCTGTTTAAATTTTTAAAAACTGGACACAATGAACGTAAAACAGACCTCTGCCAAGCATGACCCATATAAGAATTGCAGACAGGACTTTATACCTCTTTTTTTTTAGTCCATTTTAATGTCATCGAGATTAAGAGATCCCTATGGTGTTTGTTTGCTTATTTTTGAAAGACAGAGAGCGAGCAGGGGAGGGGCAGAGAGAGAGAGAGAGAGAGACAAAGAACTGAGAGGAAGACAAAGGATCTGAAGCAGGCTCTGCCTAGAGCAGGGAGCCTGACTCAGGGCTTGAACTCATGAACCAACCGCGAGATCGTGCCCTGAGCCGAAGTCGGACGCTTAACCAACTGAGCCACCCAGGTGCCCCACAAATCTTTTATTTAATAAGGATTTCCTTACTAACCAAATGAAAACAAACAAAAAAATCTCCCAACCCACAATCTGAAAAGATCAGATGAAATCCCTCAACTTCTCATTCTGCCCTAAACAGAAGACTTAATTATCGATTAAAACAGTGAGGAAAAAAAATTATTTGTAACAAAGTGATGATTCAGAAAGCCAAATGCAGTTCTGGGCACCCGTTTGCACGTGAAGAGAACCGCATTTGCAAATCTGCAATTGAACGGCAAAACCAGAAATCTCTGGAGCTTTACTATGCTTTTTGGATAGCGATCCCGAAAAATGCCTGTCACATCCTTCTGACGGTGCAAATGCGCCCCTTGCAGAGTGCAATGCAATTCAAATTAATGATTACAATTTTCTATTGCATGAACATGGCAGAAATGTTAGTATTTAACTTTACAGCGGAGTTATTGTAGATGGAGAAAGAAATTGTAGAAGTAGCTTTATATGTTTCTATATCCTAGGTCCCAAAATGGTTTTCTACTGCTGTGACAGAGTTTTACCACTGATCCTGAAGATCAGCTTTGGCCAAATAAGGTGTTTCTGTCTGGAAACACACAGGTTCTTGGCTAATGTGAAACAGGGGCACCTGGGTGGTTCAGTTGGTTAAGCATCTGACTTCAGCTCAGGTCATGATCTTGCCGGGTGGTCCACGAGTTCGAGCCCTGTGGTGGGCTCTGGGCTGACAGCTTGGAGCCCAGGGTACAGAGCCTGCTTTGGATTCTGTGTCTCCCTCTCTTTCTGGCCCTCCCCCACTCACTCTGTCTCTCAAAAATAAATAAATGTTAAAACAAATTTTTTAAGTGAAACATAATGTAAACACACAAAATACATATTGCAACTACTAGAATTAATTTTTAAGAGACCGAATAAACAGCAAAACAAAAGTAGCATTCAACATAGACAGATGGTGTTCTAATGTGATGTATGATGTTCTTATAAAATTATGTGCATCCAGCATTTGAGGATGATGATGCTTTTTGTGGCCATGACAGCTCAACATGTATAGAGAGCGATGGAAAGTTTCCAGGTTTCACAGAAATTATTTCAAAATGTGACACAAAAATGTTCAACATGTAATATAAGTTTTTTAATGCACTAAATGAGCACTGTATAGAATGGAGAACTAGAAATGAGATTATTAAGGTGCACCTGGGTGGCTCAGTCGGTTAAGCCTCTGACTCTTGGTTTTGGCTCAGGTCATGATATTTCGGTTCATGGGTTCGAGCTCTGTGCTGACAGTGCAGAGCCTGCTTGGATTCTCTCTCTGCCCCTCCCTGTTCGTGTGCTCACGCTCTCTCACTCTCAAAATAAAGAAAAACTTTTTTAAAAGGTAGATATTTGTTACTCAATTTACCTAGATTATATGACGAAATAGAATAAAACTATTATATTTCTTTTTCTTTATTATTATAAAAGTAGTATATTTCAAAAGCCATGGGAAACAATTTATGTATGTCATATATATTGCGAATCACCAAAAGGGAAAAAAAACAAGGAAATTAATATTCAGTGGTTTTATTTTGCCAAGTTTCAGTCACATAAACACTTTTTTTTTTTTTTTGAGAGAGAGAGAGTGCACTTTGGGGAGAGACAGAGGGGAGAGGGAGAGAGAATCTTAAACAGACTCCACACCTACCACCAAGCCCCATGTGGGGATCATTCTCACAACTGTGAGATCATGACCTGAGCCGAAATCAAGACTGCGAAACCCAGGAGCCCTGGATTTTTTCTTGTTAAGATTTACTTTTAAGTAATCTCTACCCCCAACATGGGCCTCGAATTGATCAAGAGTTGCAGGCTCAAAGGAAGCCAGGTGCCCCTTACGGATGCTTTTTGATTCTCTTGCCATGAAAGTATGTTTTGTTGTGAGGAAGCTGTACTTGTTAAAGTGGAAAGTTAGGATACATTTTATTTAACCATGTGTTTGTTTGATTTTGAACTTTTACATATTTAAGACATGCTACAAGCGTCTCTATTTGTATTCTTACCTGGGCCCACCAAACGCTGGGAGTAGGCCAGTTGTTACCCACCAACCTGACTTTCTCAGATAAGGGGCCCCGGAGCCTCCAGGAGCCCACTCTGAAGCCGTTTCAGTTGCCAAGTCATGGTCACTCCAATTCCCACCTTCTTCCTCAACCTGCCTAGCCAGTTGTGGACATACCAACAGGTGTCGGGATCAAGTACATCAGTCAGTTTGAATTTAACTTCTTTTTTTTTAATATTTATTTATTTTTGAGAGAGAGAGGGAGAGAGGCAGAGAGGAGGGGGGACAGAGGATCCGAAGCGGTCCCTGTGCTCAGAGCAGAGCGCTGGACGTGGGGTCCGAACTCACAAACCATGAGATCATGACCTGAGCCAAAGTCAGATGCTTAACCGACTGAGCCACCCATGCACTTCCAAATTTAATTTCCATCATTTGCAACTGAAAGAGACTTGTAGTGCTCATTCCCAGGGCTCTCCACAAATTTTCTGTTTCCCTCTTTCCAGACACCTGACGGGAGTACACGTCCCAGCCTCTCTGAAGTTCAGTGTGCTTATGGCACCTGCTTTGACCAATTGCACGTGTGCAGACATTTTAAGAGCCAGCGCGAGATCTGCGGCTGCTTTCTTTCTGCCATAGCAACCGGCAACACCACGGATGGTATTTCTCCCATCAGCCTGGCTCCCAAAACGAGAATAATGTGAGACGGAGCCCCCAGCGACCCTCAATGGACATGTAGCATAAGCAAGAAACATACCTTTATGGGGCGCCTGGGGGGCTCAGTCGGTTAAGCGTCCGACGTCAGCTCAGGTCATGATCTCACAGTTGGTGGGTTCAAGCCCCGTGTCAGGCTCTGGGCCGACAGCTTGGAACCTGGAGCCTGCTTCGGATTCTGGGTCTCCCTCTCTCTGCCCCTCCCCCTCAGAAATGAATAAACATTAAAAATATATATCTTTTAAAAAAGAAACAAGACTTTACTTTTAAAAAAATTTTTTTAACATTTTTATTTATTTTTGAGACAGAGAGAGACAGAGCATGAATGGGGGAGGGGCAGAGAGAGAAGGAGACACAGAATCGGAAGCAGGCTCCAGGCTCTGAGCCATCAGCCCAGAGCCTGACGCGGGGCTCGAACTCACGGACCGTGAGATCGTGACCTGAGCTGAAGTCAGATGTTTAACCGACTGAGCTACCCAGGTGCCCCTACTTTTTTTTTTTTTTTTAAGTAAGCTATATGCTCAACGTGGGGCTTGACCTCGTAACCCTGACATCAGGGCACCTGGATGGCTCAGACGGTTAAGTGTCTGACTCTTGGTTTCAGCCCAAGTTGTGAGATAGAGCCCCACGTTGGGCTCCATACTCCGTGCTGAGCCTGCTTAGGATTCTCCCTCTCTCCCTCTCTCTCTGCCCCTCCCCCCCTCAAAAATAAACATTTTTTTTTTTTTTAAAGGTGGTAGATATCTGGATCCAGTGTTGACTTGGGTCCATGATTAAAAAAAAAAAAAAGTCACATGCTCTACCAACTGAGTCAGCCAGGCATCCCCTAAACCTTTACTTTTTCAAGCTACTGAGATTTTGGAGCTTTTTGCTACCACAGCACAACTGGGACATCCCGAACCAATACGAATGCTGACTAGTTTAAGGAGGAAAGGCATTGCTGCTTTCTTAACTTGTGTATCATTTAAAAATTATCAGCATGCATACGTCCTTAATGCCACCGAACTGCATCCTTAAAAATTAACACGAGGGGCGCCTAGGTGGCTCAGTCAGTTAAGTGTCCGACTTCGGCTCAGGTCATGATCTTGTGGTTCGTGAGTTCAAGCCCCACGTCGGGCTCTGTGCTGACAGCTCAGAGCCTGGAGCCTGTTTTGGATTCTGTGTCTCCCTCTCTCTCTCTGACCCTCCCCCGTTCATGTTCTGTCTCTCTCTGTCTCAAAAATAAATAAACGTTAAAAATATATTAAAAAAAATTAACACGATAGGAGTGCCTGGGTGGCTCAGTCAGTTAAGCATCTGACTTTGGTTCAGGTCATGATCTTGTGGTTCATGAGTTTGAGCCCCGCACCGGGCTCTGACAGCTCAGAGCTTGGAGCCTGCTTTGGATTCTGTGTGTCTCTCTCTCTGCCCCTCCCCAACTTGGGCTCTCTCTCTTTCTGTCTCTCAAAAATAAACAAACACTAAAAATTTTTGATTAGTAAAATGGTCAATTTCATGCTATCTACATTTTACCACAATAATAAAGAAAAAAGGTGTCATCAGCAGGCAGTTGGGTATTAACCGGGCCCCGGGGGTGATGCCATCCATGTAAATGGCTGTGGTGGCCAAAAAAACACCAGATCTTTCCCGCACTCAGCTGGCAAATTTTGATTGAGCACCTACGATGTGCCCATCACTATGCCAGGCACTGAGGGTACTGAGACTGTACTTCTGACCTTGAAAAGCTTTCTGCCTGGAACAGAGCCCTCGTCACCATCACAGCTGTAGCCCGCTCCCACCCCCACCCCCTCTTAGGTTCTTGTTTTCTCAGTAGACCCAACTGTACCCGATATCGAGCAGTAACGGCTAAAGGCCACAGTAGCCACTTAAGGAACATTTTCTCTCCCTAATCTCTCTGCTCTCTTTTCCACTAGTGTGTGTAAAAGGAGGAGGTCTCAGGGCCAGCGAACCGGACTCAATTCCCAGCCATACCACATCATAGTTTGGTGACCTGGGCAAGGGACTGAATTTCTCTGTGCTTCATCCCTTCCTCTATCAGGCGGAGTTACGAGTAGTGCCTGCCTCATACGACTGTTGTGAAGATTACGTGAGATGTTTCACAGAAGCATTTTAGCCCAGTGCCTGGTCCAGATGAAGTGCTGAATAAGTACTAGTTATTGATTAGTTGTTCTAAGCTCCTGGTTTACCCTGTGGTGCTGGCATATCCAGCCCACTATTGGAAGTCACAGTCAGGGATTCTGCACCCCGGGCTTCTCCGGTTCCCCATCTACTCGTACTTTTATGCTTATAGGTTGGCTCCCAAATCTTGCCTCTCTCTGCAGGCGATTGTTGCTGGTCCACAACCACTTGGGAGCACCCTCGAGTTAAGTGCAACCCGGTTTCCCTCCTGACAGGTGGCTCAGTTCCCAGCCACCGAGTTCAGTGTAAACTTTTCACTTTCACTTCTAGCCAGAGCTGGGGAACTGGGTGTGCCCTCCCAGACACCTGGCGGGAAGCTGGCTGTCGACAGTTAAGAAGCAATGAAACCGGGGGCGTCTGGCTGGCTCAGTGGGTAGAGCCTGCGATGCTTGATCTCAGGGTCGTGAGTTCAAGCCCCATGTTGGGCATGGAGCCTACTTTAAAAAAAAAAAAAAAGCCATAAAACCAAGGCCACTTCTGCTGGGGAAGGCTTCTAACAGCACAGTATCCCAACCTCTGGAGGCAATTCCCAGCCATCTCAGCAGTGTTTGCAAAACTGGCTGGAATTAATATTTCAAAGTTCTCCCTCACTCTCCTCAAATTTCTGGAAGGCCTCCCTGCACACCTCACCCTTTGTGAATATGAGTCACCCTCCCCCGGGACCAGAAAACAAAGGCAGCAAATACAGGATTGTTACATGAAATAACACTGCCGGGCTAAAACAAAGAGAGAGATTGGAGGATACATTTGCAGAGAGAAGAATGCATATTTCTGGGGGCACCTGGGTGGCTCAACTGGTTAAGGATCCGACTTTGGCTCAGGTCATGATCTTGTGGCTCATGGGGTCCTGATCTCATGGCTTGTGGGTTCGAGCCCCATGCCGGCTCTGTGGTGACAGCTCAGAGCCTGGAGCCTGCTTCAGATTCTGTCTCTCTCTCTCTCTTCCCCCCCCCTCCCCCACTCATGCTCTATCTCTGTCTCTCAAAAATAAATAAACACTTAAAAAAAAGAAAGTTAGGGGCGCCTGGGTGGCTCAGTCAGTTAAGCGTCCGACTTCGGCTCAGGTCACAATCTTGCGGTCTGTGAGTTCAAGCCCCGCGTAGGGCTCTGGGCTGATGGCTCAGGGCCTGGAGCCTGCTTCCGATTCTGTGTCTCCCTCTCTCTCTGACCCTCCCCCGTTCATTCTCTGTCTCTCTCTGTCTCAAAAATAAGTAAACGTTTAAAAAAAATTAAAAAAAAAGAAATTTTAAAAAAGTGCATATTTCGGTCTTTTAATTTTTTTTAGGATTTCCATTTTTCTTATTAATGTACAACAAGAACTTGGAGTCACTTAGAGGAAACCTGAATGTAAAGTCCTTCTAGGTGGTAATAATTTTCTTCCCATCATTCTTAGTTATGTCAACCAAATCTAAGTTCAAAGATTTTTTTTAATTTTTATTTATTTATTTTTTAATGTTTATTTATTTTTGAGACAGAAAGAGACAGAGCATGAATGGGGGAGGGTCAGAGAGAGAGGGAGACACAGAATCTGTAGCAGGCTCCAGGCTCTGAGCTGTCAGCACAGAGCCCGACACGGGGCTCGAACTCACAGACCGTGAGATCATGACCTGAGCCGAAGTCAGACACTCAACTGACTGAGCCACCCAGGCGCCCCAAAAGATTTTTTTTAAGCAACCCTCCCTTATTGAGAAATTCTAAAACATGTACTTTGGATTTTTACTTCTACTTCACTTATTTTGTTAAAAATTAGCAGACTCAGGTATCTAGGTGCCTCAGTTGGTTGAGCATCCAACCCTTGATTTCAGCTCAGGTCACGATCCCAGGGGTGCAGAATCAAGCCCCACATTGGGCTCTGTGCTGAGCGTGGAGCCTGCTTAAGATTCATGCTCTCTCTCTCTCCCTCCCTCTCTCCCTCTGCCCCTCCCCCCCCCGCCCCTCTCCCCTGCTCATGATCTCTCTCTCTCTCAATTAAAGAAAAAATGAGCAGGCTTGACTTTTTTAGAGCAGTTTTAGGTTTATAGAAAACTTGGGCAGAATGTACAGAGAGGTCCCATATACCCCCTTCTCCCAATTACACACGTTTCCCTGTTATTAACATCTTGTATGGGTATGGTACATTTGTCACAATTAAGGAATCAATATCGATTCATTTGATACATTGTATCGATACACTGTTTTGAACTAGTTTACATCCAGCCTCCTTCTTTTTGTTCTATAGTTCTATAGGTTCTGACAAATGCATAATGTCATGTACAGTATCAGAACAGTTTCATTGCTCTAAAATCCTCTGTTTCAACTATTCAGTCCTGTCTTCCATTCCTCCTCTTTAACTACTGGCAACCACTGATATTTTCACTGTCTGTGTAGTTTTGCCTTTTCCAGAATGTGATACAGTTAAAATCACAAGAGTGTGTAGCCTTTTCAGACTGGCTTCTTTCATTTAAGTAGTAATATGCATTTAAATTTCCTGCATGTCTTTTCCTGGCTTGGTGGCTCATTTCTCACCCCCATTACCCACCCAGCTTTATTAAGAAATAATCGACACATATGATGCACCTGGGCGGTTCAGTTGGTTAAGCGTCCAGCTTTGGCTCAGGTCATGACCTCGCGGCCAGTGAGTTCGAGCCCCGCATCGGGCTCTATACTGTCAGCTCAGAGCCTGGAGCCTGCTTCAGATTCTGTCTACCTTTCGCTCTGCCCCTCCCCCACTAGTGCTCTGTCTCTGTCTTCCTCTGTCTCTCTCTCTCTCTGTCTCAAAAATAAACATTTTAAAAAATGAAAAAAAAAAAAGAAATAATCGACACATAACATTGTGTAAATTTAAGGTATACAATGTATTGATTGTATGCATTTATAAATTGCAAAATGATTACACCGGAGTGTTAACAACCACCTCGATCCTGTCACTTAATTACCTTTTTTTTTTTTTTTTTTTTTGTAGTGAGAACATTTAAGATCTACTTTCTTAGCAACATTCAAGAATATGTGTTGCGATATTGTTGAGAGTGCGGGTCAAGAAAGTGCAGCTTGGTTTATGTAGCCCGCGGACGGATCCGTGGGCAGAAAGAGCTACACTTTTGCTGTATGAAGCTCACGGTTATATGCTTAGTTCCAAGGACATGCAGGGACTATTAGATCATAAATGTCTTCAAATTTCTACACATTAAAATACTTTTGCAAGATTTCTCTGGTGCTTATTATTCAGTTTGATATTAACTATCAGTAAGAAGTACAGGCAGTCATGAGACCCTTTAAGAATGCAGCAACCGGCACGTATGTGATCTTTATCGAAACTATGCAGGCTTTAGGTCAGCCTTCTGGGCTAAAGGTGAACACTTTTCTCCTCCCATTACTCATCATTTCCCCCCTGACCAATTTTCAGTCCTTAAATCTTTAAGATTGTTGAAGGGCAAAGGGTTCATCTTCTAGAATTTCTTCGAGCTGACAGAGGTGGGAGAGATGTCTCTACTTATGGACGGCAATTGGTCACTATCTGTCCTTACAAGTAACTATAATGGAAAGCCATTGCTGTGGAGTCCAGAGTGGACATCGGGGTGAATTTACTTTGAGTAGTTAGGACCATCTGTTGTCTGGGCAAAGGAGTCAAGAACTCCTTGCATGTATCTAGACAATAGGAGAGAACACAGCCAAAGAAACAACATATTAGGATTATTATAATGAAAATAAGAAAAGCAGTGAGAAACTTGGTCCTTTAGTGTGGACCATTTCCACCGGGAATGCAACCAGTCATTAAGTAGCAATGTAGGGTCTCCATGAGCACCAACTTGATTATTCTTATCAGTAAAGAACCCTGTTATATTTTCATCTTAATCTGGAGTGTAGACACAGCATTCTGCTCTAATAATGGCACCAGCCCCTCCTTGTGCTGTTAAGACATGTAATGCCGTTGTGTTTTGTAGAACTGCTTTGCCCACTTAGGTCATTTTAGTGTTCAATAATGTAATGCTATTTTGAGAGTTATTTAAGGCCTTGACTGTATATTTATCAAGGGCCTCTGTGTGCCAGATAACATCTTCTAGACCTAATGATGAAAGAAAAATAGGTGTCAGAAGGTCATGCCAATGGAACGTGGACCTCACCCATCATTGTGTTAAGTATGGAAGATTCGCTGGACTTGTGATCATCTTACTGCTATGGCCGTGCGTCCAGGCATAACCTATAGTACGTCTTCCAATCCAGCTTGGTAGAAGCCATGGCCATAAATTTGGCCCACATAACCATTGTGCTCCATGAGGTGCTGGCCATCTGATGTCTTGCCCCCTTGTCTAGTCAGTAGCAAATCAGTCGGTTGCCCGTAAAATAATGGTATGGTCACAGGTTTCTAGGGCAAACCATCCCATTTGATGAGTACTATTGGGCCATGAATCAAGGGTATGGTTTTTCTGTTCCCAGCAGAAAAGAGCCTTTTGGCTTAGTTGTCCTATTGTGTGAGTAAGCCATACTTATCCATCCTATATTCGATATAATCCTTCCTGGGTGTATCGATAGGAAGGACTACGTTAGGCAGGGAGTCTGTTGTCATGGGCCTACCTGTGGGTTGGTATATTCAGTTAAAATGTTGATCATTTGAGGATAAGAGAAAGGCCTATCATGGCCTGGAGAGTCCCATGTAACATTTACCATAGGCCAGCAAGAAACATTCTTTTTAGTAATAGAAATATCCCTGGCTCAGTCGGTTGAGCGTCTGACTTCGGCTCAGGTCATGATCTCAGGGTTCATGAGTTCCAGCCCTGCATTGGGCTCTGTGCTGACAGCTCAGAGCCTGGAGCCTGCTTTGGATTCTGTATCTGCCTCTCTCTCTGACCCTCCCCCACTTGTGCTCTGTCTCTCTCTGTCTCTCAAAAATAAATAAAAGTTAAAAAAAAAAAAAAGATAAAAAAAGGGCACCTGGGTGGCTCAGTCGGTTGAGTGTCCGACTTTGGCTCAGGTCATGATCTCACAGTCTGTGAGTTCAAGCCCCACGTCGGGCTCTGTGCTGACAGCTCAGAGCCTGGAGGCTGCTTCAGATTCTGTGTCCCCCTCTTTCTCTGCCCCTCCCCCGCTCATGCTCTGTCTCTCTCTCTCTCTTTCTGTCAAAAATAAATAAACATTAAAAAAAAATTTTTTTAAGATAAAAAAAGAAATATCCCTAAATGTGCTGGTCTTTGGGTAATGTATTATATCGGCTATATATTGATGCAAATAATGCCAATCTGTACCTTGTAATGGAGAAACCCACCAAGGGAAGCCTGAAGTGCTTGATATGGGCAGTAAGCCAAAAATCCAGCACAACTGATTTTGTAGCTCGGCATAATGCTGTGGTCATTGTAGAAAAGAGTTATCAATTAGGTATGATGTGCAGATGGCAGGCATAAAAACAAAGACCTTTTTTTTTTTTTTTAATCTCATTGTTTGAAGAGGAGTTTGAGATCTGCCACTGGTTCACAGGAATATGAGAGCACGTGGTCCCGTTCCTTGTCATCCTGTGTTGAAGGGAGTATAAGTTTCATTCTGGAAACATGAATCCATGTTGAGTGGCCTTCTGGTTTTGCCACAGAGGGAGTGCTTAACATGACCCTGTAAGTTCCTTTCCATTTAGGACTTGGTTCTCCAGAATTGTTTGCCTTCCAATCTTTTATTTATTTATTTTTAATGTTTATTTATTTTTGAGACAGAGAGAGAGAATGAGCAGGGGAGGGGCAGAGACAGAGGGAGACAGAGGATCCAAAGCAGGTTCTGTGCTGACAGCAGCAAGCCTGATGTGGGGCTCAAACTCACGAACCTCGAGATCATGACCTGAACCTAAGTCGGATGCTCTACCGACTGAGCCACCCCTGTGCTCCTCTGAGCATTTAAACAGACTAGTCTTCTGGGGTTTACTTGCAGAGAATTTTGGGTCTCATCAGATCTGGTTTGGGCAGTATCTTATTAGCATATTCATTAAGAGTTTTATGGATTAATCCAGCTTCTCCTTTTTATTTTTTTATTAACCCAGTTTGTAATGAAAAATGTAACAGATTATGATAATCCGGGTCCACGGATAAGTCAATGGTAAGGAAAGGTCTACCATACATTAATTCAAAAGGGCATAACCCCAATCTTTCCTGTGGAGTGGTCTTTATTCTCAAGAGAACTATTGGTAAAAGAGTTATCCAGTTTTCTTGTGTTTCTAGGCTCATCTTAGTGAGGTATCTTTTTACATTATGGTTAGCCTTTTCAACTTTGCCTGATGACTGAGGATGCCAGATTGTATGCAAGAAAATATTAAATTTTAAAGGCTTGGGCTACCTGTTGAGTTACTAGGGCTGTAAAGGATGGGCCTTTGACACTTTGAAGAGACCAAGGAAGCCCAAACCGGGGATAATTTCCCTTAATAAAGTCTTTGTTACTTCACTAGCCTTATCTGTCTTCCATGGGAAAGCTTCCATCTATCCAGTAAAGGTATCTTTATAGACTAATAAATATTTGCATCCCTTACAAGGTGTCATTTGTGTGAAATGAATTTGCCAGTCTCCTCTAGGATATGTTCCACATCTTTGTACAAGTGTTAAAAGAGGGAGTGTTCAAGGGCACCTGGGAGGCTCAGTCAGTTAAGTGTCTGACTCTTGATCTCAGCTCAGGTCTTGATCTCAAGGTTGTGAGTTCAAGCCCTGCATTGGGCTCCATGCTGGGCATGAAGCCTACTGGAAAAAAAAAAAAAAAAAAGAAGAGGGGGTGGTCGGAGCACCTGGACAGCTCAGTCAGTAGAGCATGTGACTCTTGATGTCAGGGTCATGAGTTCAACCCCCACGTTGGGTGTGGTGCCTACTTTAAAAAAAAAAAAGAAAAGATTTACATGACTTTTATGAAAGGGCTCCTGATCCTGTTCCATCAAATAAGGATTTGGTGAAATCCCATAAAGCTTTTCTTCCCATATGAGTAGCCTGGTGCAAGCCTGGTGCTAATTTCCATTGTTTTTCTTTAGGGCACAACAATCATTCTTATACCATTGCTGGCAGTTTAGTATATCTTTCCCCAACAACTTCTATAGACGTTGTTCTTTTCTATAGCAGAAGTGGGAACAACAGTGCTGCAGGGATTAGAGTCTGGCGAAGACTCATCACTAGTTGACTTTGAGCTGCCAGTTTGCCTGCCTGATTGGCTAAATTATTTCCTTTAGGTTCTTGTGTGTGTGTGTGTGTGTGTGTGTGTGTGTCTTTAATGTTTATTCATTTTTGAGGGACAGACATGAGCGGGGGAGGGGCAGAGAGAGAGGGAGACACAGACTCTGAAGCCGTCAGCACAGAGCCCAACGCGGGGCTTGAACCCACAAACTGCGAGATCATGACCTGAGCCAAAGGCAGTCGCTTAACCGACTGAGCCACCCAGGTGCCCCTATTTCCTTTAGGTTCTACATGTTCTCCCTTTTGATGGCCTCTAAGAATATATTGCAGCAACTTCTCTAGGGAGATGAACAGCCTTTATCAGAGTCACAATTTCCGGTGTGTATCTAATAGGGGAATCATAACAAGTTGATAATCCCCTTCCTTTCCAGATGGCACCATGTGCATGAGGTATAAGGAAGGCATATTTTCAATCTGTATATGTCTCGACTCTCAGGCTCTTAGCTACCCGAAGAGCTTGAGTGAAAGCTAGCAGTTCTGCCTTTTGAGCTGAAATATTGATCGGTAATGGGTTGGCCTCAATAGTTTTGGTCAAAGTAACGTTTTTGCCCTCATTTTTTTTTAATGTTTATTTATTTATTTCAAGAGGGAAAGAGAGTGCAAGGAAGGGGCAGAGAGAGAGGGAGAGAGAGAATCCCAAGCCAGCGCAGAGCCCAACATGGGGCTCAAACCCACAGACTGTGAGATCATGACCTGGGCCGAAACCATGAGTCAGACGCTCAGTCGACTGAGCCACCCAGGCGCCCCTGATGTCCTCCAGTTTCTAAAACTCCTTGAACCTGTCAAAGGCTGTCCCACTGAAAGTTTAGATGCTTCCACCAGTAGCTGCTACTGCTCGGAGGCATGCTGGCCATCCTGGAGCTGCCTTGTCAGCGGCTTTGGAAAATATCCTACAGGTCTCAATTCATGCCCTAGTTTTTGTGTTAGTACTTGTAGGGCTTGGCCCTGTTTTTCAGCAAGAAGGAGGTAAATGGCTTTTCTAGGTCTGGTAGAGCTAGAGCTGGGGCCAACGATAGTTTAGTTTTTAGTTGTTGTTCTTTATCCCATGTTAAAGACTCTTCATCCGCCCCCTAGTGGACTCCTACAGAGTTTTGGCTAAGGCTCCAAACCCTGGGATCCATAGGCTGCAAAACCCCGCCATTCCTAAAATGGTTCAGAGTTGTTTTTTTGCGGTAGGAGATCCAAGTTCTATTTTACTTCTTTTTCTCTCAATTGACAGGAAATGATGTCCAGGAGTTAATCCGTATCCTAAGCATTGTACCTTCTGTTTAGAAATTTGAGCTTTTGTAGGTGATAGTCGGTGTCCTTTCTGCCCAAGAAAGTTTAGTACAACAGAATTATAGGTTAAGCGTCCGACTTTGGCTCAGCTCATGATCTCATGGTTCATGGATTGAGCCCCACGTGGGGCTCCGTGCTGGTAGTGCAGAGCCTGCTTGGGATTCTCTCTCTCTGTTTCTGCCCCTCCCCCACTTTCATTCTCTCTCTCTCTCTCTCTCTCTCTCTCAAAAAAAAAATAAATGTAAAATATATATATATATATATATATATATATATATATATATACACACACCATAGAGGCCTGGGTGGCTCAGGTTAAGCATCTGATTCTTGATTTTGGCTCAGGTCATGATCTTCTGGTGGTCTCGAGTTCGAGGCCCACATGGGACTCTGCACAGACAGTATGGAGCCCGCTCCGCCTTGGATTCTCTCTCTCTCTCCTTCTCTCTCTGCCCTCCCCCACACTCTCTTCCTCTCTCTTTCAAAATAAATAAATAAACTTAAAAAAAACATCGACATATTGTGCCATTGTTCCCTGAGGCAGTGTAAGGTCTCTCGGTTTCCTACTGAGCACATTACCAAACAAACGGGGGACTGTGTCTACACTCCTGCGGTGGGACTGTCCATGGAATCTGGCAGGCTTGATGTTCTCCTAATGGAGTCCATTCAAAGGTGGACGGAGGCTGGGCCGCTTCCCTTAAGGGATTACAAAAGAAAGCATACTTCACATTAAGCACTGCCAACCATTCTGTGTGGCCCGGAATCTGAGTCAGTGCGGTGTAGGGTGAGTAGGGGTTACAGCTTTGTTGCTCCGAGGTTGTACACCATTCTGTACTCTCCATTAGGCTTCTTCATAAGCAAAACTAGAATATTACCAGGGAATTGGCACCGTTGAAGACTTCCATATTTAAGAAATTTATCTCGGAGTGGTTGCAGGCCAGCCCTGGCTTCTGTCTTAAGAGGATATTGTTTATTATGTGGAATAGTGGGAAGATCCTTTAGAGCTATGTTGTGTTGTTTTAAAGTTCATCTATTTACTTCGAGAGACAGAGAGAGCACGAGCAGGGGAGAGGCAGAGTGAGAGGGAGCGAGAGAGAATCCCAGTCCACACTGCCAGTGCAGAGCCCCACACAGGGCTCGAACCCACAAACCGTGAGATCATGACCAGAACCGAAGTCAGATGTTCAACCGACTGAGCCACCGAGGTGCCCCTAGAGCTATTTTAATGGGATGGGCCTGTATTGCCTTCCCTGGGATATCACAATTCCAAACTTGTGCGTCTACTTGTTCCCGAACGTTAGGGGCAATTCTAGGGTGAATGTCTAGTTTTTCTCCAACCATCAGGGAGAAGAGACCATCCTCCTGTCTAGTTAGCTTGAACTAGCTTCCCAACTTAATGTTTATTTATTTTTGAGAGATAGAGACAGACAGAGTTCGAGCAGGGGAAGGTCAGAGAGAGGGGGAGACACAGAATCGGAAGCAGGCTCCAGGCTCTGAGCTGTCAGCACAGAGCTCAATGTGGGGCTCAAACTCATGAACCTCGGGATCATGACCTGACCCGAAACCATGAGTCGGACCCTTAACCGACTGAGCCACCCAGGCACCCCAACTAGCTTCCCAGCTTAAACATGAGGTCCCTTCCCAGTAGGGGAGTGGAACAGGAAGGGAGAACCAGGAAAGAGTGGGTAATTAATTGGTCTATATATTTACAGGTTAAAGGAAAAGTTTGTAAGCATGATTTAGCTTCTCCTTCTATTCCAGTAATTTCATATATAGAAAGACAGGTTGGCCCAGAATGTCGAGCAAAGACAGAGTCAGTTGCTTTTGTATCAGTAAGAACATGGGCGCTGGGTGGCTCAGTCGGTCACAGCCTGACTTTGACCCAGGTCATTTTCTCACAGTTCATGAGTTCAAGCCCCACATCAGGCTCTGCGCTGACAGCTCAGAGCCTGGAGCCTGCTTTGGATTCTGTGTCTCCCTCTCTCTCTCTGCCTCCCCGCTGTTCATTTTCTGTATCTCTCTCAAAAATAAATTAACATTAAACATTTTTTAAAAAAGAAGGAAAGAAAAACAATGAACTTACCGAACTTACCTCCCACATCCAGGGTACCCCAGGGCTCGGCCACCTTGATGCTCAGGGGAGCCAGACCAGCCTCAGGGCCCCATCGTGCCATCTCCTCAGGTTGTTGTTCTCAGGGTAGGAAATGAGTTTCTGTCTTCCTCTGTCTCAGGTGACAAGGACAGTCTCTTTTCCAGTCACCCTCTGCCCTGCAAGTAAGACATGGCCCTGGTGGAGAGCGTTTATCGGGACATCCTTTACCTCAATGTCCAGTTTGGCCACGCCTGTGGCACGGGGTCTTGGCTGGACTTCCGGCCGACACTGGCTTGTTCTGTTGCTCCTGGTTAGCCTGGGGTTGTGGGGGTCCCGCAATAGCGGCAGACAACACTTGAGGCTGCATTCTGCCATGTACTTTAGCCCTGCGGTCCTTTTCCTTTCTTTGAGCCGTATCCCTGTTATGAAAGATTCCAGTGGCCGCTTCCAGCAGCCTCTGGGTTGGAATTTGAGGGCCTAGGGCCATTTTTTTCTGCCAAGTTGTGGCCAATGTCTGCTGCTGACTGGCTCATAAAATGCACATTTAAGATAGCCACCCCTTCTGGTGTGGTTGGGTCTAAATCTGCATATTTATGAATTGCTTCTATTAAACGCCCCTGGGATAAGGCTGGATTTTCATCATTTGCCTGGGTTACTGCCCCAGTTTTATTAAAATTGACAAGTTTAGGGGCGCCTGGGTGGCTCAGCCGACTGGTTAAGTGTCCAACGTTGGCTCAGGTCATCTTCTCATGGCTCATGAGTTCGAGCCCCACATCAGGCTCTGTGCTAACAGCTCAGAGCCCGGAGCCTGCTTCGGATTCTGTATCTCCTCTCTCTCTGCCCCACCCCCACTCGTGCTCTGTCTCTCTCTCTCTCTCAAAATATAAATAAACATTAAAAATGTTTTTTTAATTAACAGGTTTAGAAATTCCTCTTTTCATTCCCTCCAATAAACAGGTAACCATATGGTCTTGTCTTTCCCTGCCAGGTCTGTGCTCTTAGTAGTTCCAGTGAGGCTTGGCATTAGGAAGAGAGTCTCCTCCTACTGGATAGTGATTTCTAGCCCTAGTTCCCCGTTCATCTGCAAATTCTTGTGCCCCAGCCCAAATTGGGGCCTTTTCTTCTGGGGTACAACAATGCGTTAGAATAATATAGGGATCCTGCCAGGTTAAATCCCACATTAGAGACACCTAGTGAAATTCATCTATAAACTTGGATGGACCCTCTGAGTATCATCCTAATTGTTTTATTCGAGCCAGATCTGACCTGGAAAATGGGACACGGACCTTAATTGTGGACCTTGTTTGCCACTTTCCCAAGTGGAAACAGCCTTGCCTTAGTCTGAGTATTTGGTAGGTATGATGTGTCACTTCTAGGAGCTTCTAGGAGCTTCTAGTCCTGCTGGGCTAGGAGGGGAAGACCCCATAGGTTTATATAGCAGTGGAGTTAAGAAGGGACCTGGGCTTGCTTGCAGGTTTATTTCAATTTTTTTCTTAGGCTCATTGATTTTCTTGTTTGTCTGACTCAATTGGTTTCTTTGATGGGGGTGGTCTACTTAAACAATCATCAACTGAAATATCTAAAGGTAGGGGCGCCTGGGTGGCTCCGTGGGTTGAGCATCCAGCTCTTGATTTGGGCTCAGGTCATGATCCTAGGATTGTGGGATCGAGTCCCACATCAGGCTCTGTGCTGAGCGTGGAGCCTGCTTGGGATTCTCTCTCCCTCTGTCCCTCTACCCTGCTCATGCATGCATGTGCTCTCTCTCGCTCTCTCTCTCAAATAAATAAACAAAATTTAAAAATATATATCTAAAGGTAGAGGGGCCTGGAATCTTACCAGTTACACCCTACAAGTCTCTCTTGGATTAGGATCCTGACTTAGTGGCATAAAGGCCTGGGTTGTTAGGGCACTTTGGTCCATTTTCCCTGATGCCTGCAGAAAAGTTCTAATTGATAAATAGTACTGAAGTGTTAAGGACCTATTAATAGGCTATTTTTCATCATCCTGCCGAGAATACTGGGGCCAGGCATTATTACAGAAGAAGATGAGGCTCTTCTTCTTCTTCTTCTTCTTCTTCTTCTTCTTATGTTTATTTTGAGAGAGCGAAAGAGAGTAGGGGAGGGGCAGAGACAGGGAGAGAGAGAATCTGAAGCAGGCTGTGGGACTTGATCTCACGACCATGAGATCATGACCTGAACTGAAATCAAGAGCCAGATACTCAACCGACTGAGCCCGCAGGCACCCTGAGGCGCTTCTTCTTTAAGTCTTGTTGTCCAAATTGACTCCAGTGTGCTAGGAGAGAGCCCAATGTGGAATCCCCTGGGATCACGGAAGATCCCATAGTTAATTCCTATAAAACAAAAATCGTACATTAACTAACTAGGAGTCTATTACCAAAATCACCCTCAGCTTCCCAATGATCCCATCATCCGAATATCCCATCAGGAATATTGCTGAAAGTTCCTGGGGTTCAGAGTGGAGGGAGGTGCCCCTTATCCTCAACTGCTCTGACACCTACTTGAGAAGGGTTGTCAACCTCCCTACCATGTCCGGGTTACAGTAGGTGCTGGTGAGTGGACTGAAATGCCAGAGATTGGGGCTGCCTCTTCCCATTTCGGGGAGCTGATATATTTGGCAACCAATAATACCCTTTGTAAGCTTCTGGATCTAGTATTAATGGATGAGAAAGAGGCCCTGGCCTTTGTTAAGAAGGGGCAGTTACTGGGGAGCTTGGGTGGCTCAATTGGTTGAGCGTCGACTTCAGCTCAGGTCATGATCTCGCGGCCTGTGTGTTCGAGCCCCGCATCAGGCTCTGTGCTGACACCTCGGAGCCTGGAGCCTGCTTCCGATTCTGTGTCTCCTTCTCTCTCTGCCCCTTCCCCACTTGCACTCTGTCTCTCAAAAATAAATAAATATTTTAAAAAAATACTTTCAATCTGAGAGCAGGATAGAGAATGCTCTACAGCCCGTGGGTAAGGACAAATGAGAATCATCATGAAAAAAGTATGGAACTCCTATCTAATCTGAGCGACTTTCTCATGAGCTTTAGCCATGATCTAGTCCCAAGGGAGCAGCCCCTGTTGGGTGAGTGCCTCAACTGGAGAACAGCTCCAACCGGTCCCTTTCAGGTAACAAACAAACAAAGACTGGGGGTAAAGAAGACTCATCAAGTCTCTCCAGGCTGTTGGACTTGTTCCATTGTCCCCATATGGGCCACCCAAAATGTTGCGAATTCTTGAGATATTTTACGGTGCAATTTAGTAAGTTTATTTAAGTAGCACAGAGACAGGACCCATGGGGAGAAGGAGCTGCACTTTTGCTGTACGAAGCTGGTGGTTATATGCTTAGTGCTCAAGGGGGAGGGAATGTGCCAAGTATCATATCATATACGTTTCTTCAGATGTCTACATGTAAAATTACTTTCACAAGATTTCTTTGGTGCTTATTATCTAGTTTGATATCAACTATCAGTAAGACGTACAGGCAGTCATTAGACCCTTTAAGAATGCAGCAACCGGGGGCGCCTGGGTGGCTCAGCTGGTTGAGCATCTGACTCTTGATCCTGGCTCAGGTCATGATCTCCCAGTTCATGAGATCAAGCCCCTCGTCAGGCTCTGCGCTGACAGCACGGAGCCTGCTTGGGATTCTCTTGTTCCCTCTCTCTCTGCATCCCTCACAACTTGCACTGTCTCTCTCTCTCAAAATAAATAAATAAACATTAAAAAAAAAAAAAGAACGCAGCAACCAGCAGGTATGTGATCCTTATCAAAACTCTGCAGACCATAGGTCAACCTTCTGGGCTAAAGGTGAACATTTTTCTGCTTCTATCCCTCCTCATATGACACAGTATTATTAGCTCTAGTCACCATACTGTACATTAGACCATCAAACTTGTTAATCTTATAAAAGGAAGTTTGTGCCCTTTGACCAATAACTCCTCATTTCCCCCCCACCCCAAACCTCTAGTGACTCGTTTTTTTGTTTTTTTGTTTTTGTTTTTTTAAACCATCAAATACTATTCCACTGTCTGCATGGACCATAGTTTATTTATCCATTCACCTACTGAAGGACATCTTGGTTGGTTCTAAGTTTTGGCAATTATAAATAAAGCTGCTATAAACATTCACATGAAGGTTTGTGTGTGGACATAAGTTTCCAACTCATTTGGGTTAATACCAAGAAGTGTGATTGCTGGATCGTATGGTAAGACTATGTTTAGCTTCTAAGAAACTGCCAAACTGTCTTCCAAAGTGGCTGTACCGCCATGCATTCTAGCTTTTTTGGATTCTCATTTTTTTTTCTTAATATGCAGTGAGAATTAAAAGTCACTGAGAGGAAATCTGAACAAAAGCTCCTTCCAGATAATAAAAATTTTATATCAGGCATTCACAGTTATCAATCTCAGCAAATTAGATTCAATCAACCGAATCTAATTCCAATGATTTTTTTTGACCTTACGGCGAAATTCTGAAACATCTAATTTAGAATGTTCTGCTTTTTTCCTTATTACCCTTTGAAAACCTTTTTATTATGGAAAATTTTGTACATAGACAGTTCAAAGAGCCCATAATCAGTGTAACCAATCCCACGTGTAAGCACCACTCTGTCCCACCAACTAGGAACCTGTGGCCGACCCTGTGTCATCCATAACCCAGTCCACTTCCCCTCCCATATTTCAGTTTTCCAACTAGTACTTTTATTGAGGTATCCCTTTACTGAGGTTATTTCTTTATGGAGATAAAATTCATTGACCATAAATTGCACCCATTTCAGTGTACAATTGGATAAGATCTTATATATATATATATATATATATATATATATATATACACTCTTGAAACCACTGTCATCATGAAAATACAGAACATTTCTAGCATCCCCCAAATTCCCCAAGCCCTCTTTGCAGTCTCTTCCTTCTTTCTGCTGCTAGTCCCAGACCACCCTGACCTGCCTTTATTCAGTATGCATAACCCCCTCATACTATTTTGAAGCGAATGTCAGAAATCTTATCACTTTGCTTAGAAATATTTTAGTATATAACTCTAAGAGGTAAGGTGCCATTTAAAAAAAACACAGGGAAGGGGGGGCACCTGGGTGGCTCAGTCAGTTAAGCATGCAACTTCAGCTCAGGTCATGATCTCATGGTTGGTGGG
Source organism: Acinonyx jubatus (assembly GCF_027475565.1). Classification (NCBI taxonomy): domain Eukaryota; kingdom Metazoa; phylum Chordata; class Mammalia; order Carnivora; family Felidae; genus Acinonyx; species Acinonyx jubatus. The sequence continues at coordinate 29,019,560 of NC_069397.1, forward strand.
TTTGAGCCCCACGTCAGGCTCTGTGCTGACAGCTCAGAGCCTGGAACCTGCTTTGTATTCTGTGTCTCCCTCTCTCTGCTCTTCCCCTGCTTGCACATTCTCTCTTTCTCTCTCTCTCTCTCAAAAATAAACATAAAAAAAAATTTAACAAACAAAAAACCAGGGGCGCCTGGGTGGCTCAGTCAGCTAAGCATCTGACTCTTGACTTTGGCTCAGGTCATGATCTCATGGTTACGAGATCAAGCCCCATGTCAGGCTCCGCTCTGGTATGGAGTTTGCTTGGGATTCTCTCTCCCTCTGCCCCTCCCCCTTCATGTTCTCTCTCTCTCTCTCTCTCTCTCTCTCAAATTAGTTAATTGAAAAAATACAATACAACAACAGTACCATTATCACACAACATAATTAGAAATAATTCCTTAATATTATTAAACATCTGGGGTGCCTGGGAGGCTCAATCAGTTAAAGCATCCCATTTCAGCTCAGGTCATGATCTCCCAGTCCATGAGTTCAAGTCCTACATTGAGCTCTGAGCTGACAGCTCAGCGCCTGGAGCCTGCTTCAGATTCTGTGTCTCCCTCCCTCTCTGCCCCTCCTCTGCTCACACTCTGTCTCTCTGTCTCTCTGAAATATAAATAAAAACATTAAAAAATTTGAAAAAAAAACATTAGGAAACATCCAATGCGGAGCAGGTGCACAGCCTGCACACAGGTGAACTGCAAAGGCTGGGGAAGGGGACAGAAGTGGAGTCAGGGGCGGTTCAGGTGGAGATCGCGGCAGTATCCACTGAGAGCCGCACGGAGCTCGGGAGAAGCCCGCCTGTTCCCAGGTGTCGGGTGCTGAGCGCCCTCCCCCTAGGTTGCCCAACTTAGGAAATAAAAACACAGGATACTGAGTAGAATTTGAATTTCAGGTAAGTCACGCATCATTTTTAAGTATGTCCCGTGTACCACTTGGGGCATACTTATACTAAAAAGTTATCTTATTGTTTACCTGAAATTTAAATTTAACAGGGGTCCAGTACTTTCTCTGGCAATCCTACGCCTCCCCTCACCACACGTGCACACATGGACACCGAAAAGTTGCTCTTCTAGGCTCTAAACTCACCTCGGCTCCTTGGGACCCTGCCTCCCGTACGGGTAACCACCTCCAATTCTACAGGGAGAGCACTGTCATGAGCCCAGGGGCATCTGGAGGGCTGGTAATTCAGAAAGCAAAGCTCTGTCTTGACCAAAGTGGGACCAGAGAGAATCAACTCAAAGTCCTCAAAGGAGCTAGGACATCTTCTCCTAGTCTCCCTCCCCTTCCCCTCCCCTCCATCCTCCTTGTGGACACAGACTGACCTCCACATTCCTCTCATGTATTTCCAACTGGTCTGGCTCCAGAGTTTCAAGCAAAACCCAACCCAAAAGTCCCCTCTGTTTTTTTAAGTATCTATCTATCTATCTATCTATCATCTATCTATCTATCTACTTACCCATCTCTACACCCAACATGCGACTTGAACTCACAACCCCAAGATCAAGAGTTGTATGCTCTTCTGACTTAGCCAACCAGGCACCCCCCTCTGCTTTTCTGACTGGCTCAGACAGAGAATAAACTAAGGCCTAATTATTCTGAGGTACCCTGGGAGTGAGTTTTCCCTCACACTTTGTACAGAGTTGCTCTTTGCTGTGGAAAGCTCCAAGTGGCTATTGTTACAACGTGAATGGGGTCTCGTTCTTCTAGGAATGCTCAGGCACGTTCCATCAAATGGCTGGATGATCTCACCAAGCACCATCCTCCTCAGAATTTATTCCGGGTATCATGCACGTTACCATAACGGTGCACCAGCCTGCAGGTGCACCTGTGCGCGACATTTGTGGAAAGCAAAAAGGAGCTTGCGTCTCTGAAAGAGAGAGCTCTTTACCTGCCCTCACAGGTGCCCGCTTCTGGCCAATAACATCCCTCGGGACGCAATTGTTTTCACTGTAATTTTACTTATTGTGAAATACGTCATACACACAGAGGAGTAGACAGAACACATGTATAGTTTCATGTGTCATAAATTGGAGAGCCAGGTTACCACCACCAGGTCCAGAAGAGTACTCAGTGCCCCAGAAGCCCCTTGGGTACCCAGCCCTCATCACATTCCCCTCCTCCCTTCAGAGATGGCCTCTATCCTGATTTGTGGAAATCAGTGTTTGCTATTCTATTCAGCGTGGCTGCTCTTGCACTCCCTGAAGCAAGTTCCTGTTTTTGAACTTCATACAAGTGGAATAATACTGTATGTATTCTGGGGGCTTATTTCTTCCTCACGATTGTTCCGAGACTAGCCATGTTTCCAAGATTGTGGATTCAGGGGTGTGGCACCTTCACAGAAGTTAATGGCCTTGATGTCACGCTGACCAGCGTTGGCCTCCTAGCTCAGGCACTTACTGTGTGACCCCTCTTTTCCTCCTTTGTAAAACTGAATCAAATTGTACCTCTGGACATGAGCACCTTAAGAGCAGGAAGTATACTTCATTTGTCTTTCTGTTCTCAGCAGCTCAGTGCCTGCTAGCTGATGGGCCCAGAGTGAATGAAGGAGTAAGGATGAGGTGATATGCGTGAAGCCTTTATACCACCTCCGGTTCATAGCAAATGTTCAACACATGGCAGGTGAAATCATTATATTGTCATCGGTGGTTTTTTAAAAATGGTTATTTATTTATTTTGAGAGACACAGAGGAAATGGGGGAGGGGCAGAGAGAGAGAGAGAGAAAGAATAGAGAATCCCACGCAGGCCTCCTGCTGTTGGCACGGAGCCCAATGCGGGGCTCGATCCCACAAACTGTGAGATCATGACCTGGGCAGAAATTGAGTTAGACACTTAACTGAGCCACCCAGGTGCCCCTAGTGTATTGTTGTTGTTGTTGTTTATTTTATTTTTTTAAAAAAAATTTTTTTAACGTTTATTTATTTTTGAGACAGAGAGAGACAGAGCATGAACGAGGGAGGGCCAGAGACAGAGGGAGACACAGAATCTGAAACAGGCTCCAGGCTCTGAGCAGTCAGCACAGAGCCCGACGCGGGGCTCGAACTCACGGACCGCGAGATCGTGACCTGAGCCAAAGTCGGACGCTTAACCGACTGAGCCACCCAGGCGCCCCTGTTGTTGTTTAAGTAAGCTCTATGCCCAATGTGGGCTTAGAACTCATGACCCTGAGCTCAAGAGTCATATGCTCTACCAGCTGAGCCAGCCAGACACCCTTCATTAGTGTTGTTTATTTGAATATGCGCCTGCCTATGGTAGGCAGCCTCTGAAATGGTCACTAGTGGTCCCTGCCTTCTGATACGTCCTTTGAGTATGGCCTGGGTTTACTAACTCAGTTCTAACAAATAGAATGTGGTAGAGGTGATGGGATGTCACTTCCAAGAGTAGATCATAAAAAGTAGATCTGCCTTGGTTCCTATTTCTCACTGCCTCGTAGGTTGCTTACCTTGAGGGAAGTCAGCCATCATGTCATGAGGTAGTCCTGTGGAAAGGCCTAGGAACAGGTGATGAGGACCCAAGGCCTGCCAACAACCATGCAAGTGAGCTCAGAGGCATATTTCCCTTCCAGTTGAGCCTTCAGATGAGCCTGTGACCCCAGCCACAGCTTAACAGCAACCTCACAAAAGACCGTCAGCCAGAGGCTCCCAGCCGAGCCATGTGTGGACTCCTGACCCAGAGAAGCTATAAAATAACAAATGCTTGCAGTTTTAAGTGGCTCCATTTGGGGGCAATTTGTTACACAGCAGTAGATAACACACATACACAGTTGGTTACACGGCAATAGATAACACACAGCCTTCTCTTGGATGAAAGGAGCGCTGGCAATTTTTAGAGCAGGTGACGGACATCTTACATGATCTTAAATGCCCAGAGGCAAGGAGAGCAGTTAACCGACAGCCTTGAGGGGCCAGCCCAGTGTTCAAGCTGGGATCATGCTCTTCCTGGAGTGCTCTTTTCCAGTCAACAGGTGAGCTGAAGTAGTGGTACGAGGGCCCACCCATCCAAGGCAGGACCTCCTGAATGGGCTGTCTCTCCTTCAGAACTCCATGTTGGGCTGGCAGAGACTTTCGCCGGTCTGCCCTGGGTCTCGTCCATCTCTGGGCTTCCCTCCCCGGTAAACCTCTCTCATTCTCGACCACATCTCAGCCTCTACTTCCACCCATTCTGGAACCAAGGACGATACCTGCTTCGAAGAAGGCCAACCCTTCTGGTCAGTTCAGATCTGGGTACAATACAGACTCCGCCCCTTACTTGCTCTGTGACCCTGGGCAAGTTACTTCACCTGAGCTTTTTCTTCTCACATGTATGTAAAACGGATGATAAATAATGAAAGGCTCACAGGAGATTTATAGAGTGTGCAACAGAACGTGTAGCACCTACCGAGTGCTAGGTAAAGGAGAACTCTGGTCTATCCACAGACTACACATTAACCAGCCACTTCACATTGTCTATAAAGTTGTCCTGGAGGGGCGCCTGGGTGGCTCAGTTGGTTGGGCGGCCGACTTCGGCTCAGGTCATGATCTCACGGTCTGTGAGTTCGAGCCCCGCGTCGGGCTCTGTGCTGACAGCTCAGAGCCTGGAGCCCGTTTCAGATTCTGTGTCTCCCTCTCTCTGACCCTCCCCCGTTCATGTTCTGTCTCTCTGTCTCAAAAATAAATAAACATTAAAAAAAAAAATTTAAAAAAAATAAAAATAAAAATAAAGTTGTCCTGGAAATCAGTCCAGTATATTGTCTAGTAGAGCTACAGAAGACCTTTGGCATTCATGAGGATTATACCCATTATCCTTATGAAACCCCAAACTACCAAGGATTATACCCATTATCCTTATGAAACCCCAAACTACCAAATGCCCCCATAGCACACTGTCGCCCATAAAATGAAATAAAGTACAACTGAAAATTATACATGACTCTTTAAGATCCCTAACTGTTCTATAAATAGGGAACGAAACCTTTATAAAGTTGTTAAGCTATGCCAAAGCAATTTGGTGAATTGTTTCTCTTGTTTGCATTGGACTTCATCACATCACAGGGCTGAGTCACCTCTGAATGCCACCCTTTTAATAAACCCAGGCGTCTGAAATTCACATGCCCAAACCCGTTCCTCCCACGGTCTGCCTCACTCCGGTAGATGATTCCAAGCCAGAAAATGGGAAGCCACCCATGGCACCTCCCTCCTCTAGTCCCACCTCTGATCCAACAGCCTGTTTTGTCTATTTGTTTTCCCTTCAAAATGCCCTAAACCCACACACCTCTTGAACTCCATTGGTGCCACTCTGGCCTCTTCTCTTTCAAGAACCTCCTAACTGGCTTCCTCTTGCCCTTAGAATAAAGACCAAAATCCTCGCCGAGACTCAGAGTCTGGAATGAGCCAGCCGGCCCCTGGCCCTCCACGATACCACCCCCACTCCCCAAACGCCCTCGAGTGCCAAGCTCGCTCTTGCCGCAGGCCCATCCCGCAGGCACTTTCTGCATCTGGAACTGCCTGCCACCGGGTCTTTGTATCGCAAGTTCCTTTCCTCCTTCAAGTCTGGGCCTACACGCTGCCTGTTAGCCACCTTCTAAAGTAGGTTCCATTGCGCATAGCCTCTTCCCTTTAAGGTTAACCACAGCAGCCAGGTCATCTCTTTATTTTAATTTTTTAAAAAAAATTTTTAATGTTTTTTTTATTTTTGAGAGAGAGAGAGACAGAGACAGAGAGAGAGCGGGGGAGGGACAGAGAGAGAGGGAGACACAGAATCCGAAGCAGGTTCCAGGCTCTGAGCTGTCAGCACAGAGCTCGATGCGGGGCTCGAACCCACAAACCACGAGATCATGACCTGAGCCGAAGTCTGACACTTAACTGACTGAGCCACCCAGGTGCCCCAGCCAGGTCATTTCTTTTGTCACGTGCATCTCAATTTGTCATGACATATTTGTTTCTTGAAGGCTTTCCCCAGTCTGTTGCAGTTTCTTTGAGAACACGAGTCTTTCTTCTCCCCTTTGGTCATCCAGTGCCACGCCTGGTGCTGGCCATGACCCAGACGTTGTAAATATCTGCCAGATGAATTTTCTAGCTAAGGATATCAATCTCATCTTGAGCAGTCATTTTCCTCCTCTTGCAAGAGCCATACCTTTTCATTGTAAGAAAGATTATAAAGTACAGATTTTAACAAGGATAAAACCATGTTATTCCACATTGAGAGAAAGCCACCATTAGCCTTTAGATACATTCTTCTAGGGCAACGTTAATGCATCTCTGACCATGTATAGAGAGATACATATGGGCCCAAGCCCTCCAGCTATCTGTGGTTCCCTCTCCCAACAGCCAAGCAGAACGTCTTGGTCCCCATGAACACCCCGAGGGAGATCAAGCCTTCTAGAGGGGCTTTTATGGGGCTGGGCACCCCGTGAGGAGTAAACATTACAGACGGCAGCATGCAGTGACAGAAGCCCCCAGGGAGAAGTCCCCAGCATGCAGGGGACAGAAGCCCCCTGGAAGCAGGGCAGGAGCAGCCAACATGGGCACAAAGGTGAAGCTGGAGCAACAAGAGAAACGTAGGGCTCACAACAGACGTGTTTGCCTTCGTGTCTTCCATCTGTGTCCGTATGGTTTCCCGGCAGTTCTCGAGACAGCCCGTGTGGCTGAACCCACCCTGTCCTGTTTCAGCCGGCCTGCCCAGCGAGAGCTAAGCCGAGGCTAACTGCGTGCCCAGACAACGCAGAGGGAACAATTACCACCAAGCAAGCGTAACTCCAGCCAAACTTAACCAAACGTGGGAAAGTCTGAAAAGTCCAGGGGACCCCAGAGCTGTTCAGAATATGTGTGTAGTAAAGCAGCGTGGGGCCGGGGAACCGCTGGACCATTCCACCATCGGACCAGATGTGCACAGGACGCGGCCAGGCACTTTCCACGGTAGTGCATTCTCCCAAAAACCCTGCAGGGCAGGGGAGGTGTTTTTCACCTCTTTTGCCGGAAGGTTAAGTCATGTGACCAGGGTGACCCGGCTGGAGGGGCAGAGCTGGGATTCGAACCAAATCTGTTTGACTCCAGAACCTGAATTCTTTCTGTGGATCAGATAGATAAAACGATAGCCTCAGGGGGCGCCTGGCTGGCTCAGTCAGTAGAGCATGGGACTCTTGATCTCAGGGTCATGAGTTTGAGCCCCACATCGAGCATGGACCCGATTTAAAATTAAAAAAAATTTTTTTTAATATAAAATTTTTTTTTAATATTAAAAAAAAAGGATAGCATCAGCATTGCTGAGCTTCAGGGCTATTCATGGCATGGTCCCGTGTTGTTAGCAAGTAATGAAAATAACAACTGATATTTATTGCATTGTGCTAAAATGTTTATGTGCATAATCTCATTTCCTCCCCATGATAGCCCGATAAAGAAGGCACCATTATTTTCTTGCTTTTGCAGATGAGGAGACTGAAGTACAGAGAATCAGAATAACTTGTCCAAGGTCTGGTAAATACCTGTGCTAGAAGTCAAACCCAGAGAATCTGGCTCCAAAACACATCTGTATATGGCCCATGCTACACTCCTTCTACAGAAACAGAGGCCAGCAGCTTTTAGGCACTAGCTTCAACAGCTCCAAAGCCCCGTCCGGGAGGAGGGACACGGCCATCCAATTAAGACAGGAGCTTTGGAGTCAGGCAGTGCTGAATCCACATCTAGCTGGCGATCTCACCTTGGGGCTGCCCCTTAGCTTGGCTTCGAGACTCCACTTCTCCACCCCCCCACCCCCACCCCGATACCCTCGACTGTTATCTCCTTTCTGCCATTTCCCAAGATTGTGATGTGAACATGCAGTGAAACAAAAGTGCCGCGGCCCCAGCGTGGGCCTTCCTACCTCTGTGTCCAACACCGTTATTGTTTACCACCCAAAACAGTCATCTCCCTCTCAGCCTTTTCCCCACACATTCCCCTTGCCCTCTGGGGTGGCAGATGGTAGCTCTGTCTTTTCTTCTCACTTTCCCCACTGACCCCCCGGACACACACACACACACACACACACACGTTCTTCTTGGAGCCTTGTTTGGGTTGGCCACTATCTTTATTTATTATTTATTTGTTTGTTTGTTTGTTTTATTTATTAAGCTCTGCACCCAGTGCGGGGCTCGAACCCAGGACCCCAAGATCAAAAGTCACATGCTCTACCAGACCGAGCCAGACAGGGGCCTCAACCACTATCTTTTCTCATACAGTACCTCCTTTGGGTCCTCCCTCCAGCCCCTGTGGTTTGTGAAAGTATTTGTTCCAAGTAAGTGTTGTTCTCTCCCTGCTTGGAATCCTGGTTAGTCCATGAGGTCCCCCTACAGCCCCCTGCCCTCGCTGAAGCACTTTAGAAAAAGAAGGACAAGGGAAGTCTAGCCTGAGCTGCTGTGCCTGTGTTGGGAGGGGGGGAGGGGGGGCTCGTCCGCCTTTGCCTGCACTGGCCTCTTCCCCACTTCCTTCCTTTTGAAAGGTCACTGGTTTCAAAGGTCTCGGCAAGTTTGTCCTGAGAGCCTGTTTTTCCATCTGTGGGTTTCCAGCTCCCCCTAACAGCAAGAGGGATCTGTCTCTGGTGAAGGCTGCCAAAGGTAGTGGCAGGAATCTCTCAGACAGCAATTACCTTGAAGAGCCTTCCCTGGAGAACAGGCCCTTTCTCTTTCAAATTGGAAAATTCTCACATCGTGCCAGTTAGTCCAGAGGGCACTTGGAACTTTACCAGCTGAAATGCTAACAACTCTTAAAGGGAAAGTGAGCAAGGAACAAAGGCAACCTTTCTGGTGCTGTGGCAACAGGCAGGTGGCCTTTAAAAAGCACAAGGTGGGAGGGGGGATGGGCTAAATGGGTAAGGGACACTGAGGAATCTACTCCTGAAACCACTGTTGCACTATATGCTAACTAATTTGGATGTAAATTTAAAAAAATTAAAAATAAAACAAATTAAAAAAAAAACCAAAACAACACTCTTGCCCTTCACCTCCAACTCTCCAAAACCACAATCTGTATCTGAAGAGACTGTAAGGGAAGAAGTACTAAGGTTTAGTTAGAACAAAAATGTCAAGTTCCACTCAGAGATGAAGGTTGAGGATAGAGGGATTTTTGCTGGTGATGGTCTGTAAATTCCATCAGGGAGTAGAGGAAGATTCAGGCGGGCAGAGAGAGATAAGGGAATGGTTCAAGTTAAAGGCTGTACTGGTCCACTGAAATGGCTCAAGGTCTTTATAGACCCTAACCAAATGCAGCAGCTTCCTTCCAAGGTTCACACTCTCCTGGGTACTTCAGCCCCTAAAACTGATGGCATTGATTCCCTTACATCCTCTATGGGTGACTTTTTTCTTCTTTCACTCATTCCTCGAAATCCTAGGCCAGTTTTCCTTTTTGAAGCCCCAGTTTTTGTTCCATATTATCTCGCTCAAAACATAATACCACTTCTGCAATGTCAAATGAAACCTCCAAGCCAATGACCCCCAAATTTACATATATTACTCAGTGATGCCCAAAGTTTTTGGTCTCAGGATCCTTTACATTCTGAAAAGTTACTGATTAACCCGTAGAGCTTTTGTCTTGGAGGGGTTACATTTATAGATATATATTATTTTAAAGGAAAAACTAGTAACTATTGAAAAATTTTATTCAGTCCAGCTAAAAAATAACTACAACAAACTTATTACATTAGAATAGATGACATGCTTTGTGAAAAACAACTATATTTTCCAAAACAAATAGCGTGAAGATTGGCATGATTTTACATTATTGTAAATTTTATTAATATCTGGCCTAATCAAAGACAGCTAGATTTTCATACCTGTTTCTGGATTTAATTTATTACAATATGTTGTCTCGGTCAAGGCACACAGGAAAAAAAAAAAACAATCCAGCCTTCCAAAGATATGCCGTTGGCAAAAGAAGGTATATTTAAACACCTTTTCATATAATATTCTCCTTTGCTATTACACCAAAACTTGACAAGTAATTTTTCTTCATTGTCAGTTGCAAAGCCCCATTGGTTTATATTTCACTAGGAATGGTTCTATTACCCATGCATGATTTTGTAACTCACATTAACATTTGAAAAATGTTGGTTCGCACATTATGCACATTTCCTCAATGCTGACACAGTTCATCTTTTCTGTATGTATTAGGAACTTTTCAAGTTTATGGTGATCTCTGTAAGTTTCCTAAAATTCCAATTTTTTCTTGAAATCTAAAATGTTATCCCTGGCAACAAACACTGGAAGTTGTGTTTCTTGAGCAGCAGGCTCATTTTGGTTCACTTTAAGAAAATGTCTACTGAGTACCCAAGTCTGAATCATCATAATTTGTCAATCATTTTTTTTTCCACTAAAATAAAGCACGTTCAAGAAAAAGAGTGGCTAGTTGAGTTGCAATTAAAACAATTACACAAGTGCCTTTTGTCAAGCGAGCCGTTATAATTTAGTATGCAGAAGATGTTCCTTATATATTATGTCTTCACACAGTATGTGAAAAATATGTATAATTCAGGGCTGATGCTTAACAAAAATTAATAATTTTTACTGCTTCATCAGGACATTTTTAAATGAAACTGGACCTTTTTTCCCTTCAAGTTTGTAGATGTGAATAATAAAATGACTGTGAGTGCAAAAATAAATAAATAACTAAAAATAAATAATAAATAAAATAAAATAAAATAAAATAAAAAGCACAAGATAATAATGAGCTGTTACCCTGGTGGAACACACTGGAGTATAATGTTAAAACCCATCACTGATTAAATGTGGGTATTCCACACCCTCCCCCTCCCCCCAGGAGAGTATAGATTTCATTGCCAGGTTCTAATTTATCCTAGAGGTGAAATATCTAGTCTGGAAAAGACTTATAATATCGGAAACCTCCTAAAGTCCATACATAAATGGATAATTTGACCTGCTGAAGGCAGGGGTCTTATCATTACAAGAGAATGGCCGAGGGGGTTGCATGTTTCCTTTTAATCATATTGACTTTGAGATGTGCTGCATGATTTCTTTTGAGAGAGATTTGCTGCCTCTGTTAGGCTTTGCCTAAAATAACACTTAACTTTGTTTGCTTTCCCCAGATGAGCGGCAAAAGATTAGAGTAGTCCAGAGGTGTGCAGACGGGCAGGGGGATGGCTGGTGAGGTTCACACGCTGCCATGTGCAAATCACAGACTGCATGGCCTCTCTTTGGCTCGAGAGATGACTGTGCACATACCTGAAGCTTTGGTCCATAGCGAGTTAGGGTGGGAAGAGGGAACCTTGCAGAAACTGGCCCGACCAATCGCACATGGCTTGGTATAGGGGGGACAGTGAGCAGGGAGACTGGAAAAGAGAATTCTGAATGCCAGAGGACATCAAATTAAGCTAACCCGATGTTACTACTTAATCCTGGAGAGAATCACCTGGGTGCAGCTCTTTGCTGTTGAGTCTGACCCTGATTTTCACTGCCGACCAATTCTAACTTTGGCAGAAAAGAGTAATCATGAGGATTGCTCTAAACATCACAGAAAATATTGCACTCCCTTCGCCATGCCCACAGATAACTTTTTAAAAAAGTAATCTCTACCCTCAACGTGGGGCTCGAATTCACGACCCCGAGATCAAGAGTCAGATGCTCCACTGACCGAGCCAGCCAGACACCCCAATAATCACCTTTTTTGAGGAACAAAACCCCTGATTCCTCAATCCTAACATATTTTAGATTGGAGTCCCATAGTGTGTGTGTTTTCACCAGACTTGATTTACTGTAACCAAGGTACATTCTAACACGACCTTCTTTGGACTTGGCATCTTGCTTCTTTTTTAGATTGGTCTTTTTATTTTAAACTATTTTCTCAGTGGTTTCCTTTTCCCAGCCCAGATGAAAACACGGCTTGCCTTGAGGTTTTTAGCAAATTAAAACAGGTTATTCTTCTAGGAGCAGACTTAAATGTGTTCCCACAGAGATGCCAAATGCTCCTTTATTTTTGGTTGGGGCCTTTTAATAGTTCTTGGAGTGCGGATGGCAATCTCTGGAAACAAGATAAACTGGGAGATTACCCTGCCCCAAGTCCTTTCTTTTCCTTTACACTTGAGGCAACCATACATATGAGAAGTTGGATGTCATGAATCTTACAGTTTAACTTGGAATTACCTGCTGCTGACGCTAGATTTTCTTTTGTGGTAGGATCAGGAATACTTAAGAAGCTAAGCCTAATGATATGATCTCAAAATACATCTGAAATGCTTCCCATGGCAGTAATTCTCAACTTCTCTGGGCTTATGAAAAAGAGTGTGGCAATGCCATTCCTAGTTTCTAAAACTACACTGTCCTAGAATTAGATTTGGCTACCCGAGGTAGAAAACCCAAACCACCAGGGGCTTAAGATAGAACTTTCTTTCCCACGAAGAGAGGGAAGTGTGGAAAAGTGGAATGGTGACTCTATTCGGAGTCCTCAGGAACCCTGGCTTCTTCCAGTTTCTCTCCCCACCATGCCTGTGCTTTGGTCCTTGTGTCTATTACCCCAAATGGTGGCATCCACTTTCTAGTAAATGAAAGAAAGGAAGGGAAAAACACGGGCAAAAGAAACATAATGGGGAAGGTTTCCAGCCACTACCAGGGGTGGGGAACACTTCTGCTTATATCCCATTGGCTAAAACTTAGTCACATGATCACACTGAGCTACAAGGAACAGTGGGAAATGTAGTCCTTTATTCTAGAAGGTCGTGTGCCCAGTTATAAATCCTATTTCTGTCATATACTCTAGGGCTTATATTCTTAAAATTCATCAGTTTCTATCAATTTATCTTAAAAAAATTGAAACACCTCTCGAGGTTACTGTACAACAATACAAGATGATGTAAAATCAGTATTAGAAATGCCTCACTCTTGGGGTGCCTGGGTGGCTCAGCTGGTTAAGTGTCTGACTCTTGGTTTCAGCTCCAGTCACGAGCTTACAGGTTTGTGAGTTTGAGCTCTGCATCAGGTTCCATGCTAACAGCACATAGTCTTTTTGGGATTCTCTCTCTCCCTCTTTTTGTGCCCCTCCCCCTTCTCCCCAAAATAAATAAACTTAAAAAAATTAAAAAATAAAGAAATGCCCCGGTCTTCATAATAGTCACACTCCTTTTTCTTTTTAAGTTTATTTATTTTGAGAGAGAGAGAGAGCATGAGCAGGGGAGGGGCAGAGAGAGAGAGAGAGAGAGAGAGAGAGAGAATCTCAGGCAGGCTCTGTGCTTTTGGAACTCATGAACTTTGAGATCATCACCTGAGCTGAAACCAAGAGTCAGGTGCTTAACCGACTGAGCCACCCAGGCGCCCCAATAGTCATACTCTTTTACCAGTAATTTTGCTTTGGGTAGTCCATAGTAATAATTAAATAACTCTAAGTTTTAAGCAAAACAATATTCATCATATGGTTATTTATAATTACATACACACAAAAAAAAGGAATTAGAATGCCAAAGTATGGGGGATTGATCATATAAACTATGGAATACGTTCTTAATGAACTCTTACGCATCTGTTAAAAATTGTGTTTACAAAGAGTCCACAGTAACAAAGAAAACTGTTTATCCTGTTTAATAAAAATACAGGGATGTAGATTGCAGCACAGTTACAACTAACCTATGGAGAGAGAGGAAAAAAGAAACAAAACCCACCAAAAACTGGAAACCAAGCCAAATGTCTTTTGCACTTATTGTTTTATTAGGAATGAAATAAATCTAGTCTCTCTAGGTACCTACATTCTGGCCATCTAGCTCTTAGGGCTCAATTTACTCCTTCCTGTCCCAAAGCTTTCCCTTGTCCCTCCGTCTGTCTTCTGCATCACTGTTAAGACCACTTGTGATGGAAAGTCACCACCTTGACCCACCAGCGTCAAGGGGAGTCCTCTGCTAAAGGACTGCTAAAGCCCCCCAAAGGGGCTAGGTCTCTGCTGTCTGCTCCTTGGCAGATATAATGCAGTCCTGTGACCCAAGCACACTGATCAGATAAAATGAAGCATGGGATATGCTTTAAAAATAATCCATTTTGGGGGGTGGAAGGTAGAATAGGTAAAATGTTTGCTCATGAGTTGATCATTGTCCGAACACAGCGATGGGGACATGGTGGTTCATTATACTATTGTCTCTGCTTCTGTATTTATTTGAAATTTTCCATAACATAGTTTTGTAAAAAAAAACAAAAACAAAAATGGTATGCAAGATTCGCCCCAGTTTCTGAACCCAGCTAGCTATGCAATGTCAACAGTTTGCTTAATTAAGCATTCACAACTGTGAATAAAGCAGTGAATTTTAAGGCAGGAGGCAAATATTAATTAGACATCACTTGCAGCGTTTAGAGCTGCTTCACTTGCAAGTGAAGGGAAAGCTAACTCAAATGGTTTAAGCAATTCATTGGATTCCATAAATGAAAAGTTGGAGAATACTTCTCCCTTCGGGTGTTGATTCAGGGCTCCAATACGTCATTGCCTTGTGACTGCATTTCTCTCCACCTCTTGGCCCTGCCTTGTGCCAAGTTAGCTTCGTCTTCAGGTTTCCTGAGATGCCTCTTCAGGGTCACATCCGTCCTGGTTCAAGCCCAGTAGAAAAAAGGTAGCAGCTGCTGTTGGTGCCCCAGAGAGGTCTCCCCACCCACGCACATGCGCACCCACCATACTGTATTCATCTTTGTATCCCACCATCGTCCGACACAGTCCGTGCACATGGAAGGGGTTCAACAAATGCTTCTAAATGCTTGTTTGAATGGAAAACTTTTTGTCAGTGCACTAACTACAGGATGAGCCAGCCAGACTCAGAGGAGGGACCCTTTGCAACACCCTAGAGGAAACTGTCTTTCATTAGGCCTGTCTGATGACTAATGTCTGATAATTCCACGGAGGATAACATCATTTGCAGGTTTCCCAAGGGTTTGGCCTTTACAAAAAAAAAAAAAAAGAAAGAGCAAACAAAAACACCTTCCTGCTTCTGCAGAATGATTAAGCTGATTATTGTTATTTTTAAAGATTTTATTTTTTTTAAGTAATCTCTGCACCAACCACAGGGCTCGAACTCACAACTCCAAGATCAAGAGTCGCATCCTCCACTGACTGAGGTGGCCAGGTGCCCCAATAACCTTACTATTATCCCCATTTTACCAATAAGGAGGTTGAGGCACAGGCCACCTGGATAGCAGTGACCGGAGCCCGGGCTGAATTCAGGTAATCTGGCTACGAGACGGTTCCTTTAACCTTTCTGCTTCCTGGTCTTGCCGACACTTAGGTTCTGAGCACTGCTCCCCAAACGCTGGTTTCAGGTTTCTACTTCTCCAACTTCTCCTGCAAGTCGGCCTCCTCTGCCTGGCTGTTGAGTGTTACAAGTTCCTGCGGGATTCTTCCCAGGACCCCTCTCTCCTCACAGTCTAGAGTCTCCCCGGCAACCTCACGAAGGCTCTTGGGCTCAGCTGCCATCAACATCAGGGTGGCACTGGAGTCCATGTAACAGAAAAAGGGACTATACTAGTTTAACCAAATGGGGGCTTCTTTTTCTAGTAAGACTGAAAGTACGCGATCTAGGACTGGCAGGCAGCTCTCCCGTGCCATCGTTGTTCCAGGGACCCTCTTCTGTCCTTCACCATCCTCACAGGTAGCTTGCATGTGCATGCTCTCTTTGCCTTCTATAACAAGACGGATGCTCTGCCTCTGGCAAGTTTACATTACACGCAGATGGGGGAAGACCAACATGCACCCGAATCTAACCTATCCCTTTGTATAGTTTCCCGGAAGTCTATCCACCTACTTCTGCTTACCTGTCATCGGGCAGGGCTGGCCAATCCTAGCAGCCAGAAAGTCAGGGAAGGTATCTTTAACTAGGCCCATTGCACTCTGAACCAATTTAAGACTCTGACAGAATGAAGAGAATTTATATATGTCTACAATGGAATATCATTCAGCCACGAGAAAGAAGGAAATCCAGCCATTTGCAACAACACGGATGGACTTTGAGGGCAATCACGGTAAGTGAGGTAAGTCAGACAGAGAAACAGAAATACCGTATGATACCACTTGTATGTGGAATTTTAAAAAGCTGAACTCATCAAAACGGAGAGTAGAATGGTAGTTACCAGGGGCACCACTAGTAAATAAGTAAGTTCTGGAGATTCAACGCACAGCATAGTGATTACAATCAGCAATACTGAATTACAAGCTTCAAAGTTGCTAAGCGACTAGATCTTAATTGCTCTAACCACAAGAAAGAAAGAACTTTGTGACGGGATAGAGGTGTTAGCCAATGCTACTACAGTCATCATATTGCAATGTATAAATGTAGCAAGCCAACATGTTGCATAAACTTAAACTTACACACTGTTACATCCATTGTGTCTCAATTAGACGACAAGAAGAGAATCGATATTGGACAAATTGTATAAATTTATACAAGCCATTTATACACCAGCGATCCCAGATTTATAATTCTATTTCAGACCTCTACACAAACCGAATTTGAATTCAGTTCCCTATTGCCATGACATTACTATCCTCAGTTACCATCCTCGATCTATCCTCTAATTAGGGTTCCGCTTTTTTGAACGTTGACACCATCTGTTATTAAGGCGTTAAGTTCTCTGCCCTTTCCTTGCAGGATCTTTTTGATTCTCAAATACCCTTTCTTTTCTCTTGCAAATCAAAAGCTATTGCTTCTCAATGTTTCTTTTTTATCTTTTTCTTTTTTTTAAAGTAACCTCTCTAGCCAACATGGGGCTCAAACTCAAGACCCTGAGATGAAGCCTTGCATGCTCTACCGATTGAGTCAGCCAGGTGCCCCATTTGCATTCTGTTTTAACAGCTCTGATCCTCCTCCAGGCATTGTATTTTGTTTTTAAGTTTATTTATTTTGAGAGAGAGAGAGAGCAAGCAGGTGAGGGAGGGGCAGAGAGTGAGGGAGAGAGAATCCCAACGTGGGGCTCGATCCCACAAACCTTGACATCATGACCTGAGCCAAGATCAAGAGTCAGACGCTTAATTGATTGAGCCACTCAGGTGCTCCTCTCCAGGCACTTTAGATCTCCGTGGATGATTCGGTGAGGGATCGTACACTCAGTAAGACAGGGAAGAAAATCACAGGGATTAATATTTCAAAATATTAGCTTGCCGTAAAGAATGCTTGTGGCAGTAAATGTAAAGAGAAGCTAACAATGGATGAATGACACAGACCATTATAAATCAATTTCGTGGATTACTAGGAGCCAAGAAAATGGGAACTATAAAAATCACACAAAAACTGGAAAATGGTTGTGGTTGTTCTATTTACTATTACTGGTTTATTGTAAAGGATATAACTCCACAGCCAAATGGAAGGGTATGGGGGGAGGGGAGGGTGTGAGGGGAGGAGCATGGAGCTTTCATGTCTTCTCTGAGTCTGTCACCCTCCCAGCACCTTTGTCTGTTCACCAATCTGGAAGCCCCAGTACCTGGAAAGCCTTCTGTGCAATACTATTAAATGAAAAAAGGGTAGGGCATAAAATATAAACACATCGTGTTTAAAAACATATCAAAATTAAATTTCCATAGGGATCAAAATTGGAAGAGCTCATACTTAATTTTTCTTAAAAAAATTTTTTTTAACATTTATTCATTTTTGAGAGACAGGGGAGGGGCAGAGAGAGAAGGAGACACAGAATCCGAAGCAGGCTCCAGGCTCTGAGCTGTCAGCACAGAGCCCGATGCAGGGCTTGAACCCTTGAACCGTGAGATCATGACCTGAGCTGAAGTCAGATGCTTAACTTACTGAGCCACCCAGGCGCCCCTCATACTTACTCTTTTTAAACTGATTTCCTCGTAAATAAAATGGGACGTGAAGGCGAAGTCAGAGAGGACCCATCCAGGTAGTTTAAGTGCTCTAAGATATAAGACAAACCCATTTTAAGATAGAAAAGGCTCTTAGTTCTGGCACACTCAACCTACAACAAGCTTGATTATCTACACCACTGCATAGATACAACGTCCATGAAGTCCAGCCTTGCAACAGTGAGCCCTAAGGTGACAGCACAGTGCCTTGTGAGAAATGCCCTCCTACTTGCTGTCCTTGAAGATACTGTTCTCAAGGACTCTGCCGCAGTGAACCTCATCTGCCCACAGAGTTGGAAAGGCAGCGGCACAAATAAGGAGACCGACTTTGTGGAAGGAGGAGAGGTGGCAAATTTTCATGAACAGATGAGGCAAAAAGTGGGTGTCACCACTGAATGTTGAAATTCCAGCCAAAGCAAATGAAGCAGGTAGAAAGCTGTAATAGAGAAAGCTCCCGTCGGCCAAAATGCAGCTCGGGACACCCCACAATCCAGAGGGGGTCCGTCGTACTCTTCCTCCGTTCCCCGCCTGGAAGGCCAGTCAGCCGGACATGCAGAGTGCTACAGGCCTGCTCCATGCCAGGGACACAAGGACATAATCACAACAGGACGGGCAGAGTGCTAGGAGGGCGAGGGAGGGGGCTCCTAACTTAGTCTGGGGGATCACAGAAGGTTCTGGGAGGGTGTCCTGTTTATGCTGAGACCCGAAAGGTAAGTAAGGAATTAGCCAGGTTGGGGGGCGGGGGGGCGAGCTATTCTGGCAAGACGGGCACAGGACCAGCCCAGTGTTGGATGTTGGGGTGGAGAGGAGAAATGTCTCTTCCCTGTTTTTGGTTTTCAGTCTTCCCTTAAGACTCTTGGCCTCTTGCCCTCCCTTCATCCCCCCAGTGAGGAAGGGTGAGTCATTTGACGGGTATCTGTTTTTGCGTCGGTCTCGGTCTCGGTCTCAGCCTGCGATGCTACCAGCGAGGGAGGCCTTGGGGCGCTTGCCTGGGCCCCTCCTACTGCCATGAGCCTCCTCTCCCCGCACTGGGGCCAACCTTGCTGCCGGACTGCAAGATTCCCCTCACAACAGCCATCAGGGAACTTTAACAAAACAAGGCTTCTTAGTCACAAGCCCTGGAGGGTTCACAGCAGCCTGACAGCCACACCGAGGTCAGGGATAAAGACAGAGCTCTGCAGACCTGGGGTCCTGCCTTTTTTGGGTTGAGGGTGGGGGCCTAGCATTTCCTGGGTTCACTCTATTGGTGAAGTTAAAACATAAGAGTGGGGTAAACAGGTTTGGGGGATCTAATGCACTGCACGCTGATGATAATCAACTGTATTAAAAAGTTCAAAGTTGCTAAGAAACTAGATCTTAACTGTTTTCACCACACACACACACAAATTATAATTATGTGATGCGGGTGTTAGCTAACATTGTGCCGATAGGCATAGCGCAATAAAATGTAGCAAAGCAGCATGCCGTGCACTTGAAACATACACGATGTTAGGTTTCGATTACATCTCGATGAAGAAAAGAAAAGGAAAAACTTAAATAATAAAGCCCAAGAAGGGCACCTGGGTGGCTCCGTTGGTTGTGTCCAACTCTCGAGTTTTGGCTCAGGTCATGATCTCATGGTTCATGGGCTCAAACCCCGAGTCAGGCTCTGTGCTGTCAGTGTGGAGCCTGCTCGGAATTTCTCTCTCTCTCTCTCTCTCTCTCTCTGTCCCTCCCTGCTTGTGTGCACATGTCACACACATTCTCTCTCTTTCAAAATAAATACACTTAAAAAAGGCCTGTGGATTTGAACATAAGGCTGTGGGAAAGCCATCAGAGGATCATGTTTGAGTGATGAGCCCAAAGTGAGAAAAGGCATTAAATGGACAAAAGAGCCAAACGAGGAGAAAACGATTGCGGGAAGTACAAGGAGTTGGTTTCCTGACTCTGCCCCTCGTGGGCTGTGTGACCTCTGGGTCTCAGTTTCTTCATCTGTAAACTGGACATAATTAAATCTTTATCTCAGGAGAACAGAAAGGGGAAAACTGCCTAGGACAGTGCTTGGCAGGAAAGGGTGGAATCTGAATCCAACATTGTAATCACTAATGAATCAAGTACGCAAAATGAATTTGGATGAACTTAAAGCACCCTCTCTGCGAAACCAAACCCCAAACAATGAGTTTGCTTGACAGTCTCTGAAACTTTATATACTGGTTACACCCTTAACACCCCGGATTTGCCGCTCATAGCTGTGGGGCCGTGGCCAAGTTATGCGATCTCGCCAAGCCTTCCGCTTCTGTTCTTTAAAATGGCAACAATTACTGTACTCCAGAAGCCTGGGGGATTAAGATGTACAAATCCATACAAAGCATCTTGTATATAATAAACGGTCAACGACTATGATATGTGGTGAATGTGATATGTTGCAAATCTGGACCAAATTGCCAGAGGATGAGCAGGTTTGAGACAAGCTCGCTTTTTCTTTCTTTTTTTAAATTTTTTAATTTTTTTAAATGTTTATTTATTTTTGAGAGAGAGAGAGAGAGAGAGTGGGATCAGAGGAGGGGCAGGAGAGAGGGAGACACAGAATCTGAAGAGCAGGCTCCAGGCCCTGAGCTGTCAGCATAGAGCCCAACGCGGGGCTCGAACTCACGAGCTGTGAGATCATGACCTGACTCGAAGTCAGACGCTTAACCGACTGAGCCACCCAGGCACCTAAGCTCCCCCTTTCAAGGCAGGAATGAAACATGGTGCAAAGTGGGTGGATGCAATTCTTCAGGGTCATACTAACACTCCTTGCACTTGTAAGAAGGACTACAAGTCGGGCAGGTGCCGAGAGAGAGACGTAAAACACCCTGGTGAGCCTATTCTTCCCCCATGTGTGGGGAGTGAGGAGAGCCCAAAAGGCCACACGTCACCATACCTTCTCCACAGACCCTGCCCCTGATGAGAAGAGATGTGAAGTGAGGAAAGACAGCTACCACCATGGTAGCTGGCTTCTAAATGGTTCCAATGATGGTCCACCTCCTGGCATGCACGCCCTTGCATAATCTCCTCTGCTTGAGTGTGGGCTGGGTTATTGACTTGCTCCTAAAGAACAGAATAGGTCAAGGAGATAAGACAGCACTTCTGAAATTAGTTATAAGACGGTGACCTTGATCTTGCCTGAACTCTGACTCTTCTCTTGCTTGCTCTGATGACGCAGGCTGCCACAAGGTGAGCTGCTCTGTGGAGAGGTTCACATGGCAAGTAGCTGCGGGACGCCCTCAGTCCTGTGAGGAACTGAATCTCACCGGCAACCTCATGAGTGAGCTTGGAAGCTGGTCCTTCCCCACTGGAGCCCCGAGACCACCCATTGCAGCCCTAGCCAACACCTTCATGGCAGTCTAGTGAGGGACCCTCACGTAGAGGACTCAGTAAGCCATGCCCAGGTTCTTGACCCCCACAAACTATCAGATAATAAATGTCCTAAGTCACAGTTTCTGGGTAATTTATCATGTAGCAATAGATAACTAAAATGCCCATCAAATAAGTCCCTAGCTCTCTCTTGACTTAACTTCTTAGCAAAATGGTTGGTCTGTCCTAAAGCAGGAAACATAACAAAATCCGAGTGCTTTCTGCCATTAGTTGGCCACAGGGAAGATGTTCCCAATAATTACTGCCTAACATCCCAGCTCCACCTCCCTCAGGCAACTGGAAGACTAAATAGACCATGTGCATCCACAACACCAAATATTCTGGAACAAGAACTAAGTGAACAATCTAAAAAATAACCAGATGAACTGGATCAGGAATTGGAGGATTCCCATAACTATCCTCATTCAGATATATGTACACATAAACAAAAAGCAAACACACAAACATGAAAAACCGAACATCAACTAAAATGGAGGAAATTAACATGAGATACAAAAGACAGATGAGGAACCTTCTTTGGATACAGGACGTGTAAGATATTAAACTGATTAGAACAGATACTACACTTGATCTCAGCCAAAAGGCCGGGAAGCAATCAGGAACATTCTTTGGAAGGTTTGTACTAGAAGAGGTTTGCGCATTGCTCCCTCTCAAGGACATTAGAGCAGACACAAATCCACGAAACAGGAAATGAAGAAGCAGACGAGAAGACATCAGTAAGAAGGGGAAACAGCAGCTGGCATAATGGAAATAAGGAGAAAGATAATTACAGAAAATAAAAGTGCTTCAGAAACGTCAAAAATTGACCAAATATTACCGAAAACCAAAGTACTGATGTTGATGCAACCCTGGTTTTCCCAGCTTTTTTTGAGCTATCACTGACAGACTGTGTGAGTTTCAGGTGTACAATGTATTGATTTAATACATTTGTAAGTTGCTAAATGATTACTGCCATAGCGTTGGCTACCACCTGCTGATGGCAGTCTTGATTAAAAGTACCTATGGGGCGACTAGGTGGCTCTGTGTGGACAGCTCAGAGCCTGGAGCCTGCTCTGGATCCTGTGTCTCCCTCCCTCTCTGCCCCACCCCCATCTGCACTCTGTCTCTTTCTTTCAAAAATAAAACATAAAAAAAATTTTTTTAAAGAAAAAACAAAGTCCCTGGAATAAAAACAGAAGCACAGAAAAGTGGGAAAAAGAGCTTGAAACAATATTCAAATATGCCGTGGAAAACATTGCTCAACTGGTGATCTAAACCTACGAACCAAAAAGCTCACTAAATATCAGGCATAATTAATTCAAGACTATACACATCAATGTACCATCTGAAGTTACCATTTTGTAAGATTAAACAAGTGTCCAGCATCCAGGTATAAAATTAACTGTTTATAAAGGTAAAAAATACAAAGTCAAGGTGGCTTCAAATTTCTCAGCAGCAGTTGATACCAACAATGAAGGAAAGAGGTGACCCAAGGGTCCTGCAGCTGATTAAGTTGTACAGAACAGAGAGCCTTTATCAAATATTCAGGTTCCAGTTGTTGGGCTACTTTGAGTCCATTAAGAAATAATTGTATCTAATTTATGGTATCAGTCAGGTTCAATCAGAGAAGCGGAACTGTGCGCACGCACGTGTGTGTGCATGCATGTGCACGTGTGTACATGTGTGTGCGTGTGTGTGTGTGTGTGTAGGGATTCGACTCGTGCAGCGTGGGAGCTGGGTAGGCAGTCTTCCTGAGGCTGGTGCCTTCAAAATGTGATGCTGGAGACTGAAGTCCACAGGGCAAGCGGTCAGGAAGGGACAATGGACATAAAGTTCTTTCTCTAACTAGAGAAAGAACAACAGCAACCTGGGGCGCCTGGGTGGCTCAGTCGGTTAAGCGCCTGACTTCAGTTCGGGTCACGAGCTCGTGGTTCATGAGTTTGAGCCCCGCCATCAGGCTCTCTGCTGTCGGTGCAGAGCCCACTTCGGATCCCCTTTCCTCCTCTCTCTGCCCCTCTCCTGCTTGCGCTCTCTCTCAAAAATGAGAGGAACAAGAGCTGGAGTCCATGAGGACAGTCCATGGAACAAAACTCATGCCAGTTCGGTCTTCATCACAGACCTAAGCACACTCATCAGGCCCAAGAGGGAGAGAAGCTCCAGGAGGGTCCAAGGTCACGAGGTCACAGCCAGTATTAATAACTAGCATCATTCACTATTTATTCCATATTTCCATATGGAAATTCCATATTCCATATTTATTCCATATTTGCCTTCGGCGAGCACCTTAGTTGGTCATAATTCCTTGACTGGTAGAATGACCCAAACCTTTGTGTGAGGTCTGGGCCACTACCAGTCTAAATTGAGTTATTATCATTTTCCATTGACTTTAACCAGAGGCTATGGGTGTACTACAAGGTACCCCAAAAGATCTCTTGCATTCTCCCTCCTTAATCCTGTGTAGCAGCAACCCAGTTCCCCCTTGATAGTCAGGATCAATCACCCCAGCCTGGACTTTGCCTGTTTATCCAGTGCCCAAAGACGCCAGATGGCAGCTTCAAGCTCCAGTTCAATGCAATCTTTGCTGTGTCTCCTGATGAAAGCATGTCTGCCTTTGTAACTAAGACTTCTAGACCAGCAGAGGCTAAAGTTGCAGGAATGGCAAGCAAAAATTTGACTACTGGGCTGATAGTGAGGAGTTACTTTCATTTGTATCCCTTGATTCCTGGACTCCTGAATCCAGAGCATGGGAGAAGCGTGGGATGCCGATTTAGAGCATACACCGCATACTGAAAGACGTTGCCCCAGCCCCGCAAGGTGTCACCACCTACCTGGTACTGTACTTGAATCTTCAAAAAGCCATTCAACCATGTGTTAAGGCAGTCCCTTTAAGATAATGGGGAACATGGTTCAGATCAGTGAATTCCAAGAGCATGAAACACTTCTGCGCTTCGTTTGTTGTGAATAGCATGATGGCGGACGACACATTCTGTAAGGCCACAGATGGTAGTTTTGGCAGAAACACTGCAGGCAGGGAAGGCAAATCCAAGTCCAGAGCAAGTGTCAATTCCAATAAGAACAACTTGCTGCCTCTTTCATAATGAAAGTGGTCCAATGTAATCAACTTAACACCAGGTAGCTGGCTGACGCCTTCAGGCAATGGTGCCGTATCAGGGACTCAGTGCAGTTCCTTCTGTTGGCAGATTAGGCACTCAGCAGCAGCTATAGCCAGATCAGTCTTGGTGAGCACAAGTCCATGTTCCAGTAGCAAATGTATAATCTCCATCGCTGTCACAGTGGCCACTTCAATTGGTATTGAGTTCACAGAGGTTGCTGGGGAAGGAGACTGTCTGATGTCTACAGAATGCGTCGTCCTAACCACCTGATCGTTAAAATCTTCCTCTCTGCTTTGGTGAGCATTCACACGGAACACAAGTTATCCTCCTATTCTGCCACTCGGAGGTCTATGCTCATACCTCTTCCTCAGACCTTTTGATTTTTCAGTTGTGTTCCTTCCAAGTGCAACTACCCAGCCAAATGATGATTTGGGTGCAGACCCTTTCTTCTGACCACCTCTCTTTCCAGGCAAAGTGAACAAACAGGTATAGTGTCCCCAGTTCTGTCCACTAGGAGGATTTCCCCTGACCATGTTTCAGGGCTGTTCCGGAGAAGGGCTTTCGTGCTACAGCTGTCCATTCTCAGGGGACGCATGCCCACCATGTGGAGCTATCTATAAACCAAGCCTGAGACTACCTCCCCAGGGAGCTGATCAAGGGAATTTCCATGAAGCCATGGGTGTGGGTTGAGAGAGAATATAATGTTGCAAGAAGAGGGCTTTGGGCATCTTGGGATTGGTTACCGGATCTCAGGGCAGGAGAACGTTAACTTCCTCAGGCAGGGATGGATAGAAGGTTGCTTCAAGTGGCAAAAAAGGTTCGCTGTCCCTAGCTTCACTGGAATCTGTCTACATGGCCCTTCCTAATGTTCAAACTCACATTCCTTCCCAACTAATACCCTAGCTTCTATTTCATTTTTTTAAAGCAGGCCCCGTGCCCAACGGGGGGCTTGAACTCATGACCTTGAGATCAAGAGTCACGCACTCTACTGACTGAGCCAGCCAGGCGCCCCCTAGTCCCCTAACGACTAATGAAACAGAGGTTCCCTGTGAGGTTGGGGATTCAATTTGTGTTGTAATTCAATGCCAGGACTCACAAGACTCTGTGACTAGTTATACTCATAGCTAAATTTTTTTCCAGCAAAGGATATGCAGCAGAAGCCGCAGGAGAACATACACTGGTGGAGTCCAGAGGGATCAAAACTGACAGACAGACAAGCCTGTCTTCCTCGTCCACGGCACGCAGGGGCGCTTGCCCTCCAACAGCGAACCGTGGGTAAGTGTGGGGTGTCCCTGTTTTAATCTCAGGTCCAAAAGGGCTGGTCATGCAGGCATAACCCGCTGATAACTCTCTCCTTATGTGCTGCAGGAAGACTTTGGGTTTGGTTTTCAATATCTCAGCCCTGCAACCACAGGCAATAGTGTTCTTTTCAGGATCAGCATAGAGGCTATCACATCCCTTCTGCAGATCGTGAGCCACACACTAAAACTTAAAAGCCTGGATTTTAAAATTAAAGACCCTGAGGCACCTGGGTAGCTCAGTAGGTTAAGCATCCAACTCTTGATTTTGGCTCAGGTCATGATCTCACGGTTGGGGAGTTTGAGCCCCACGTCAGGCTCTGTGCTGTCAGTGTGGAGCCTGCTTGGGATTTTCTCTCTGCTCCTCTCTTTCTCTCTCTCTCAAGATAAATAAACTTCAAAAAAATTTTTAGAAGTTTTTAAGTTTTATTTATTTATTATGAGAGAGAGAGAGAGAGAGAGAGAGAGAGAGAGAGAGAGAGAGAGAAAGTGAGCATGCATAGGGGAGGGCAGAGACAGAATCCCAAGCAGACTCTGTGCTGTCAGCCCAGAGCCCGACGCGGGGCTCGAACTCACAAACAGTGAGATCATGACTCGAGCCAAAGTAAGAGTTGAATGCTCAACCAACTGAGCCACCCAGGTGCCCCTCATTTTGATTTTAAAGAAAAGCTCCAATTCTTTGACTTCACAGTTATGCTTTTAGGAATTTATTGCAAGAAAATAATGAGGATGTGTATAAAAATATAACTGTCAGGATGAATCACCAGAGCACTGTTTATAGCAGCGACAAAGGAGACATTGCTTACGTGAAACAGTTGTGCATTTGGTACATAAATGATGGTGCATCCACAAAACGGAATGCTTCAGCAGCTATTAAAAATGTTATAGAAAGGGGTGCCTGGATAGCTTAGTCAGTTGAGCATCTGGCTTCGACTCGGGTCATGATCTCGTGGCTCATGAGTTCGAGCCCCGCATCAGGCTCTGTACTAACAGCTCAGAGCCTGGAGCCTGCTTCGGATTCTGTGTCTCCCTCTCTCTCTGCCCCTCCCCCACTCACGCTCTGTCTCTCTCTCTCTCCTTCAAAAATAAATAAGCATTAAAAAAAATGTTACAGAAGAAACTTTACTGACATGAAGAGGTGTTTAGGACAAACGGATATGTGAACAAGGCAGTAAAACAACATACGGTAATGATTCCATTCTTGTAAAAAATATACATGCATATATAGCAAAAAAAGACTTCCAAAGACAGACACTAAACTGACAGCCGAACTTATCCCGGGGAAGGGAGTAAAAGGGTGTTTATTTTGTTGTTTACCTGTCTTTCTTTTTTTCCCCCATAAACCACATAATTTACTTTCGTAATACAAACATGTTAACTTATTTCAACCTTTCATTTTGATGAAAACAAATCCATTAGAGAAGAAAACAACTTAGGTTTGTTCAGAAGCAGAACTGATTTCCAAGTTGCCACGGAGGCAGCGATTCTGTTCTCTGGAGAAGCGGGCAGGAAACTTCACGCGCACAGGCGAGTGGGTTCAAGGGAGAGCAGTGCCTCCTACAGCTGCAGGGTGCTCGCTTCAGCCCCTGTGCCCCAAGGCCAAGCAACTCACCTCCGGTCCATCCTATTCCTGCTGAGTCACCATCCTCATCATCTTCAGAGCCATGTCTCCTTGGTCAGAAGGAACCTAGAGCCGAACAGGGTCCGAGTTAGCCCTCCTGGTTGTGTCCCTGGTTCTGGGGTCAGGAGCAACGTCCTGAGACCCTGCTCCCACGGGAAGTACAGCTCTGGGACAGCAGCCTGAGAGGCCAGCTGCACCTGAGTGCGTCCTGTAAGGGAGGGTCCCGTCTGCGAAATGACCCCTGCACGGGACAAAAGCTTGTCAGATTACAGGGATCTAAAGAAGTCAGCATTTAGGAAAGAATCTTCCACTCCATTTGGGGCTGATCTGTTGATTTTTTTCCTTTTTCCCCCCTTTTTTAATGTTTTTACTTATTTGAGAGAGAGAGAGAGAGAGAGAGAGAGAGAGGGAGAGAGAACAAGCGGGGGAGGGGGAGAGAGAGGGAGGCAGAGGATCCAAAGTGAACTCTGCGCTGACAGTAGAGAGCCCGATGTGGGGCTCGAACTCACGAACCGTGAGATCATGACCTGAGCCAAAGTCGGATGCTTAACCAACGAGCCACCCAGGCGCCCCGGTTGGTTTCTTTGTAAGACCCATGCTTGCGTTACCAGCACCTAGCCTGTTCAAGGAAGAGGGAAGGTGCTAGACATTTTAAAGGATGCTCTGTGCAGGAAGGATCTCAGACTGGAAATGGAGTACGAAATAGCCAAGAAGGAAGCTAGTAGGAAATCTGTCAACAGATAACAAACAAACAAGATGTTTTGTTTTGGGGTGGCACCCCATTTTTGTATTGTTACATTCAACTTTCTTTCATTTCCATTTCTCCCTTAGATTTTTCGAGTAATTCCTTTATAAACCTCCTACCCACACACCATCAAAAAAGGGGAGGGGCGGAGGCCTCAGTTTCTCCTCCACAATGATCGGGGTCGAGTTGATGGCACGAGTTCTGAAACTCCATGGCTCCCTGATTCTCTGTGGCACACTGCTGTCCCCGACCCTCTCTCCCAGCCCGGTCCCCAGGAAGCACAGGCACAGTGGGGTATAGCAGAATGACATTTCATCAACTAAAGGGGAAATGGTTGGGGAGAACTTAATAACAGTTTCCAAGAACTATTTTAAGCCTGCCCCAACTGATCTCTTGTTCCCTAGGTGACAAACCAGAGGAAACGGGCCTGAACTCCAATACACCACTGACAGCACGCAGCCCGTCCCTTCCTGCTTCCCCTCCCACCTGCCTATGCGGCCTACAGTCACAGCTCTGTGTCCTAAGACATCCTACCGGCTTTCTCCTAGTTGATATTGAGGGGACTCAGCATACTCAAAGCCCTAACAAAAATGCCGTCCTAACCCCAAGTCCTGCGGCCTTGTTCATGGTCCCTTCAGATCAAGTGTCTTCAAAGGGCAGGCTCTACTTCCTTCCGGTTTCTGGAGGAAAACTGCCCATCCACCTGCTCCGTCCTTTCCATTGCACTGAGATCGCTTAGCCACGACCACTATGGATACCAGGGAGCCCACACGTCACTCCTTTAGCTGAGTTCATGGCGGCTTGCGGCACCACTGGCCCCTCTACTTGGCGGATGCCCGAGTCCCCGGCCTCTCTCCTACTTTCCCGGCTGCCCCTTCTCAAGTCTCAATTTGTATGTCCTTCTTTCGCCTCCTGTATCTTACACCCTGGTGCTCCCAGGGCCCTGTCCCAGGCCTTTTTCATATTCCACTCCCAAATCTCTCTCTCCCACAACAAAAATTGGCCTCCAGGTCATAGAAACACAGCATATATATTCAGTTGTCTTATGGGCGTCCCACTTGGCTGTTCTACAGGCAGTTACCATTCTCCTGTATCAAATTCCTCACTTCTCTCCCTTCTGGGTCACTATGAAAACATCTTAATGTTTATAGATTTTTGAGAGCGCGAGAGACAGACAGACTGTGAGTGGGGAGGGACAGAGAGAGAAGGAGACGCAGAATCCAAAGCAGGCTCCAGGCTCAGAGCTGTCAGCACAGAGCCCGACATGGGGTGCGAACTCACGGACCACAAGATCATGACCTGAGCCCAAGTCGGATGCTTAACCGACAGCCACTCAGGCGCCCCTATAAAAGCATCTTTGATCGGCTCGGCTCTTTGCCCCAGTCTTGTCCCAGGCCCTTTGCTGCTAGAATGTTATTTCTTAGACAAATCTGGTACTTTCACTCCTTTGCTTTAGGACCCTCAACAGCCCGACTGTTGCTTTCAGGACAGGGAGATACCTAACTCGGTATCTCTCCCCAGTGCCTGCGGCCTCGATGGTCTGAAGGTTCCTCTGGACCTGCGCATCCTGTTCTCCTTGCTCCTACACCTCCTCTCTGCCTAGCTGATAGCCCTGAGGAGTGGTTCGTGGAGGGGGCACTTAGGTCCCTGCCAAAATCTCTCTCATCACCTCCCCAGCCATCCAAATAAACACACTGTGTATGTTTAATATACAAACTATGTGCTTCACGTACAAACCGAGCTTAAAGACCAGTTTCCCAGGCCTGCTTTTTTTTTTAAGTTTATTTATTTATTTTGACAGAGATAGAGAGAGTGGGGGAGGGACAGAGAGAGAAGGAGAGAGAGAATCCCAAGCAGGCTCCGAACTGTTAGCGCAGAGCCTGATGCAAGGCTCATCTCACGAACCGTGAGATCGTGACCTGAACCGAAACCACGAGTCAGACGCTTAACCAACTGAGCCACCCAGGCGCTCCCCTAGACCCACTTTCTAAGCAGACTACTGCCCCTCAGCTCATTCTCTATGGAGTGTATCCTAAGCACAAGTGAGCCAAGTGGGCAGGGCAGGCCAGAGGGCACCTTACCATCCCTCCCAACGAATCTTCTCCAGGAAACCACCATCCTGGGAAGAAGAGAAACCCTGTATTTAAGTAGCCAAACCAAAGCATAACCCACAGGGCACCTTCTCCTCTGGTACCTGCATAGGTGTCTGTTCGTGCACAGGCATGCACACGTGTGTGTATACAGTGGATTTATCCCTTTATAATCTCCCCCGGCCCACGGAAAGCCACTCAGTCAACATACAACCTAAGGGGAAATAGTGTGTTCGCTCAGAAATGCAGGAGCGAAGCGGCCTCGTCTTTGCACAGAAAGCCTCTTCCAAACTGAAATTCTGGAGCTACCGCTGCTCGAAAACACTGCCCCCTACCTTGTACCACGCACTGGGACTCCGCTTTCCAGAGCACTGAACTTTGGGTTTTGCTCCCTGAAAATGTCAGGGAAAGACAACTTCTCCCTTCTTCCCCCAGGACGAACAAAAAGGAAAGTCACACTAAATTCATTTAAACTAAGGAATAAAGGATAGAGAGCCTAGCTTAACGCTCTCAGAAGGATTTGATTTTTTAAATGAGAATTTCCAGGGTCGCCCGCCTGGCTTCGTTGGTAGAGCGTACGACTCTTGACCTCAGGGTTGGGAGTTCGAGCCCCACCTTGGATGTAGAGGTTACTTAAAAATTGTTTTAGATCTTAAAAATAATAATACATAAATAAATGAGAATTTCTAGACTCAAAGGAATGAAGCACTAATAGCAAAAATTAACTAGAGACTTCAAAATACTCCCAAGCCCAAAGCACTTCTTCTAAGGCCGAAACAGGCAGTGCACCCACGCATAATCAACTGCCCGTGGCTTTGTTCTCAGAACAGCTGAGAGCCCACAACAAAGGCTGCCGGACTCTCTCTCACCATGTGCCCAGCTCTGAGAATCCAGTAGAAAGCCAGGTTCTTGTAGGACTTGACAAAAGCAGACGTTTCAGAAGATTGAGGGTCGCTGTACAGGGCCTTCCACTTCAGCTGATTGAATTTGGGCAGTTCGGCCCACTTCAATTTCCGCATCCAGGCCTCCTGACCTGGTGGGAGGGACAAAGAAGGGTCTGGCATCAACAGTTGGGTGGGGTAGAAACAAAAATCCAGGGCCCATAATTTCACATTTCCCAAACTGTAATGTGCATAAGGCTCATCCCGAGATTCGTTACAATGCAGATTCTGAGTCAGTGGGGCTGGGTGAGGGGCCTGAGACTGCATTTCTAGCAAACCCCCAGTGATACCCAAGACAACGGGGAGGCACTTAGAAGCTCTGAGGTCCGGCTATGTTCGCCCCTGACTCTCCCATCACTGTATGCTCTGAAGGAAGGAAACTGGGGACCTGTGCAGGTGGCAGGACTCTCCGGAGGACTGAGAAATCTGAGGGTCAGTAGATGCTAACGTGGCTCACCCGAGCAGCTCATGGAAGAAACGCAGAACCTTTTCAAAGTGTCCTTAGTGCCCTTGGTGTACAAGTGGCAGAAATATTCAATCCTGCCGACCTTGTGAAGGCATCACATTTGTCAGACTGCGTGCCTCGATTTGCCTGCCGGTTCTGAGAACTTCACCTGGTCTTACTGCAGTAAGACCACACAGGACCAGAAACACACAGGACCCATTTCCCCTGGGTTTACAGTCAGTAGGGTTTAGTTTCAATTCGGCTTGCAGGGCTTACCACCTACTGTGACGGGGCACGGAGACGGGGTTTTCCCTCGGTTCCACGGTGCATTTATCCCATGACCAGGAGAATATCTCCTTTTCTTTCATCATATGTAAGGGCCTCAAAAATCTGCCAGGCCCAGGCTTCTCTAAGGGGCCACAGCTCTGTCCTCTTTAAAGAAGTCAAGGTCAGGGCACATGGGCATAACAGGAAGTGGCCTTCCTCCTGGCATTTCTACATCACCAGCCTCAAGACCGACACGTCCGAGGCTGGCTTCCTTCCAGCTCAACCCATGGAACTAACTGCCTCCACGTGCCCCACGGACTGTGTTCCTACCCATGGTGTCCACGATGAGATCGAGCTGTCCATTATACACGGTCACATTGACCCCGGCTTCCAGCAACTCATCCACAATGCTGATGACCGGCTTCATGAAGTCCCCCTCCATGTTCTGGAAGACACTGGCAGACTGGCCTGCACGTGGGGAAGCAGAAAGAGGGAACAGCTTGCAACCTGCCAGAACAAGAGGCACCTTTCAGTCCAGAGCATCCTGGGCTCCGGCACCCACAAGGCACCACCGCGTTCCACATAACAGAGGCGGAAAACACAAATGCTTCACCAGCCGGCCCAGAAACCCCCGCCGTGAGCCAGTCATCTAAAATGAAGCCTGTCAGGCAAATGTGCTCTGTTCACTCCAGTGCACGTGCTGACAGCTGACATCATTTTTCAGGAGGAACTGAAACCCAGAGAGGGCTTCATGCCCGAGCAAACAGGGAGCTTCAGAAAACGCTGTCCTCTCAAGGAACAAACTCTGCTTTTGGGCAAGTGATAGTTTTCCTCCTTTGCTGAGTAACACTGGGGCCAAGTTCTAAGTTCTGAACAAGTGGGGCCAAATCAGACCTAAACCAATGCCAAGCGAGCCCTCAGTAAGGCTGCAAGGAGGACCAGCCCCTGGCAAGAGAACAGGTGGTCGGTGCCACAGTGCGACCGGATTCCTGACCGTCGTCACCATAACATCGAATGCAAAAGTAATGACGACAGCTGCTACTAATTTTTATTTGCTAGTCGCTGCTTTCAGCAAGCACTTTACAAACAACAACCCACTTCCTCTTCATCAGCCCTAGGAGATGAGGAGTCTTAACCTAGCGCAGGAGTTCATGAACACGAGGCTCAGAGACATGTTCAGGGGGAAACAGCTAGTCAGTGGCAGGCTGGGCTCAGGCCTGGCTGACTCCAAAGCATGTGGGCTTAACTGCAAACCAGAGCTCAAGACCCTGGGTGTGGGTACTTCCAGAGAGTTTGTCCTTTCCAGACCATACACAGATACAGCTGGAGCCAAAAAGGAGTTTTTTCTATCAGTCAACGTCCGCAAAAATGTCGTCCCCTTGCCCGTCCAGCCGCATGGGCAGGGAGTGAGAGTCCCTGTAGCTAGAGAAGCTGGATGGAAAACGCTGTCATCACAAACTGAAGGGGCTGAGCTGGAAAGGTGCTCTTGCAGGCTTGACCTTTAAGCTGACCTCCTGTGATGGCTCACACCTCTATTCTCAGTCCTCAACGGCTCCCCGTGCTTGTACTTCCCCATGCTCTGACACCACATTCTTATTATTTGACCTAATTAACTCGCCCCTTGGTGCCTGGGTGGCTCCGTCGGTTACACATCTGACTTTGGCTCAGGTCGTGATCTCACAGTTTGTGAGTTCAAGCCCCACCTTGGGCTCTGTGCTGACAGCTCAGAGCCTGGAGCCTGCTTCCGATTCTGTGTCTCCCTGTCTCTCTGCCCCATGTCCCTACCCCACTCGTGCTGTCTCTCTCTCTCAAAAATGAATAAATGTTAAAAATAATGTACTCGCCCCCTCATTTCTAGAAAACTCTAAGGGGTGAGGCAGATGCTCACCAGGGCTACGATGAATCTTCTAACTTTAGGTTGGGAGGGTGGCCCGTATCCCCGGAGGAAGCAAGGGCCAGGGTCGAGTCTTAGCGGCTCAGCAGCCATCAAGGAGCTGCTAGAAAGACACAGCCCTGGGGTAACTCAGACATAAAGGAAACCCTCTTCAGCTTGAGTGTTTCTCCTCCAGGAATCCGGGAGTCCCGCTCGCTCACGGCCTCCCTATAGGACCGAGTGGGAACTTATCCAAGTTTCCTACCTGGTCCTGGTCTCTGAGAACCCCAAATATTTCCCCCAGAGATGGCCCCCAGAACAGAAGGTGGTAGACCCCAGACCACATCCAGCGTCAGGACCCAGGGAGGCCTGCCAGGGAGGTGGTCAAAACCTGCCCCAAAGACCTTGGTCTGGAAGTCATACCCACAACCGACTGTGGCTTTGGGCATGGCTTTTTTTTTTTTAATCTCAATTTTGTTTATTACGGGAAACTTCAAACTGATACAAAAGTAAAACCAGCGGGAAGATTCTCAGGTGCCCACAATCTGGCTTATCAATCCACAATCTGGTTTATCAGTTATCAACACCTAACCCATCATTTCATTCCTTCCCCCATCTCCCCACTTCCCTCTTATTCTCAACCAATTTTGGCGCATTATTTACTGTCTCTCTATTTTTTTGCTCATCTATAAAACATGGATAGTAAAGCTGTTCTGCTTCAACATGTCAACCCATCAACAAAACCCATTCTTCAAATTAAGACGTCTGAATTCACCTCTATTGCCCCCCAACCCTACCAACGGCACTTAATTAGGTCACGCAAGTACCTCCCCAGGAGCAATCCTCAGGAATAATTTTGAGCTTCTTCCTGATGGGACCGTTCATGAGCTGACTTAAGGTATCCTGTTGTAGGTGTCTCACGTGGCGTTGGTAAAGATGAACTAAAACAAACTGGTACACAGTGAGTTCAAAGGACTGGAAATAAGACCAAGACGATGTCTTTCCCAAGCTGCTGGGACACAGTGTCTAAGAGGGAGGCTTTCAGCTGGAAAATGAAAAGTGTCGCCTTAATTCACCCCAGATGGAGGAAGAAGGCCAGAAACACGTTGAAAGTGGAGATGCTTTATTAACTTTGCTGCATTTTATGTACTTTGGGGCCATTGAGTTTCTCCAGCACGGCCAATGGAAATCGGCTAAGAAGTGGAATCGAGGGGTTCCTGCAGCCTTTATAGGCCTGTCCCGGAGGGAGGATGCCAGGTATGGGCATCCAGTGAGCCTGGGTCAGCTGAAAGACAACTCGATCCAGCCTTCAGGGGGACTGACGTTGTAATCTGATGGGCAGAAGTTGGGTTCCAAGACACTACGCTAAGTGAAAGAACCCAGGTGCAAGAGACCACCCACTGCACGGTTCCCTTTATATGAAGTGCCCCAGGAAGGCATATGTGGAGACGTAGATTAGTGGATGGTGGTAGAACCGGATGGTGGTTATGACAGTGCAGCCCAGTGGACGCACTAAAACCACTGAATCATACACTTCACATGGGTGCAATTTACGGTATGTAAATTATATCAAAAAAGCTAAAAAAAAAAAAAATTGATTTCCTCTTGTACAGAGACAGACAGACAGGGTCTAGCAACTTCCAGGTCCACTTACCTAGGTGGCTCTGGGTGAACTCCAGGCTCGACTCCATCGCAGCCATGGGAGCGCTTTTAGTTAAGATGTTATAGAAGTTCACCCCATCCGTGTTCTGAAACAGAGAATTATATGCGGCTGTTTGTTTCATTTGTCCATGATTGAGGCTGCAAAACAGAAAGACAACTGGCTCTCCATCTTATCCAAGGACAGCTTTAACTCTGTAAATGCGCTTGGATCGGAGCAGCGGCTCCGAGGGCTGAGAGCAGCTGTCAGCCGAGTCTCCTGGGGGTAGTGAGCGGCTCGTCCGAGGGGAGCTCAGTTGCTGGAGAAAACAAGGGCCCGTGTGTTAGCTTATAGGGAGAACAGAGCCACGGAGGGCCCTACACACTCAAGTCCTCAGCCCGGCATCCTTCCCTTCTGGGATGCTGCGATGCTTGGCAAGGATCCAAACGTTCACGTTGGCAAGACACGTCGCTTCTTACACAGTCCATACGCTCAGCCGAGGATGAGCAGGTCTTACAGGCCTGGGTGGCTTTCTGACCTCCTCACTGCTCAGACTCATCAGCTTTATTTCTTAGCATGCGATCACTTTCAGATTCGTGGGGAGTCTCAGGATAAGACCCGAATCCCGACGACACCAACCAGGAGCCCTTCCTCCATGGGAACAAGGCAAGTGGGCTGCCTCCAAGGGTGTCCCGTTACCTGTTCAATGAGCATTTCCGCTTTCCCCCACAGCTGGGTGGCCTCTACATAGTGCTCCTTATTCACGGCATCCAGGACTTGCTCTGCAACCTGAGACACCTCTGCCAGACCTTGGTCATCAAGAAGAGACTAGAACGCAAACCGAGAACGAAAAGGCCCATGTTGCTCAGAGACACAAACCTGGCATCACGTACAGCTAGGGATGGCCGACAGACTGGGAGGGAGAAAGGGGACTACATATGAAAGTGAATTGTTGGGTCGCCTGGGTGGCTCAGTTGGTTAAGCATCTGACTTCAACTCAGGTCATGATGTCATGGTCCGTGAGTTCGAGCCCCACGTCAGGCTCTCTGCTGTCAGCTCAGAGCCTGGCTCAGATTCTGCATCTCCCTCTGTCTCCGCCCCTCCCCTGCTCACACTCTGTCTCTCTCTCTCTCTAAAAAATAAATAAACATTAACAACAACAAAAAAAGTGTATTGTTTTAAGTCACACAGTCATTGATGAAAAAAATACAGCAAAATGTTAAGAGTCTAGATGGTAGGTACTTGGGTGTTCAGTGATCTTTCCACTTTTCTGCATATTTGAAAATGTTTGTAATAAAAAGATATATTTTATTACAAATGTATTACAAATTATAATAAAATATATATTAAAAATATATAAAAATTTTTATAATAAAAAAATTAAAAGTTGGGGGGATTTTTAAAAAATTGTGTTTCTGGTACCTGGAAAAATGGGTAACTATGCTGATGTTTCTTTAAAATTTGCCCCCAAGGAGCAGTGTCAACCTCACAGGCAAACTCAGCTAGCCTGTTCTTCCTGGAGACAGAGCCAGAAGAGGTCAGCTGGGCTGCTGACCAGGGTGGGTGCAGCGTTGGGGATGCATCTACTCACCACGCTGTACAGGTAAGGTCCCCAGGAGAGCACCGAATCTAAAGGAAACCACATATGTACAAAGTAAGTTTGTCGTGGCTCTGTCCTCCCAAAGAAAAACCGTACTAGCTTCCCTCCCAAAGCAGAGACAGATGCAAGAAACCTGGTGGCTTTGGGTCTCAAGGCTCCGTGCAGGGCTGATGTCTCAGGAGTTGGGAGGTGGGATGATGTGGAAGCCTTTCTGTTGACTCAGGACTAATGACATGTTAATTTGACCTGATACTGGCCCAGCAAGTGAGTGATAGCCAGCGATGGCATCCCTACAGGTAGGCTGTGTGTGTGTGTGTGTGTGTGTGTGTGCGCGCGTGTATGCAGGTTCCTCTCTGCTAGACCTCTAGGCATGTTGACAGCTTAAAATATGTCCCCCGCCCTCACATTTCTTCTCTGTATTTGCTCCTCCAGTTTGGGGACACTAGCTTCTGCCAAGGAGCTAATTAAGGAAGAAGACTAAGGATTTTGTAATTCAATGTCTATGACTATACTGCCAACCAATTATTTTCTATTCCACAAACATATTGAGAATTTACTAAGGGTCTAAAGCCAGCAAGGAGTTTTAAAAGATACTGAGCCTGGGTGGCTCAGTCGGTTGAGCATCTGACTCCTGATTTCAGCTCAGGTCATCATCCTAGGGTCATGGGATCCAGCCCCATATCAGGCGCTGTGCTGACTACGGAGCCTGCTTGGGATTCTCTCTCTCTCTCTCTCTCTCTCTCTCTTCCTTGCTCACACACACTCTCTCTCTAAAATAAAAAAAGCTGGCACAAAAAAAGACACTCAGATCAATGGAACAGAATAGAGAACCCAGAAATGGACCCACAAACGTATGGCCAACTAATGTTTGACAAAGTAGGAAAGAATATCCAATGGAATAAAGACAGTCTCTTCAGCAAACGGTGCTGGGAAAACTGGACAGCAACATGCAGAAGAATGAACCTGGACCACTTTCTTACACCATTCACAAAAATAAACTCAAAATGGATGAAAGACCTCAATATAAGACAGGAAGCCATCAAAATCCTCGAGGAGAAAGCAGGCAAAAACCTCTTTGACCTTGGCTGCAGCATCTCCTTACTCCACACGTCTACAGAGGCAAGGGAAACAAAAGCAAAAATGAACTACTGGGACCTCATCAAAATAAAAAGCTTCTGCACAGTGAAGGAAACGATCAGCAAAACTAAAAGGCAACCAATGGAATGGGAGAAGATATTTGCAAATGACATATCAGATAAAGGGTTAGTGTCTAAAATCTAGAGAACTTATTAAAGTCAACACCCAAAAAATAATTAGTCCAGTGAAGAAATGGGCAAAAGACATGAATAGACACTTCTCCAAAGAAGACATCCAGATGGCCAACTGACACATGAAAAAATGCTCCACATCACTCATCATCAGAGAAATACAAATCA
Organism: Acinonyx jubatus; assembly: GCF_027475565.1. NCBI lineage: Eukaryota > Metazoa > Chordata > Mammalia > Carnivora > Felidae > Acinonyx > Acinonyx jubatus. The sequence goes on from NC_069397.1 coordinate 29,057,793, forward strand.
AAACCACAATGAGATACCACCCCACACCTGTCAGAATGGCTAAAATTAACAACTCAGGCAACAACAGAGGTTGGCGAGGATGCGGAGAAAGAGGATCTCTTTTGTACTGCTGGTGGGAATGAAAACTGGCGCAGCCACTCTGGAAAACAGTATAGAGGTTCCTCAAAAAACTAAAAATAGAACTACCCTATGACCCAGCAATTGCACTACTAGGTATTTATCCAAGGGATACAGGTGTGCTGTTTCGAAGGGGCACATGCACCCCAATGCTTATACCAGCGCTAGCGACAATAGCAAAAATATAGAAAGAGCCCAATATGTCCATCGACTGATGAATGGATAAAGAAGATGTGGTATACAATGAAGTATTACTTGGCAAGCCAAAAGAATGAAATCTTGCCATTTGCAACTACGTGGAAGGAACTGGAGGGTATTATGCTAAGCGAAATATCATATGACTTCACTCATATGAGGAATTTAAGATGCAAAACAGATGAACGTAAGGGAAGGGAAACAAAAATAATACAAAAACAGGGAGAGGGACAAAACATAAGAGACTCTTAAATATAGAAAACAAACAGAGGGTTGCTGGAAGGGTTGCAGAAGGGGGATGGGCTAAATGGGTAAGGGGCTTAAGGAATCTACTCCTGAAATCATTGTTGCACCATATGCTAACTAACTTGGATGTAAAGTAAACAATAAATTTAAAATAAAATCATAAAATAAAATAAAATAAAATAAAAGGGTGCCTGGATGGCTCAGTCATTAAGCATCTGACTTCGGCTCAGGTCATGATCTCACAGTTGGTGAGTTTGAGCCCCACGTCGGATGTGCACAAGCCCCGCTTTGGGAGAGCTCCAGACCCGCTTTGGGTAAAAACATGAGCCCCAGGTGAGCCCCGCTTCTCTCTCTGCCCCTCACTCATTTGCCGCCCGCAAAAGAAAAGTAAATAAATAAATAAAATAAAATAAAATAATTAAAAAACAACAACAAATGAGTAAAACAACGCCTGCCCTCAAAGAGAACAGTTGAGCTTAGTTTGGATGATTCCCAATTCCCAGATCTATAGGTAAGGCTTGTACCACTGACATGTGCCAACAAAGTACCAAGGACTACAACTTGCACATTTGAATGTGTCATTCCTTTGCTTAAGAACCTTCAATAGTTCCTAAGGCTAAGCATCTCAAAGTATGCTTCAAGTAACCTCAGTTCTGCAGGATTTTACTCTAGGTATTAGAGAAGAAAAAGTGGTTCTTCAGTTAAGTATCTTTAAGGCTATGCAAAACAGAAAAAAATTTTTTTTTTCCCTGCAGGACTTCTCAGAGTCTCTAACATGCCTATGAAACCTTGAAGGGGTGGAGTCAGTATTTAGCACCTCCAAAACTTATTTGACTCTGGAGCCCTGCGTGTGGCACCTCACGGTGATACCTCATAGGACTCGTATCCTTCAGAGCACACCCTGGGAAACGCAGGCACACCAGGCCCTCCGGGACCCAGCCGTCATCCACCTCCCCTGCTTAACTATCAAGCGTGTGCCTTAAGTTTCCTCACATACAGAATCGTCTGCAATTCTCCAATGTGTCCCATTCCCTGCTTGATCTAGTCCAGGGACTGACAAAAATTTTCTGTAAAGGAACCACCAGTAAACATTTTTTTTGCTCTGCAGGCCAGCTGACCTCTGTTGCAACTACTCCACTCTGTTGTGGCATCCTCCGAGCAGCCACAGACAACATGTCAATCAATGGGCGTGACCGTGTCCCAATAAAAAACTTATGGGTGGCAGGACAGACTCAACTTGTAGGCTGTAGTTTGCCAACCTCTGATGTCCAACAGGACTTTCTGCAATGATGGAAATACTCCGTATCTATGTGGTCCCAAACAAGTCAATAGCCACGTGTGGCGACTGGAACACTTGAAATGTGGATGGTGCAACTGAAAGATTAAAATTTTTATTGTATTTTAATTAATTTAAATTTAGTTGCATACGGCTACGGCTACCATCTTGAACTGTGTAGATCTTGAAGACACAGAACACGTCTGTGCATCTTTCCTAAAACTTTGCACCTACTACCTAGCAAAGAGTTCATAACTGTGCATACAAATTAACAGTATTTTTCTCTCAAAAAAGGAGTAACGTCTGGGGCACCTGGATGGCTCACTCAGCTAAATGTCTGACTCTTAATTTAGGCTCAGGTCATGATCTCAGGGTTCGTGAGATTGAGCCCCTGTGTCCAGCTCTGCGCTGACAGTGCAGAACTTGCTTGGGATTCTGTTTTCCTCTCTCTCTCTCCAAATAAATAAATATTGTTTAAAAAAAAAAAAAAAGGAGTACTTCTGGGATGGAAGGGTGGAACTTAAGTGGATCTGAAAGTCTGAAAGGAGGGATCTGGGCAGGAAGGTTTCTTCCTTCCTTCCTTCCCTCCCTCCCTCCTTTCTTTCTTTCTTTACTTTTTTCTTTCTTTACTTTTTTCTTTCTTATTTTGAGAGAGAGAGAAAGAACCAGTGGGGAAGGGGTAGAGAGAGAGGGAGACAGAGGATCCAAAGTGGGCTCTGTGCTGAGCACAGAGAGCTCGATGTTAGGCTCGAGCTCACAAACTGTGAGATCATGACCTGAGTCTAAGTCAGACACTTAACCGACTAAGCTACCCAGGAGTCCCTGGCAAGAAGATTTCTAAGGGGAAGCTGGTCACAGCAAGGTGAAAAAAGGTAGATTTTGGATAGGATGAATAGCACTTGCGAAGCCATGAGACTAAACTTCCTGGTCTTGTGTAAATAGGTGAGTGCATAGATTCTGGAGCCTGCTGCCTAGAGATGAATACTGACTTCAGCTGTGTGACTTTACGAAAATTGCTTAACCTCTCTGAATCTCAGTTTCATCATCTCCAAAACTGTGATAATAACAGCATCCATCCATGGAGCTGTCATATGTGTTTGCATAACACATTCAAGGGTTGAGCGCTGTTAGGAAAATGATGAGACCGCAGAAAGCAGCGTGTGATTCTAAGTGAGATGGTGAGCTTCATGTCTCTGATCAAGGCTTCTGCAGTTTCATGATGTCCTACAAGGTCCACCCAGGAAGGAAAAACAAATAGCAGCCCTTCTCCTGATGTTAACTCAAGAGCTCCATTTCAGTCCTAGGTAATGCCAAGAATAAAGGCAAAAAATACCATTCCAAGTAGTATCAGAATATCTCGAATCCATTAGGGACACAGCTCTGTGACAAACCACATCCCTACCTTTCAGGGAAAAAAATATTACTTTTTATAAATTGCTATTTTTTTTAATGTTTATTTATTTATTTGGAGAGACAGAGCATGAGCGGAGGATGGACAGAGAGCGAGGGAGACACAGAATCTGAAGCAGGCTCCAGGCTCTGAGCTGTCAGCACAGAGCCTGATATGGGGCTGGAGCCCATGAACCATGAGACCATGAACCAAGCCGAAGTTGGACGCTTAACTGACTGAGCCACCCAGGTCCCCATACAAATTACTATTTTTAAAAACTGAGGCATAATCACACATCAGAAACCATAAATGTAAATTTAGAAGTTTTGATAAATGCGGGACACCTGGGTGACTCATTTGGGTAAGCGTCAGACTCTTGATCTCAGCTCAGTTCTTGAGCTCAGGGTCATGGGTTCAAGCTCCACACTGGGTTCCATGCTGAGTGTGGAGCCTACTTAAAACAAAACCCAGAAATTTTGGTAAATGCAAACACCCATGTAACAACCACTGCAGTGAAGACATAGAACACAGGCAGCCTAGAAAGTTCCTTAGTGTCCCTTTCCAGCTTATTCCCTTCCCTCCTCCAGAGGGTAACTTCTCTTCTAATTTCTAACTTTGTGGTTTGGTCTTGCCTGTGAAGTTACCTTTTGTTAGGTTAGAGTAGTTCTCAACCAGGGACATCTGGAGGTGTTTTTGTGCATCACACTGGGGTGGGTAGACTGGCATCTAACAGGTAGAGATGCTAACATCCAACAATGCACAGGACAGCCCCCACAACAAAGAAATACGTGGCTTAAAATGTCAGTAGCCCTGAGATTTAGAAATCCTGTGTTAGAGTGAACCCCACCAAGGTGACTATTTCAGATGTCGGAAGCCACACCCCAGATGTCTGCATCATAAACAACTCTTATCTGTACTCCTGAAGAGGACACTCAGGTTATGAAACTACATACCTGAGCTACAGGACCTGATGGAAACTCTGTCTCACCACCAATATGAGCAACACACAGGAATTTCACCCCAAACCCTCACGCTAGTGGTGGGGAACAAATGACCAACAGAACTGGGTGTGCATCCCGATCAGGCCACTCACGCTGTGTGTCAGAGAGCAAATTCCATCTCCTCTCTGAGTGTTTAGATGGTCTTCAACTATAAAATTTGATTCTTTTGTTGTAAGAGTCAAATAAGAGAATTCAGTCTGGCCGGCAGAGGTCCATGGTAGGAGCTCCATAAATGAGTTCTCATCCTCAAACTTCTCAGACACTCCTAGAGCAAATACTCTCTGGGTTGACATCTCTAATGACCCAGAAAATTCTGTTGCCTTGTTCCCTGATCTGGACAACACAGCCCAAAGTCCCAGGGAAGAATAGAGAACTGGAAAGAAGAAATGAAAATTCCGTACTTACTTATAGGGGAGATCCATGAGTCACCCAAAGCAACGCCAGCAAAGTTGCACTGGATGGTCCCTTGCTGAACAGCCTGGAAGAAGAGAAGTCAACATCCTTGCCAAGGGAACCCGATGACCTCCATCCCTTCCTCAGTAGGAGGGGGCCAAGCCTTTATGCACCACCTTTGCCAAGCACAGAAAACTTTTGCCCATCCTTTCCAAGATCCCTTGGGTATCCAAAGACCTCAGATACCCACTAGAGAGCGAGGGTAACTCTTTCCTGCTGCCATACGCAAAGTGAGGAAGAACTGTTTGGGCATCTCTCTACCGGATGTTGTTTTTTTTTTTTAAGATTTTTTTTCTTAATATGTATTTATTTATTTTTGAGAGAGCACGAGCAGGCCCCACACTGTCAGTGCATAGCCCGATGTGAGGCTTGAACCCACGAACCGGGAGATCATGACCTGAGCCGAAATCTAGAGTTGGATGTTCCACCAACTGAGCCACCCAGGCGCCTCCCTCTACTGTTGTTGAAAGAGTGTTGGCAGGATGTGGGTGGGGTCTGGTACAGCCCTTTTCTTTCAGATGGTCACTAGCACCCTTTCCCCCAAGGTCTGTGATTCCTCACAAGGTGCTGGGGGTAGGGGGGTGGGAGGTTTGGGGACAACAATCACTGACCACAGGGCAGTCACTGCGGGGGTGGCAGGCCTCCTCAGGAGATCCTTGAGGGTGGGATGGATGCCTCAGGACTATACTATCATTTGTATAAAAATGAGAAAAAAGAATATACAGTGGACCCTTGATAATAGGTTTGAACTGCACCGGTCCACTAATATGCAGGTTTTTCCCAACAACTACAATAAAGTACTATAAATGTATTTTCTCTTCCTTACGATTTCTTAGTAGCAGTTTCTTTCCTAGCTTACTTTATTGTAAGAATATAGTATAGAATACACGTAATATATGAACGATGTGAATCAACTGTTGAGGTTCTCAGTCAGGCTTATGGTCAATAGTAGGCTGTGGGTAGTTAAGTTTTGAGACAGCCAAAAAGTTATATGTGGATTTTCCATCGCATGACTTACTTCTATAGAGAAACTGAATCACTATGTTGCACATCTGAAACTAATATAACATTGTCTCAAACAAAAAAACTTTTTTTTGCTTAAAAAAGTTGTATGTGGGGGTGCCTGGGTGGCTCAACCGGTTAAGCATCTTACTTTGACACAGGTCATGATCTCACAGTTCGTGGGTTCAAGCCCCACATCGGGCTCTGTGCTGACAACTCAGAGCCTGGAGCCTACTTCAGACTGTATCTCCCTCTCTCTCTGCCCGCTCCCCCAAAAATAAACAAACATTAAAAAATTTTTTTAGTTAAAAAAAATAAAAAGGTATATGTGAAAAACAAGCAAGCAAACAAAGTTGTATGTGGATTTTTGAATGAGCAGGTGATGGCTCCTGACCCCCATGTTGTTCAGGGTTAACTGTATGTGAATTAGCTTACGTAGGCACAGAATACCTCTGGAAAGCTACAGAAGCTACTAATAACAGAGGCTGCTTTAGGGGAGAGGGGGAGGCAAGGGTGAGATTTTTTCCAGTATCTTTTACATGTTTTGAATTTTGAATTAGTGCCTGCACAAACTATTCAGAGATCTAAAATAAGAACACAGTGACCATCCTGACTTTGAATGTTAGTAATTACAGAGAAACAATTATGCATTTATCTGGTTTTCCATAAGGAATTTACTTCATAAGTCACCTAAATAGCCCAGGTGATGGGGGAAAGTTCCAGTTTATAGAATACCAGCTAATGGATGTGAACAAAAAGACAGGAGGAGAAAACCATCATTTTGTAACTCCTAACGATATTACTGACTCACATGAGAATCAAAAATGGATGTAAAACTATTAGGTGAAAGATGGATGAAGAATTAGACATCCATATAGTGTGAAGATAATACCACTCAGGTAACTTTCTATGCAGGCGGAAGGTGAAAGAGTCCAGTGGAAAAATCAGACTAGATTTAGATATTATGTCCTTTCTGATTTGAAGCAAAATGAAGTGCACAGGGGCGCTTGGGTGGCTCAGTTGGTTAAGCATCCGGCTTTTTTTTTTTTATTTAAAAATAAAATTTTTTTTAATGTTTATTTATTTTTGACAGAGAGAGACAGACAGAACATGAGCAGGGGAGAGGCAGAGAGAGAGGGAGACACAGAATCCAAAACAGGCTCCAGGCTCTGAGCTGTCACCACAGAGCCTGACACGGGGCTCGAACTCACAGACTGTGAGATCATGACCTAAGCCGAAGTTGGTCACTCAAACGACTGAGCCACCCAGGTGCCCCCCTTTTTTACTTATTTAAATTTTTTTTAATGTTTATTTATTTTTGACAGAGAAAGAGAGACAGAACATGAGCAGAGGAGAGGCAGAGAGAGAGGGAGAAGCATCCGACTCTTAATTTCGACTCAGGTCACGATCCCAGGGTCAGGGGATTGAGCCCTGCAGGGGGCTCTGTGCTGAGCATGGAGCCTGCTTAAGATTTTCTCTCTCCCTCTTCCTCTGTCCTTCACCCACTCACACTATGTCTTTCAAATAAATAAATAAGTAAATAAATAAAATATTTTTTAAAAGTGAAGTACACATCACGTATATCAGAGA